>NW_019154144.1:3789076-4160927 GCF_002288905.1 Enhydra lutris kenyoni | reverse complement strand
GGGAGCCTGCTTCTCCCTCTGCCTCTGCCTGCCATTCTGTCTGCCTGTGCTTGCTCTCTCTCCCTCTCTCTCTCTGACAAATAAATAAATAAAATCTTTAAAAAAAAAATTGCCTAACTTGAATTTAATCATGAAGAAACATCAGACAAACCTCAATTGGGAGCATTCCACAATTGGTCTGTAGTCTCTAAAAAAACTTCAAGGTCAAGAAAGAAAAGGAATGAGGATGTCTTGCTCCACAATAAAAGACACTAAAGAGACAACTATGAAAGTGTGTAATCCTGGATTGAATCCTAGACTTCTGGGGACAGAGGAGTGGCAGGCAGGTAGAAGAAGGGGTAAGATGGTGTTGGTAGTGGTATAAATAGCTACAAAGGACATTATTGGGGCAATTGACTTGAATATGGACTGTGGCAAGAAAATGCTAAATTTTCCTAATTAGATAAATGTGTTATAGAAATATACAAAAACATGCTTGACCTTGTGAAATATACATTGAAATATTTAGGATATCAGCACTATAGTTGTATCTGCAACTAACTCTCAAATAGCCTAAAAAAAAGTGCGTGTGTGTGTGTGTGTGTGTGTGTGTGTGTGTAGTGTATGTATACAAGAAAATAAGGAGGAGGAGAAAGATGTAATGATAATATGAATGATAAAGCAAATAGAACAAAAGGTAAATAATTGGTAATTCTGGGTGAAGGGTATAGGAGAGTTACTTGTAACGTTCTTGCAACTCTTCTATAAGTTTGTAATCATATCAATATGAAAAGTTACAAGTACATATATCTGCTATATATGTGCAAAATATATATATTATGCATAATGTGAATTATATACATAATGAGTGTATTATATTCCTGAATATGAAAGTGTGTTTCAAAACCACAGTAATTAAAAGAATGTGGTAGCATAAGTAATCAGAAAATAAAAATAAAATAAAATAGAAAGCCAGAAGCAAGAATGCAGAATATGATAAAGTTGAAATCTCAAATTAGTAAGGAAAATTAATATTGGGATAGGGGAAGATTTTTGCAAGTATGGAATGAGGACAGGAACTATAAAAATAAGGGGGGTGGACTTGACTAGGCACATATTTTAAAGGTTATGTATAGACTTCCATAGAGAAGTAACCCAAGGTCATGAATAAGTAATTCATTTGAGATGAATGAGTAATAGCCGATAAACATATGGAAAAAACGTTTGACCTAACTAATGATCACAGAAATGCAAATAAGATAACAATGAAATTTTTTTTTTTACTGATTGAACTATCAAAAAATAAAAATAATGATATTTTGCATTATTGGGAAGAGTGCCCCACATAGGCAAACATACAATAGAAGACTACACAGAAATTAATAATGATAAAGATACACATCTATTGATCTGGAAAGATGTTCACAGACTTTCCCTTCCCCTTGGCCATCTCAGTTATTCATTAGTTCTCAACATAAATATACTTGCCCCCCCGCTTTTGCTGGTCATATACCTTCAAGGTATCTTATAATCATCTTTGTCACTCATCACCATTTAATTTAATGCTTCTCCGTCTTCGTCTGCCCCTCTTCTGACTCATGCTCCTGCTCTCTCTCTCCCAAATAAATATATAAAATCCTTAAAAAAACAAATCCCTTCTTTGGTCCTTATATTTAATAATAGATAGTAGTGGAGAGAAGATTGATTCTTGGGTTTGAAATGGTCTTCCTTTTTTTTTTTTTAAGATTTTATTTATTTATTTGAGAGAGAGAGAGACAGTGAGAGAGAGCATGAGAGAGCAGAAGGTCAGAGGGAGAAGAAGACTCCCCGTGAAGCCGCGGACTCGATCCTGGTGCTCCAGGATCATGACCTGAGCCAAAGGCAGTTGCTTAACCAACTGAGCCACCCAGGCACCCTGAAATGGTCTTTCTAATAAATGATCTTTCTAATAATAATTTCCTTCTTCAACTTATTTTCCTACTTTCTGTATGTTCAAAGGGAAGATGTCCTTCCACCCTAATGGCTATAACCAAAGCACCCAAATTAGCATTTTCTTGCATTGTTAAGTCAAATTATTTGATTCTTTAAATTCTAGAAGAGAGGACAATGAAAATATTTCAAAATCATTTAATGTAGAAAGATACTAATCCTGAAGGTATTTAAAATTCTTTCTTTCTGCCTCCAGTGTGTCCTCTTCTCTCTTCCAAGCAGACTCTAAGATCTCTTATCAGCTTTTTTTTTTAAGACTTCTGCCATAAACAAGTGGCTTAAATATCTTGTAGTTGAATAATAATCCTCTCTAAAGTCAGTTCAAGGGATGCCTGGATGGTTCACTTGGTTGATTAATTCTGCCTTTGCTTCAGGTGTGATCCCAGGATCCTGGGATTGAGCCCCTGCTGTCAATGGGCTCCCTGCTCAGCAGGGAGCGAGATTCTCCCTCTCCCTCTGCTCTTCCCCTTCCCCCACTCATGCTTGCTTGCTCACTCTTTAAATAAATAAAATCTTTAAAATGAAGTCAGTTAATTTTTTTAAAACTCCTTCAAATAATATGTGAGCCATGATTTGATATTTCAGAGAGAGCTGATGCTACCAAGTCAAATTATCAGTTATTTAGATTTTTAAAAAATTTGGCCCATATAAAAGTTTATGCTAAAAGTATGAAGCCAGCTTTAATATGACCACTAATTTTTCTACTCGTAGATGTTAAGATCAAAAAAGGTACCAAAAAAGGTACAAAAAGCTACCAAGAATCATCTTTTTCGGGGCACCTGGGTGGCTCAGTGGGTTAAAGCCTCTGCCATCAGCTCAGCCTAATGCGGTGGAGCCCCGCATTAGGCTCTCTGCTCAGTAGGGAGTCTGCTCCCACCCCCCACCCCCCGCCCCCCGTCTACTTGTGATCTCTGTCAAATAAATAAATAAAATCTTTAAAAAAAAATCATCTTTTTCACCTTTTACCTGGTATTCATATGTGGATAAATAAACACCCCCAGTTTGAAGAACGCTGTAGAGAAATTAAAGGAAGAACAAATTCATTCTGAGAAGGAAATATATGATCACAAGGTTTGGTTTAGGTGTGATAGGATCCTTCCTAGATGCTTGCCACTTTCTTCAGGTCCATTCTCTATCTCTAGGTAGGCTCGAGTTTGGGAAATGGAGTCAACCAGATTTCTGAGAATTGGAGTATGGGTGTTCCCTTTTTATAGTTCAAATTTGTAAAATCACTCATTGCTGTTTACTCTGGTTTAGAAGAGCAGGGGATATATTTTTAGAATAGGAAATTCTACAGTTAATCAACAATCCTGAAAAAGTCATGGAATAGAACGAACTGGTGTGTTTTTGGAAATAAGCTTTTAGTGTTTAGAGTTGCCTTTTTTTTTTTCTTTTTTTCTTTTCCCATCTTCCAAAAATTCAGTTCTATAGACAACTTCAGCTCCCCTCAGAGGCTGGACTGTTTAGTTTCCAGCGAGATTCCAGTTGGCCCAATGTAGCACAGAATGATGTACTAAACTATGTAAAATAAATTAAAGAATAGAATACCCCATTTTTTCTTTCATCAGTATAAAGAGAAAATCTTTGGGAAGAGTATAAAGGATTTGGTAAGATTGTGCATCTTTTGAAGGAAGAAAGAACCCATGATGATGGTAATCTTTAATCTTAGCTCTAGTATAATCTCTCGATTTCTGAGTTCTTACTCAATTTCTTCTTCATGGGTAAACTGAATAGTCAGGAATTAACTGATTCAACACTGTAGTGTATTGATTTATACCATTTCTTTGGGAACTGTGTTACACTCAGTATTGAACTGCTTTTCCACTCTGCTATTCTCTCTGCTTTTATGGCAATGCTGTTCAGAATTGGGTTATAGCTTTCTTTCAAATATTTGGTGATGACATTACACAAGAAACCTCATATTAAAAATTAAAGGCATACAATTCAATTTGAATTCTAAATTTCTTTCCTGCTTGTTTTCTAATGGTGAAGGCCATTTATCTTGCTCTTCAAACTGTAACCCAGTGTCTGTCTCTCACACACTGGGAGCAAACGAGCATATCATCAAAGACTTCACTTAGCAGCCTGGGAAATGTCCTTCCAAGCTAAATATGGTTCAGCTCCAACCCTTAATATACTGTTTAAAGCTGTATTCCAATAGCAAACGGAAATGTCTGCATGGTGTCTGCACCAAACTATATAATTTATATACTAATTCTCATCCTAAAAGAAAAAGCTTTACCCATAGAACAAATACACACTAAAATCAACAGGAATTTATTGAATGGACGATTTTTGTATGAGGCAATGCATTAAGTGTGTTAAAATACATACAGCATAGTTTCTGTCCTTAAGGACTCTAACATCTATCCTGGAAAATACGATATAAAAGTGTGAGAAGGTAAACTACAATCCAAGGCCTCAGTGACAGTTTATAAGATGTGAAGGACTACTCAAAGCAAGTGTGGAAGAGCTGTTGTAAGTCAGTATATGACAATTTCAAAAGGAGTCACAGAGACAATCACAGCAGATGTTACAGGAGTTGAAAGTAAAAGATAATTACTTCATTTGGGATGAGCAGGAAAATAGTAATGGGAAAGACCAACTTGAAAGTGGATATCAAAGAAGGGGTTCTTTGTATTGGCCAGGAGGCATGAAGAGAACCTTTTGGAGGTGGCAATGTTGGAAGTCGAGGTGTGGATAAGAAAGCAGTTCAGGGGGACGCCTGGGTGGCTCAGTTGGTTGGGCAGCTGCCTTCGGCTCAGGTCATGATCCCAGCGTTCTGGGATCGAGTCCCACATCGGGCTCCTTGCTCATCAGGGAGCCTGCTTCTTCCTCTGCCTGCCATTCTGTCTGCCTGTGCTTGCTCTCTCTCCCTCTCTCTCTGACAAATAAAATCTTTAAAAAAAAAAAAAAAAAAAAAAAAAGAAAGCAGTTCAGGGAATTCTGACGGCTCGTCTTCTGCTCTCACTGCCTGTCTACCTCTTTGTGTTAAAATGAAAAAAAAAATGAGATTGTCTTTATTTAGCAAAGGAGTCAATATATTTTTGTTTAACTGAACATACCAGAACTAAAATAAATTGGTCCAGAATAGCAAAGTGCGTAAAACAACAAAACCACTTGCGGCCATTAAAGTTGCCTTAATTATAGCCGCTAGTTGCTCACTATAAGAAATAGGCACATTTATAGCAAAAAAAGCAGTCCCAAATTCAGAATGACTTGGTAAATGTTGCCTATAATATCTGCTCACAAGAGCTATTTCCTATCACTACCACCAAGAAATGTCCTGTTACCAAGAACACATTGAGGCTTCGATTTGGCAGAACGCCAAATGAACTGTAATTAATGGGACGTGGAATTACAAATGGAAAAGCCAATGATTCCTAGACTCATGGTGCTTGTCCAACTTTTATGTGCATATAAATCACTAGAGGAACTGGTTAAAATACAGATTCTTCTTTCAGTTGGTATGGGGTGGGGCCCGAGATAAGAAATTTCCTAATTTATTTTGATTATTTATAACATCCTCTACAGTAGAATGTAACTCTAGAAGGGCAGGGGTCTTTGCTTACTTTGTTCACTGATGGATCCCAAGCACCAAGAACAGTGTCTGCTAAGTGTGAGGCGGTCAGTCATTATGTGTTGAGTGAGCGGATGGCATTACCCACAAACCCCCACGCTAAGAGGATGAATTTGCCAATTCTGACTCTGAGTGATTAGTTTTGCTCAAGAGACACCACTGACTCATTAAGACTAAGAAAGGTCTGCAACAAGGATGGAGGTGGCCAAGCGGCCAGGTGGCCAGAAGTTTGTACTGAGATCATTTTCTGAGTCACTGCCTTCCCCGTGGGTCGCAGCTTGCCGCGTGCTCCAGCCTTCACTTGCCCAAAGCTTAATGGGTGTGAGGATTGTCTTGGCGTAAATTTCAGCTCATGATCTGGCTTCTTCTGACTCTCGCTGTCTACCAGTTGTGATGCTTCGTGGGTTGCTCACGTCTGATAGCCTTGGGCCTTCCTGTCTCACAAGTCTTCATCTGAATTCTGCTTTCTCCCAAAACCCTGTGTGGTTTGGCTTAAGACCTAAATCCCATATTAGCTTGGCTGTTGGCCTTCTAAGCTTTGGCAAAGTTGAAAGAGTTAAGCACTAATTTGGCAACTACCTGGAAATCACAGTATTACCCTGTGAACTCCTAAAGACTGTGAGTCTGACCCACCACAACTGGCACAAAGTGCTTGAGCAATTGCATGGGTATCTATCTGTAAGGTCTGTAAATTATGTCCTCGGAACTAGAGAGGCTGTGCTTCCTTTCATACCCAGTTAAATTTCTTCTGTGTGGTTTTTGTTTTGTTTTGTTTTGTTTTGTTTTTAGTTTAGTTGACAGAGATCACAAGTAGGCAGAGAAGCAGGCAGAGAGAGAAAGGGAAGCGGACTCTGCTCAGCAGAGAGCCCAACGTGGGGCTTGATCCCAGGACCCTAGGATCATGACCTGAGCCAAATGCAGAGGCTTTAACCCACTGAGCCACCAAGGTGCCCCTCTTCTGTGTATTTTATTTTATCTTATTTTTTTAAAAGATTTTATTTATTTATTTGACAGACAGAGATCACAAGTAGGCAGAGAGGCAGGCAGAAAGAGAAAGAGGGGAAGCAGGCTCCCTGCTGAGCAGAGAGCCTGACGCGGGGCTCGATCCCAAAACCCTGGGATCATGACCTGAGCCGAAGGCAGAGGCTTTAACCCACTGAGCCACCCAGGCGCCCCTCTTCTGCATATTTTATATTCATTTTCTTTACCCAGTTTTATGTTAGGCTATGTTTCTATATCTTATTGATTCATAATTTTAAAATATACTCTGGGTACTAATTTTTATTACTTATATCCAAAATAAATATCTTCTCCTATTATGTAGATCATCATTTCATTTTGTTTATAGGACTTTCTGTTGGACAGACTTAAATTTTAATATAGTCAGACTTATCAATTGTGATTGTGTTTTCTGTACCCTGACTGAGAAATTCTTCCGTGATAGGAGATTTTGAAGATACTCTTCTTACTTTTTTTAAAATTCACATTTGGATCTTTAATCCATCTAGAATTTATTTTTGTATGTGTTCTGAGGCAAATATCCATAATTCCCCCTCCTTGATCTGCTATGTAAATATCTAGCGCTATGGCACGCATGACATGCCATTTCTGTACATGCATGACATTTCTATACATGTGGTCTCTACTTTGCTTGGTCTGTGTTTCTATCCCCACCCCAATACTACTTTGACTAAATCAATATCGCTTTAAAATAAGTTTTATCATCTGACAGAGTAAGTTTCTCCAGATAGCTCTTCTGCAAACATGGCCTAAGTATTTTTGTTCTTTTGTGCTTTCCATATGAATTTTAGGATCATCTTGTAAAATTTCAAACTCTCACTCACCCACACAAAACTTACTGAGAGTTTGATTGGAATGTGATTGAATTTTAAAATCAATTTGGCAAAAACTGACTTCGATATTGAATCTTACCACCTAAGAATGTGATCTGTCTCTTCTTTGATTTGCATCTTATTTAATATTCTTTGGTAAAGTTTTTTATTTTCTCCATAAGGATGTCTTTCAGATTTGTTCCTAAGTATCTTTTAGCTTCTGTTATTATTGTGAATGAGATCCTCCTCCCTTCCTCCCCAGCCCCCAATTACTTAACAATGTCTAGTTGTTGTTGCCAGAAAACTTTGGTGTTTGCCGGTTGTCTGGCAGTCTGGGTCTACCAGGGCTTAGCTACAGGCAGCAGGTTCATCCTTTTTTTCTTTTCCAGTTTTTTTAGGGAAGTGCAGGCATCAGGGTGTCTTCTGAGATCTGCCTAACCTTCCAGACCAGGCCTCGTATTACTGACTTCTGAGTGTGTGCTTTTCCTCTGGTGAGGCTGGTGAGGTGGGGCTCCCAGAACAAACGGGCATCATCATTTTTAGGGGCCCATCACACCCAGATTTCACATGATAAGCCTCCTTTCCTTTTCAGAGGCTTAAAGGTGAAGTATCTTTCTCAATGTTAGGAAGTGGTACTCACTGAAACCCAAGCTTCCCTGGCCCCAGCACCAAGGCTCTTAGCTTTTGCTACACATTTCCTTCCAAATACTGCTTCTCTGATAAGAAACAGAGCCCAGGCCTCAACAGTGTGAATGCAGGCCTTTGCCAACTACACCAAGGTGGTGCCCACACTTACCGAGAAGCCCAAACTAGAAACAGAGTACTAGTCCGACGGACTCTGCTTCTTTCCTCTCCTTTTCCTTCTCTCCTCTCCTCTCCTCTCTTTTCTTCTCTTCTCCCTTTCCTTTCCCTTTTCTTTCTTCTCCTCTCTTCTCCTCTCCTCCCCTCTCCTCTCTGCTTCCCTCCCCTGCTCCCCTCTCCTCTCCTTCCCTTTCCTCTTCTCTTTTCTTTTCTTTTTCTTTTCCCTTCCTTGCCTTTTTGTTGTTATTTTTGTTTTGCATCCCATTTACTATTACGGTTTACTATAAAGGCTACAACCCCGGAGCAGCCAGATGGAAGAGATGCACAGGGCAAGGTATGGACACAGGTCACACCCCCCTCCAGCATTTCCGCATGTTCAACCCAGAAGCTCCTTGAATCCTGCAGTTTCAACTCTGCCTTCCAAGCAGCCCACAGACCCACTCACTCTATTTCTCAGGTCCTCTCTCACCCTGGCTGCTGCAAACAGCCTCCCCACGGCTCCCACCCTCACCTCTGCCTCTTCCACTCTCTTGGCCTGCAGCAGGCTGACATTTTTGTTACGAGAAACTGATTGTACCTTTGCTCTGTTTAAAAACCTCTGGTGCCCGGGCACCTGGGTGGGTTAATCAGTTCAGCGTCTGCCTTCAACTCAGGTTGTGATCCTAGGGTTTTGCGATCGAGTCCCGTGTCAGGCTCCCTGCTCAGTAGGGAGTCTGCTTCTCCCTCTCACTCTGCCTGCTGCTCCCCCTGCTTGTGCTCTCTCTCTCCCTGTGTCAAATAAATAAATAAAATCTTAAAACAAACAAACAAACAAACTCTATGCCTCCCACGCAGGCATAGTAGAACTCACCTCCCTTTCTTGATTTGCTGGGCCTTGAGAATCTGGTTCTGCACTCCTTCTCTGACTTTTCCCTACCACATACTCTGTATTCACTGTCCTCCAGTCCCACTGCCCTGCATTCTGTCTCTGCAGAGCTCCTCACAACCTTGGGGCCCTTGGACCTCCTATTCTCTGTACCTAGAACATTCCTTCACCAGCATCCTGCGTTGAGTCTCGCAGGCACCAGCCCCAATGCTACTTCTTCAGGGGTCCTCCCTGACCACCCAAAGAGCCCAACCCCTGCCCTGAAAGTTGCTCTCCACTGTGTCATGTGGTTCACCACTTCATATAATTTGCCACAATCTGTATTATTATTATTATTATTTTGCCCAGAAGGAAAAAAAAAAAAAAACCACCTGAAGCATAATTTTTGGCCACTCTTTCTTGCATTTCTTTACCCCATAGCCTCACAGAATGTTTGGCTATGGGGGAGAGGCAGTTTCTTGTTTTGGTTTCTAGGTTGTGGTCAAACATACATAACAAAATTTACCATTTAAACCATTTTTAAGTGTATAATTCTGCAGCACTGAATATGTTCACGGTATTGAACAACCATCACCACTAGCCATTTCAAGAACTTGCTCATCTTCTCAAAGACTCTGCACTTGTTAGACATGAATTCTTCATGCGCCCCAGCCCCCCAGCTCCTGGTAACCTCTATTCTTTCTGTCTCTCTCAATGTGACAACTGTGGATACCTCATATAATTGAAGTTATACTGTATTTGTCCTTCAGTGTCTGGCTTGTCTCCCTTAGCATAACGTTTTCAACGCTTGCCCATGCTGTAATACACATCTAGACTTCATTCCTCTTTAAGGCTGAATAATATTTCATTGTATGTGTTCATCACACTTGGTTTCTCCATTCACCTATCAACGGATGTTTAGTTGTTTCCCCTTTTGGCCATTGTGAGTAATGCTGCTATTGCATTAATTCTAAAAAGGTGATGATTGGGGCTCCTGGGTGGCTCAATTGGTTAAGTGTCTGCCTTAGGCTCAGGTCATGATCTCAGGGTTCTGGGGTTGAGCCTGGCCTCCGGTTCCCTGCTCAGCCGGGAGCCTACTTTTCCCTCTGCCTGCTGCTCCCCGTGCTTCTGCTCTCTCTCTCTAATAAAATCTTTTAAAAAGAAATTAAAAATAAAATAAAAGGGTGGTAATTACCTGTTTCTCCTCACCTGAGGTAAGCTCCAAAACGGGAGAAACTGTATAAATAGAATAGTACCTGGCTTCTGGCAGGAACAGTATAAGCCAAGTCCAAGATTACAGGCAACTATGATATGATAACTTAAGTAGTCGTACTTGGTGAACATAAACAATCAAGGACCCCTTCCTTGAATGGGTCAACAGCACCTGTCAGCTGGGTGACGGCAGGAGGGCATTGCCTGATTTCCTTGCCTCTTCTTGACTTGTTCCTTTTCGACCCATTCCTCCTACTTTCGCAAGAATGATCTCTTTAAAACATAAATCTGATTATAATACCCTTCTTAAAAACCTTCACTGACTTCCCATTTGTTCTTACAATAAGTCCAAACTCCTTAGGGGCTGCTAAGGACCTGGGAAAGCTGGTCTGCCTTCCCTATTCAGTTTCAGCTCCAGTCAAGCCTCACGTCCAGCCAGAGTGGACTTCTTTCGGTTCTTTGAATGTGGCATGGTGTCTCGTGCACTGTTGTAGATGCTCTTCCTTTTCTAGTTATCTTCAGTCCTCTTTATCATCAGTTCCTAGTTGTCCTTTAGATTTGCTTGTACATCAGATATAGGAGAAGGCTTTCCTGACCTGCCTAGTCAATTGCTCCTACTGTATTTGCAGGAATTGCTTGTATTTTTTGTCTTTGATCCCTTAGACTGTAAGCTCCAAGAGGGTAGGAACTGTGTCTCTCTTCACTATTGAATATCAGTGCCTAGCTTGGTGTCCACACTTAGTCAGGGCCCAATAAATATTCGATAAGCAAATGAACAGATTTATAAGTCTCATCTACTGTGATGAAACAAAATTCGTAATATTATGCCTAAGAGATTAAAAAGTATCAACCTACTGGTGTCTTGGAGTCCATACACAGCCTTTTGGATAAATGTGGCCCATCTGAGGTCTATGAAAGAAATTTATTTATTTATTTGTTTGTTTATTTTTCAGTGCAGGACTTGAAATCACGACCCTAAGATCAAGACCTGAGCTGAGATCATGAGTCAGACACTTAACCACCTGAGCCACCCAGGAGCCCCCGAAAAAATTTTTTTAATCGAATTACCTGGATCTCCTACATGACAGGTCAAATGGAGCCTTACCATCTGTCCTTCATAGCATTGTGACACTCACTGCCACCAGGTGTCACACAGATAGGTGGGGATCGATTAGTAATTATAATTGAAACTCCATGTAATTAATTACTTCATGCTCAAGTTTAATTCCACTGACATTATATCATGAAACTAGGGGAACTACAAAAAATAATGCAAGGAAAAAAATAGATATGAAAAAAATCCTGGGCAGACGTTTTCCCTCGGGCCACCAAGAACTTGGAGAATTGGACCAACTACTGTATATCAACACCCATTAGGATGGAATAATAAGGGCTGGGCAGAGCTGTTTTATCACAACTTAGCCAGTGGTGTTAAGTAGTGTCAAGAAAGAATCTGTCAGCAGACATCAAAAGGATTCGGAGTAGCAAAGGTGGCCAATGTATCCACATAACACCGAGGCCAGAGCCCCATATATGGGGGCCTGAGTCATCTGGCTACCTCCCCCTGACCCCAGACACACAGATTTATGGCTCTTCCACCCATGCATGAAAGAAGGAAGGGAGGAAGAGAAAGGGGGGAGGGAGGAGAAGGGAAGAAGGGAAGAAAAGAGAAGAGGGGAGGGGAGAAAAGAAAAGAAAAAGGAGGCTGCTGCTGTAGTTTCAGCTCAGTGCATTTCATGGTGATCTGTCCTACGGCTTTGCAATCATAGTAAAGATCTCCCTCTATCGATACTGAGCACGGATTTAAATTTTTTTATACTAGCACTTAATAACTAAACCTGTGTTGACATTTACAGAGATTTAGAATATGCATCATCTCAACTTGTCATGCTCATCACTTATTGATGTTTATGGTGTTATCAACTGGCTCATAATAATGAAAAATGGAACCTTTGAAATTGATTAAATACATTGCAGTGTATCTGTACAGCAGAAATTTATCCTGCCTGCCCTCCCCCAATATAGATGCGGTAAAGCAGTAATTAGGATATGGGCATTTAGATATTTCATAAAACAAATTCTAGAGCCATATGCTGGAGGTTCGGAACCTGCAGATCCCAGCTTGGGCCTAGGAATCTGAAATTTAACAAGCATTCCCAAGGAAGCTTTTTATGCACTGACTTTTGAACCATCATACAGAGATCAGTACTTATTTATGTGAAAATGTGGATATTATTAAATGAATAAAACATAAGCTATATGATAGTTTGCATTACAAAATAATGTGTATTATAGTATAATCTCATAAAAATACCTAGCTAGCTAGCTGGATAGATCTATAGATGGGAGGACAGACAGATTAATACAGATAAGTACAGAAAAAAGCTCGGAAGGATAGACACTAAGGTGTTAACAGTAAACTGTGTGGCAATATGGTGTTTCTCAAAAAATCTAATTTTCTATAGTGCATTTACATTGCTTTATACCAATAAAGGTGTATTTTTAATTATAAAAGAAATAGTTTTTTGAGTTCCTAAGGTACATTGAGGATTAGGACTACAAAGATAAAATCAGGCTCTGATTCTGCCTTAAGGCATTCAGTCCCCAGCGGGAGCTGACACAATTCCCGGTGCGTTAGGGCACAGCGTTGAGTCCACGTGGATGAGGGGCTGTGAGAACACTGGGCTGGACCTGAGCACCTGCTCCTCCAGAGGCAGCCCAGCTGTCGTGCAGGACATGACAGCAGCCCCTTGATCTGGCTGTAAGAGAGCTGTGGAAGGCCAGGAAAAATACCGGCAATACTGGGGATGGAGAATGATTTGCCATTTCAATGACAGCGGGGCTTTTTTTGTTTCTTCTGATAAAAGAACTATCACGACAATAAGCAGAACACACTTTAAAACAAACCCAAACTAAAAACCACAACAAAAAACTTCCAACCCACACTAAAGACAAAGAAATAATATAAAAATAAGGGGTATTTATAATTTCTGATTGGGACCTCCCTGGTGAAGAAGGGAGAGCTGGGCTGGGCTGGGCTGGGATGTGGCTGTGCGCGCATGCTTGCCTGCGCCCCCTGCTGGCCACGCTGCTCCTCTCCTCTGCCTGTTCTCTGCCCAACTACATCCTGCCTAACCTTCCAGTCTAACCTGTTCCCCGAGTCTACGCGTCTCCCCCAACCCCAGTCCTGTACTATCACCAGCCTTTAAACACATGGTATTTTATCTGACACACACTTGCAAAATCTTGTATGTTTGGTATGTATTAATTGTCGTGTAGATTATTTTTGCCACATGACAACATATTGAAGAGAAAATCCTTCATTTCTTCAAGTAAACCGCCAGGTCATTGAGGGCAGGGATGATTTAAAAGACAATTCTAGTCATACAGACACACAAATACTAAGCACTAAATACATGTTTTTAAATAAATTATGTTGAACAAAAATACTTTAAGATTTTTAAAAGCTTAACATTACAAAAGAAAAACCTTCTGGCTAAACTAAAATGTTTGCTCATGAATAAAGGCCAGTATACTTTTTCTCACTACCCATTCTTCTACTTTTTCAGCATTGCTACTTCACCCTCGTGCATGCACGTTTTATTTTAAATTAGACAGGAGGTACACGCTGATCAAATAAGCATGTCCTGTGATTCTAAAAACAGGTTTGGAAACAATCCATTTCTTTAATACCTAGCAGATGAGAACTACCGAACATTTTAACAAATGGGACTGTCTCTTGGGAGAGGGCAAAGATGCAATCTTGAAAGAATAAGAATGTGCCTTCCTTAAAACAACACAGCTAAGAAGAGACTTAAAGATGCTTCCCTTAAATTCAGCATGGGAAGAAAAGACCTGCTTTTGAAAAAACATTGATGAGAATGATAAATAATAACAAACGTCTGATTCACATCATAAAGCTATGTTGCTTCCAGTATGTGTTTGAGACAAGGTAGCGTATTATGTAAAAAAAAACTTTAGTTTAGGGGTGCCTGGGTGGCTCAGTGAGTTAAGCCTCTGCCTTCGGCTTGGGTCCTGATCTCAGGGTCCTTGGATTGAGCCCCGCGTCGGGATCTCAGCTCAGCAGGGAGTCTGCTTCCCTCTCTGCCTACTTGTGATTTCTGTCAAATAAATAAATAAAATCTTAAAAAAAAAAAAAAAGATTGATTTATTTATTTATTTTAGCGGCTGAGCCCTGGGAAAAGCAGAACATTAACATCACTCTAGCACCCTCTGGTGTCCTATTTACTGCATGCCTTCTTGAGTTCATTATTTGCTGTTTCTAGAGCTATTTGCAAAGGAGCCCTTTAGGAAGGCGCTAATGTGTCTGCTGGGGAATTGTCTCCTCTAAGATACCTGGATCTTAAAACCTGACTGTATGCTAATTACACCCAGATACACGGTTTAACTCTCTTTGGGGAGCTAGAGCCAGCATTGCCCTTAATAAGAGTCATACAGGTGAGTGGAGGCCGTAAGTGCTCCAAAAGGAAATCTTTGTTATCCTATTCAATGCTTGTTTTGTGGAAAATTTTCACAGGAAGTCACAGATCACTAGGTGATCTGATGACAGCTGAATGTTTGGTGGATACCTGCCATATTTAATCTGCTTTATTAAAAAAAAAGTTGCATAAATGAGATGAGTGAAGATTTATCAGTAAAAGAGATGTTAGACTTTTTTTTTGTGGGTCAGAAATGCAACTATGTTCCCTCAGTATGTACAGATTTAGAAATGATTTCAGATTTTGGAGCCAGCCTAACTTGACATATTAAATTAATAATTGCTACTCAATAAATGTTCTAAAACTAAGGATAAAGTATGTGAATTATAATGAGGCATAAACAAACAAACAAATACACAAACAAACCAATTTACTCTAATACAATGAGTACAAATCTCTGAAGGAAATATACACAAGTGGTAACAGGGTTTGTATTGAAGTGGTGAAATCGTGTCATTTTTTCCTTCTATAATTTCCTTTCTTTTTTTCTTTTGGTCATCATAGGAAATTACTTTTATAATGGGGGGAAAAACTCACTGCAATAAATAGAAGTTCTTAAAGGAGAATGTGCTTGTCCAGGTCTTTCTGAAAATCTATGTAAAGAAAATGATGGCACACGAAAGGGTATTTTGCCCTCTTTCCAAATACTCCCAGTTGGTAACAATAAATCAAACTTATATTTATGCTCACTTCACCTACTGCCATTTGCCTCTCTTCCTCACCTACTGCGAAATTCCAAGTGCTAGCAGTAGCTGTCCTCATTTCTAGCTACTGCCTGCCCATCTTTTTCATTCTCACAGCTGAGTAATTGACAATTTATGCAATCCA
This sequence comes from Enhydra lutris kenyoni, assembly GCF_002288905.1. Lineage (NCBI taxonomy): Eukaryota > Metazoa > Chordata > Mammalia > Carnivora > Mustelidae > Enhydra > Enhydra lutris. Next base: position 4,145,363 of record NW_019154144.1, on the reverse strand, counting down.
GTTCATCTGCTTAGCAACAGGAGGGTGGGGCTCAAAACAGAGGGAAACTACACCAGCGGCATTCTGCAATTGTGAAATGAGAAAGGAAGAACGGGGAACCGGCTATGGGCCATAGAAAACTATTTTTAATATGAATTAAAACGATTTTCAATACTTTCAATACTAAATTCCACAAGGATATATCAAACAAGAAGTGCTCTATATTCTTTTTATACAAAAACTCTATAATTACAGTCTGAAGAGAGCCATGTCATTAGAATGCCATAAATAGTGTTTTAATGACAAAGAAATACAAAGTTCCTTATTACCCTTGGTACTCTAAATGGGTCAATGGGTTTTGCCTTGGAAATCTCTGCCTCGAAAGGGCTGGCTTAGCTGAGATTCAGACAAACTTATGTTCAGACAGGAGCTCTCAGCCCCACAGGTGAGAACGTGTGATGTGGTAAATTCTGACTGAGAATGTTCCAGGATCGTGCCAGCTGTACTTTTCATCTCATCCTGTATATGCAAAAAGGAGGGGGAAATGGGGAACTCACTGGGACATCCTTAGAGAAATTCTTAGTATTAGGAGCTTTCCGTTTCTGCCAAACTGCTTGACATTTATGGCCACGGTCTCCTCAAATGAATGAGAATTCAGAAAGGTCATAGGTTGGAAGGATCCCATTTCCAAGTCACAAAAATGTGCACCTCCATGCACCTAACATGCACCTCCATGCATCTAACCAGAACCCCTTCTAACCAGAAATCCATCGTGTTCCTTCTTGATGGCAGCCCTGTTCACACATGCAGAAGGAAGAGGTTCCAGGGAACTGAACTGGCCAAATGACAGTGAGTTTTTATTTTATTTTCTTGATGAGCCCTTAGGAATGTAGTTAGGTCAGCCAAGACTGTGCTGTGAAATAAAACAGAAAATGTCACCAATTTTCCACTTAACAGATTGTCCTGAATGTTAAATTCTTTCATTCATTTGTTCAGAATATGTTTTCTGAGCGCCTATTAGATCATTGTTCCAAGGACTCAAGTTCTTGTGGCAAATGGGACCTTCAAGGCTCCTGCTCTCAGAGCTTATAGTAGAGCAGCGTGTGCCTACACGCTGACTAAAGAGTAAAAGTATAATAAAGATGTCAGAGAGTAACAAATACAGAGGAGAAAGCTGAAGCAGAAGGACGTGACAGTGACTATTTTAAAGATTTTATGTGTTTATCTGAGAGACAGAGAGAGACAGAGAAAGGGGGGAAGGGCAGAAGGAGAGGAAGAGAGAGTCTCAAGCAGACTCCTGGCTGAGGGCAGAATCTGACTCCTGACTCGGGGCTCAACGCAAGACCCTGAGATCAGCACATGAGCCAAAATCAAGCGTCAGATGCTTAACGGACTGAGCTACCCAGGCACCGCACGACAGTGACAACTTCAGACTGGTGTCAAGGGCAGCATCTCTAGGAAGGTGAATTAGGCTGAGATAACAATGGTAAGAAGGATCCAGCCGCTTAAGGGGTAAGAACTTTCAGCTCAGAAACAGCATCTGATGGGGCGCTTGGGTGGCTCAGTGGGTTAAGCCTCTGCCTTCGGCTCAGGTCATGATCTCAGGGTCCTGGGATCGAGCCCCACATCGGGCTCTCTGTTCAGCGGGGAGCCTGCTACCCACCCCACCCTCTCTGCCTGCCTCTCTGCCTACTTGTGATCTCTCTCTCTCTGTCAAATAAATAAATAAAATCTTAAAAAAAAAAAAAACAGCACCTGCAAAGGTTCTATCGTAGGCACATATCTGGAGCCTGAGAGAAATAAAAAGTAAGCCAGTAAAGTTGGGGCATAAAAGAGGGAAGAGAGGTATAAAATAAGTAGGGCCCAGATGGGGCGGGGGCTTGGTAAACCAGGGCACAGCCTGGATTTCATTGCCGGTGAGATGGGTTGCCACTGGGGAATTATAAGCGGTGGGGTGAGTTGGGGAAGGTGACATAAATATTATTCATGTTCTTATTTTTTATTTTTTAAGATTTATTTATTTATATTGGAGAGAGAAAGAGAAGTGGGGGAGGAAGGAGGAAGAAGGAGAGAGATAATCTCAAGTAGATTCCTTCTGTGGGCGAAGCCCAACACGGGTCAATCTCACAACCCTGAGATCAGGAGAGCCAGATGCTTAACTGACTGCACCAGGCGCCCCAGTATCATTCATGTTCTTAAAAGATCACTGTGGCTGTTGAAGGGAGACACAAATGAGAGTGGGGAGACAGTTGGGAGATGGGTTTCACAGGCGAGGGTCATAGACAATGGTGGTCTGGAGAGGGTGTTGATAATGGAAATGAGAAGGAGTGGATGGTTGGGGTCAGCTCTGGAGGCAAGACTGACAGTTTGGACTGAAGGTGAAGGTAAGAAAATCATCCTAAGCCCTAGATAAGCCCTAGAATATTTGTCTTGATTTTGGATGATGATGTTTTCTACTGAAATGGGAAAAGAGGGGGAGGAACAAGCACGTCATAGAAAATCAATTTTTATTCTGGCCATACTGAGTCTGAAATGCCTCCCAAACTGCCTAGGGAAGGCATTTAAAATATGAGTTAAATATTTTGGAGAGAGATGAAGACCAGAGATGGAGTTTGGTTATTAACAACCAACTGGGATTGAAGATGACCTCAGAGAGTGTAGATGGTAAAGAACAGGGTGCTTGGGATCCAGTGTCTTGGGACACCAACATCAGTGGTTGGGTAAGGGAGGAGGAGCCAGCACAGAAGAGGGACCAAACAGCAGTCAGGAAAGTATAAGGAAATCAGGAGAGTCTGGCATCCAGAGAACAAGCAAAAAATGTGAGGAGGTCAGTGTAGTTGGCTACTCCCAGGTGTCTTAGTCAGATCCGTACAGAGGAGTGACCGGGAGGTTCAGCAACATCGCTAGGTCCAATTGAGGAGGGTGTCTGCACAAAAACAGAACTGAGTCAAACACCGTGAACATCCTACAGTACTTCATAAACTTTCTATCTCTTCAGGTTATAGGAAGCATCTTTTCACTCTTCGCAGCTCATATCTTATTTCTATAACCAAGCCACCGAAACAAGCACCCAGGTATTTCCAACTTTATAAACACATGTTGTAATATAGAGATTGGAAGCTGGCTTTAGTGACATCCATGACTTTTCTCATTCTTCCCTACTTTATCATCCTTTATTCCAAATCGAGGGTATTCAATGCAGAAGAAGAAGTGAACTTCAAACAATTAATGTTTGCCCTTAGTAGAAAACATTTTTCTGAAAAGAAGCTTGAAATCAGTGGCTAAAATAAAAGTTTGGTGATTACCTCTGGGTTTCAATGGCTCAAATGATAGATTATCCCCATTTTACTATAGAAAAACAGGGTCAACTTTGTGTAGACTTGCAAGTGAATCTCACTGAAAGGGAACTTGTGTGTCCCACCCCAAAGTTGTTATTCTTTCTATTTTTACTTAGAGATTGTCTTTAGGTATTGGACAATCTCCACATTGAAAGCCAGGGAAATTTCCACTTACAGAGTGTCTGACTTGAGTTGCTGCTGGTTGCTCACTTTCTGTCCTCTGGACGCAAGGAAACATGCATGATGAAATGGGTGAAGGGGGTCAAAAGTCACAAACTTCCAGTTATAAATGAAATAAGCCCCAGGGAATGTCAAACACAGCATGGTGACGATGGTCAGCAGCATTGTATAGTATATTTGGATGTAGCTAAGACAGTAAACCTAAAAAGTTCTCATTACAAGAAAAGAACTGTGTTTAAGTGTGCTGATGGATATTAACTAGACTTATTGTGGTGATCATGTAACTATGAATCATGTACACTTTAAACTAATATAAAGTTATATTTCAATTATACCTCAATTTTTAAAAAAAGTATTTAGGCAAGGAGAAAAAAAAAATACGTGGTCTTCCCAACCTACTTTGTTCTGAGATAGGACAGTCCTGAGTTACTGTTCTGGTGACAATTTAAATCTCCCCACTGCAGCTATATCCCCATGGGCCTCATCTAGCACTTTTCCTTTTTTTTTTTTTTTAAGTTGTAGCTTTTTTTTTTTTTTTTTTTAAGATTTATTTATTTCACACAGAGAGAAAGATCACAAGTAGGCAGAGAGGCAGGCAGAGGGGGTTGGTGGAGCAGGCTCTCTTAGCAGAGACCCTGATGTGGGGCTCGAGCCCAGGACCCTGAGATCATGACCTGAGCCGAAGCCAGAGGCTTAATTAACCCTCTGAGCCACCCAGGCACCCCTCATCTAGCACTTTTCAAACAGCAACTAATGTGTCTCTTCCCCATTTTTCAGTGGTGAGAGAGGGGCACCAAAATCTCCCTTCACCTTAACTGATATTTGCAGAGTTGCCAAATTTGAGCAGGAATATAAGAAAGAGATGAATATTCAGCTGGAGGGGTGCCTAGGTGGCTCAGTGGATTACGCCTCTGACTTCAGCACAGGTCATGATCTCAGGGTCCTGGGATCGATCCCCGCATTGGGCTCTCTGCTCAGCGGGGAGCCTGCTTCCCCATCTCTCTCTGCCTGCCTCTCTGCCTACTTGTGATCTCTCTGTCAAATAAATAAATAAAATCTTTAAAAAAAATTCAGCTGGCGATGGAAGAATAAAGGTGACTTCATAGAGCTGTTCTTGTAGGAAATAATTTTAAAAATGGGACACCTAACACATTAATCAGAATTTTCCAAAGTTTTTTTCATTGCTGTGGATAGAGAACATTTTTCCTGTTTTTTTTTTTTTTTTTTTAAATCACATTTCTTTGGGAAGGTTATTCTAAAAGCAGCCTTTACTTACTATGACATTTTAAAGTCACATCACAGAGTAAGCAAGTGTGGAATAAAATCAGGTGTATCCTGCATTTCCTCTAGTGGCATTCTCTAATACTAGAGATCCCACATAACTGGTATTTATAACAGAGGCCTTGAAGGAAGACACAATCCCAACAACAAAAATCATAACACTTCCCAATTACAGAGCTCGATGATATACAAAGCATTTTCCCACATGCTGTTTCATTTAATACTCAAATCCACTAGTGCAGTGACTGCCATCCATACTACAGATGAGAAAACTGAGGCCCAGAGAGGCTGAGGGGTTCATACAATCATTAAGAGAGGGTGCTTCGACTCTCAGACTTTCCCTGACTCTGACTCCATTTTTCTTTTGCCGTGGTTTAGCTCTGCTGCATCGAGATGATAAACTATGCAAAAAGATTCTTGAGAGATTGATTTACTTTTATCCTGCTTATTTGAAAAATAGCCGTCAGGAGCTGGAAGATTCAAGATACAGCCCTGCAGTAGTTGACTGTGTGATCCTGGGAAGGTCACTTCATCCTGTACTTTAGTATTCTCAGCTGCGAAAGGTAGGGCTTGGGTGAAAAAGGTTTACAGCTCCAAGTTCTGAGATTCTGTATTAACCAGGACATAGGACTGACGAGAACAGTCTATTTGACTACTGGGCTAGTACTCCACGTTACGTTTCTCCACGTGCTTTGGAAAACAGCAATTCCTGTCACACTGCCTAATGCAGTCTAGTTCAGCTTTAAAGCGCAGGCTTGTTCAATTATTCATTTGAATGCTCTTTGGAAAATTATAGACCTCTTTGAGTTTATCCTGTGTTTCCCACTGGACTATCAGTGTCTGAAAGACATTACTTTCTCTGTTATTCCCTATTCAGTGATCAAGTATCAACGAGTATTTAATGTACATCTAGGAGCCAAGAGACAATTAGAAAACCAAGCATAATTCAATTTGGTTCATGAAGCATTTATAAAGAATAAGATGGAAAAAGGAACCAAGATGAAACATCTAAAAATCAACAAAGAGCTGAACTGGTGTAACAGTCTATACAGATTATATAGACATTCAGTTAAAGTGCGAATTGATGAGCAAATGTTTGCTCTATTCGTGTTTAGTGTAATGAGGAGCAAAAATGAAAAAATAAAAAGGGCTCTCCTTGGCTCACTCTTCTTCAGTCCCCCTAATTATCAGAGTCTGGACAGTGTGACTTTCCAGCCATTTCATGGGCATGACTTTCTAAAATAACATACGGAATTTCTTAAGGGCAAATGTCACTTTTGTATTTGTGTAAGTAGGAAGCTGAAAGCAATGAATCTCATTTTTCTACTTAAATTATGGAAAAATCATTTTCCTTAATTTGGAATGAAAACGAAGATGAAGCAAAATTTCTTCAGAGCTGAGAATATTTTTGAGTGTTGAAAGGAAGGTGATTTTGGACAAAAAAGCCTGAAGATAGGGAGGGACAACTGTTGGGTGAGACTTAGGGGAAAGATGCATTAGCTAAAAGGGCTGTTTTCTCGTTGTTTGCAATTTTGATCCATTGAGCAAATATTTCCTGAAGACCAACCATGGTCTGACCCAAGAGGGGAAGGAGTGAGGTGACAGATCAAATATGGCGGGCTCATAATGGTGTACCTTCTCCTCCCAGTTCCCTCCAGGAGGACGCACTGGCTGAGGTCCCCCATGGCTCCCAGGCCCCCTCCGTGTGTGATGAGCACACTATAGACACAGCCCATTGGGGTGGAGGGAAACCTTCATTGTGCAGAGTTAACCTGCCCAAACAGGTTCTAGAATAATGACTGTGGCTTTATTTGCACTAGATGGTGCCAACTTTTTCTAACAGACCACTCAATAATGCCTATTTTAGGAAATACATTTTATGCCCCTGCAAGAAACACATTTTCTGAATATGTAATCATCAGCAAAAATTTAGCTGTTACCAAATATGGCATGCTTATAAGCAAAGACTTTGAGGACCACCTCATTTGGATTTTGAGGCTTCTTTGCACTTCAAAACCAGGAAAAGTGTTGCGAGAGATGCAATGATCGAATTAATGATAGATCTGCAGAAATCAAACTCCTTAGAAAATAGGCATAGTAATAATTATGCATTGGCCAGAACTGTTTTGAGTCTGGGTCTAATTTAAAGGTAAAGGGCCTACAGTCAGGTATGGGGTGGTATGGGGGGATAGAGCTAAAGGAATCAAAGGACAAGATGACTAAACACCCAGGCTTTGAGAGGAGAGGATCCAGGGCTGCTTCAGGGCCCCAATCACTGGAACTAGACACTCAGATGCTGCATGATGATTTCCTTCTCTCCAGCATAGATGGGCTTCGTCACATGGAGAAGAACCTGCAGCTCTGGGAGCACAAGCCAACAGAGGAAAAAATACCTCTCTTTTCCCAGCTTAGGTTCACAAATTCCCCAGGAAGGACTTGGTTTGATCTAATCTGAGCCATAAACTTATCCCTGAATCAGTGACTGTGGCTTGGAAGGAGTACAATGTGATTGGCTTAGCTTGAGATCTCTCTTTCTCTCTCTCTCTCAGCCCATGGCCTGATGAAGACTGTCTTGGAGGAAGAGTGGGTGAGTTAAGATAAAACAGGAAATAGGAAGCAGCCACCAGAGCCATCAATTATGAAGACTCTGTTAGGGCCCAGATGCTTACATGTATTATTCTGATGAATTACTCCAGCAACTATGTAATACAGGTATTTTTATACCTACTTCATAGATTGCAGAAGTGTTAACTAGCTTTCCCAGGGCTGTACAACTAGATAAAGTTACAGCGAGATTTGGATCCAGATAGATCTGATTCCAAAGCCCAGGTTTATTCTGCTAGGACATTCTACCAAAAGGAAGGAAGGAAGGAAAGAAGGGAGGGAAGGAGGGAGGAAGGAAGGAAGGGAGGGAGGGAGGGAGGGAGGGAGGGGGAGGGAGGGGGAGGGAGGAAGGGAGGAAGGAAGGAAGGAAGTTGGAAAGATGGAAAGAAAGGTGAAAAGAAAGAAAGAAAGAAAGAAAGGTGAAAAGAAGAAAGAGAAAAAGAAAGAAAAGGAAGAAGAAAGAAAGAAAAGGAAAGAAAGAAAGAAAAAGAAAGGGAGAGAGAGAGGAAGGAAGGAAAGAAAGAAGGAAAAGAAAGAAAGGGAGGGAGGGGGAAAAAACTAGGTTGACTTTATCTAGATTCAGCAAGTATGGAAAATATGCGGCATATATATTTTTATGACCAAATTCTGTGCCATGCAGACACTGTAAATTTATCACAGACCTGGAATTAGCCGCATGGTTCTTCAGTCACATCACACTGACACATGAGTTAAAACCTGTCTGTAATAACCACAGCTCAAACAGTTTGCTTCAGGTCTTTGAGGTTCTTAGCAGACTTGCCTTCTTTAACTACTAACCAAATCCCAGTCATCTTCCTGCGATTTTTTAGCATTGTAGCTGTTGATGATGGAGGCAGAAACAAAGGAGATATTAATGCTTTTTACCAAAATGTGCAAGGCAATGGCAATACTAAAAAGCATATTGCTGTGGGCCTTTGATACTGCTTGCTGAGATTTAAAATTTAAATTATGTGCCCAATTAAAAGGCAGTTATGGAATTTTAAGAGACTTGGTATAAAAATTAGGCCAAGAATTTACTGCAAGGGGGACGTTCTTCTTGGCTTCTCTATCCGTTGAGCCAAAAGGAGTTACTTATTTGAGGAAGTACAAGACTAAGATATGGCTAAGGCACAAAGGCAATGATAGAGTTAAGGAACAGAAGAGGGATGAGAATGATGGCAAGGCACTCTTTCAAGCTTTGATGGGCAACAGAAAGTGAAAAAAGTGAATTGCTGGCAATTACATTTGAGTGCAAAGCCTGAAAAAGAACACCCAGAGGCCACTAAACCAATCCAGAATATTAAGATTTTAAAATATCCCTGAAAACAAGATTAGCATTATTTTCCTTATATGGATTCGAGCCTAATGGATATGTTTATTTAACAATAAATATAAATTCTGGCCCATGGGGCCAGTGTTTTAAAATAAATCAGGACAAACTGAGGAAATGAACAAAAATAAATGTAATAAAATCTACCTTTTTTTTTTAAGATTTTATTTATTTATTTGACAGACAGAGATCACAAGTAGGCAGAGAGGCAGGCAGAGAGAGAGGAGGAAGCAGGCTCCCTGCTGAGCAGAGAGCCCGTGTGGGGCTCAATCCCAGGACCCTGGGATCATGACCTGAGCCGAAGGGAGAGGCTTCAACCCACTGAGCCACCCTGGTGCCCCATGTCTTTTTTTTTTTTTTTTTTTTTGTCCACTTTACTTGATTTTTAAGGAAACCTGTTTTGCTGCCAGAATCATGTTTCTGTTTGATACAGGTCAATTTTCTATATTCTCATAGAGTTGTGAGCGCCATAGATAGACAGGAAATAAACAATGGGAATGATAATTTCTACAAGTCAAAGGGAATTCATATTTTTCTGAAAAGTCTTTGCAATACTACTGTATCAACACTATCTAGGTTAGTAAATATCTACTCAACTTCTTTATGGTTTTTTTGAAAGATTTTATTTATTTATTTGAAAGACAGAGAGAGGGAGAGAGCATGAATAGGAGGGGGTTTACAGGGAAAGGGAGAAGCAGACTCTCCCTAAGCGGGAAGCCCAATATGGGGCTCAATCCCAGGACCCTGACATCATGACCATGAGCTGAGCTTAACCAACTGAGCCACCCAGGTGCCCCTTCTTTATGATTTTTGTCATGAATTACGTCTTCTGAATAATACAATGTATGCTTTCTAGAAGCATTTAAATGTCATTTATTTGACAAGCACCAACCTGGCTAACATAAAAAATTCAGACTCACCAGGACATACTTTTGGTGCTCCATCCTGTTTCTCCTTTTCCTGTCAATATTGCCCACACTTGCCTCTGCTTCTCTCTCCTGGCTACTGGCTACCAACTCTGCCTCTTTATCTTTACCAGTAAATTCCTCATTCACAGCTCTCCAGCTGAAATGCAGCCACACCACCTGCAACATAATTTTGGAAGAGAATGGCGTAATCCCAAGGCTCTCAGAATCCAGGTACCAAAAGAGAAAGGAAGAGAAGATGTGATTATGAAAGAGAACAAGAGATGGCAGCATCAGAAGGACTCAGGTTGGCCTTGAAGACGAAGCAAAGAGCCAGAAGCCAAGGAAGCTGGCAGCATCTATGAGGTAAAAGAGGCCAGGAAACAGATTCTCCCCCAGAGTCTCCAGAAAGAGATTATATCCTTGATCTTATAAGGCTCAGTGAGATCCACGTTGGACTTCTGATCTACAGAACTGTAGGAAAATCAATTTATGTTGTGTGGGGGTTTTTTGTTTGTTTGTTTGTTTAGATTTTATTTATTTATTTGACAGAGAGAGAACTGAAGTAGGCAGAACAGCAGGCAGAGGGAGAGGGAGAAGCAGGCTCCCCGCTGAGCAGGAAGCCTGATGCGGGGCTTGATCCCAGAACCCTGGGATCATGACCTGAGCCGAAGGCAGATGCTTAACAGACGGAGCCATAGAGGTGCCCCTCAATTTGTGTTGTTTTAAGCCACAAAGTTTGTGTGGTTCTTTGTTATAGCAGAGAAGAGAGAAGAGATGTTACCCTTTGTCGGCCGTAGTCATGTGTCTGGTTATCATAAATGAAAAATACAATCAAACCTCATCATAACCTGTTTGTTATAGAATTTCATTAAGTATGAGACTCTCCTAAACAAAAACATAAACCCCGTGGTCAGGGATGTATAGAATCTTTATTAAATTAATTTTCTTTAGTTAATGATGATTTCTTACTCCTTTTGCTAAAGGCCTCTGAGGGACTTGCTGTTATTGTCCATCCAAATTTATTTCACATCCTTCATTTCACGGTCCATTCCCTCTGATCAGCCTTGTTACGGCCCTGTTTGCCTTCCTGCATTGTTATTCATGGATCCCTGTGTCTGGGAGCACTTCCCTGCTTATACCAACTAATTTGCCAATCCAGGATATTGAGATTTTAAAACACCACTGGAAGCGAGATTCGCATTATTTTCCCCATTCCTCATTATTTGCTTCATTTACAGTGTAAGGCGGCACCCTCACGACCTTCAGCATTTCCCGAGACTTTGATCTCCTGCAGGAAGTGGTATAACCCGGCAGACTGAGCACAGAGATACTGACATCCACAGGTAACAAATGGAATGAGGAAAGGCTGTCCACTGTCGCATGGTATAGAAGGCATGCCAGAGCCCAGACCCCCTTTTACTCTTGTCATACTGCCATCTGAGTTCCCAAAGTAATCGGAGTTTATAATTGGTGGCATCCGAGGCCTCCCTCTAGGGCTGTAAACTCCCTGGGGAAAGGGAGGAGACTTCATCTTTCTTGGACTCATTTCTGGGTTGTACCAGTTATAGTTCCTTCCACAATCTTAGTAAGTTCCATCATCTAGTTCCAACATCTATACACTGGGTGTTATCTTTGTATCTCAATGGCAACATGTTTTCTGTTTCAAAGGAACAGAGGCAGGGGGCCTGGCTTTGAATCCCAGTTGTGCTACTTGCTATCTGGGTGAGTTTGAGCAAGCTACTGAACCCCTCCCAGGCTGGCATTTCTTCATTCACAATAAAAGGACCTAACTTGGGTTTTCTGAGGCTTAAATGAACTCATATATATTGGGGCGCCTGGGTGGCTCAGTGGGTTAAGCCTCTACCTTCGGCTCAGGTTGTGATCTCAGGGTCCTGGGATCGAGCCCCGTATTAGGCTCTCTGCTCAGTGGGTACCCTGCTTCCCCTTCTCTCTCTGCCTGCCTCTCTGCCTACTTGTGATCTCTCTCTCTCTGTCAAATAAATAAATAAAAATCTTAAAAAAAAAAAAGAAAGCCCTCATAAGGGTTTGCTTTATCTTAAAGATCTTTCCTCCAGAGCATTCATCATCCATCTAGGTGGGAAGTAGTAGAGGGCAGAACATGGGCTTTGGTGTCTGGCTGCCTAGGTTTAATGGAAAGTTCCCCACTCACTCGCTGTGTGGTCTTCAGCAAGTTACTTAATCATTCTGGACTCATCTATAAAATAACAGCATTTTCAAAAAAAAAAAAAATTCTGAGGATTAAATAATGTAAGTCATATAAAGGGTGAATGGTTGTGTCTGGCATACTAGTAATTAATAAATATGAATTTTAATTAGATACCAACAAAGTCCCTTCATGGAGCCTGTGGCTGGACATGTAAGTTATTGTCTCTCCACCCACTGAGAGAATGAGGCCACGGGCAGTTCTGTTCTCTCTGATGCTCATGTGGTTGTGCGAAGATGATGAGCCATCAATCTTGGGGTTCTGGCCTGGCACACCCATTTCCAGCTTCCAGTGTGAGAAGAATGTGAGCCCCCAGTGGCCTCCAAGGAGCTGTGGAGGGTATCTGTGCTGAGTATCATTAAGCAATTCCCAACCTTCCAGCTTCCAAGTTTAGCAGGTGCCCCCACCCTTAAGTCCTTGGCTTCACACCCCTGGATGCAAAGCTTCAACAGTGAGCCCTTCCATCTGCCTCAGCCATTCACTTCCAACCTCCTCTCCACAGGCGGCTCCTTGAGGCACTGTCAGGATGTGGTAATGTCACCCACCAACTCCCTGATGACCTTCTCTGCAGCAGGGGTGCCCCTGCTAACTTGGCCCAAACTCCCAGGCAGCTGTCTCCCAAAAACTTTCCCCCTGTAGCTCTCTACACCATCTTGCTACCACAAGGCACAGAGGAAGCCAGAGAAACATCGTTGTACTGTAAAGGCTGTGCTAACATGTGAGTTCATGTCCCTGTACTGGGACAGGGCTGACAACCAATGTGTATGCTCAGTACAAGGCAAAGACACCCTGAAACACTGAGAGGCGATGAGCTGACTGAAGGTGGTCTGCCTGGAGTTCATGGCGGCACCCACAGGGCTAATGGAGTAGACGCTGCAGAACGATGGTAAGGATGCTCTAGACCGCATACTAGAATATTTACCGAATGTGAAGAGAGGAACTCCCTCTTTCTAAACATACTACTTGAACACATTGTCATCTTTCGCATGTAAAATTTATTAAACTCTCCAATTCGGTACAGGAACAAAATGGCCTTGGATAACACTTCCACCCACAGCCCTTCACCATTCCCTCCGAGGACTGATTTCAGTCTAGGTTTCTGGAATAACACACTCCAAGGCCTCAGGGTGGTAGGCTGAATGACGGCCCCTCAGAGATGCCCACCTCCTGATGCCAGGAGCCTGTGGATATGTTATCTTGCTTGGCAAAATGGACTTTGCAGATGGGATTAAGTGAGGGGTCCTTTTTTTTTTTTTTAAGATTTTATTTATTTATTTGACAGACAGAGATCACAGGTAGGCAGAGAGACAGGCAGAGAAAGAGGAGGAAGCAGACTCCCCGCTGAGCAGAGAGCCTGATGCGGGGCTCGATCCCAGGACCCTGAGATCATGACCTGAGCCGAAGGCAGAGGCTTTAACCCACTGAGCCACCCAGGCGCCCCAAGTGAGGGGTCTTGAGACAGGGAGAATAGCCTGAATTGCCTGGGTGGGCCCTAAGCATAATCACAGGAGTCCTTTTGAGAAGGAGACAGGAAGATGAGAGTCAGGGAGGGAGATGTGACCATGACGTAGAGGTCAGTGCTCAGGGCCGTGAGCCAAGAAATGCAGTCTCCAGCAGCTGGAAAAGGCAAAGAAAGGATTTTCTCCTAGATTCTCCAGAAGGAATGCAACCATGCTGACCCATTTAGATTTCTGATCTCCAGACAGGAAGACAATAGCCTATGAGTGACCAAATTTGTGGTGATCTGTTACATCAGTCTTAGGAAGCTAATACATTCAGAGTAGGTATGCAGGCATTCCGTACTCTCCGTACAAAGCAACCTGTACGTGGGCGATAGATATCAAAATAGCACACAATATGGATCAGCTCTTAATCACCTGCATTATCCATAAAATAAATAAGTCACGATAGCCAGGTAGAGATTTCCACTTTCCAGTATTAGTTTTTTTTTTTTTTTCCAAAGATTTTATTTATTTATTTGACAGAGAGAGAGAGAGAGACCACAAGTAGGCAGAGAGGCAGGCAGGCAGGCAGAGAGAGAGGAGGAAGCAGGCTCCCTGCTGAGCAGAGAGCCCTATGTAGGGCTCGATCCCAGGACCCTGAGATCATGACCTGAGCTGAAGGCAGAGGCTTAACCCACTGAGCCACCCAGGCACCCCCAGTGTTAGTTTTGAGGGCATTTTTAAAAAGGAATTTCTGGGGTGTCTGGGTGACTCAGTGGGTTGGGGCCTCTGCCTTTGGCTCAGGTTGTGATCCCGGGGTCCTGGGATGGAGCCCCAGGTCGGGCTTTCTGCTCGGCGGGGAGCCTGCTTCTCTCCCTCTCTCTCTACCTGTCTCTCTGCCTGCTTGTGATCTCTGTCAAATAAATAAATAAAAAATCTTTAAAAAAGGAATTTCTGGTCTTAGGCTCCAATGGGTTAAAGCCTATTATTTTTCTGCTCATTATGAGTTTCTTCCACATTACGTTTCTTTATTTATACCATTCTCCTTCAATTCACAAGGTCAAAGCTTGTGGTCTAAATTGATCTCTTTTCCTAGTCCCAGAGACATGCGCAAGCCGGAGAAAGCTCTGCTGTGGTTTTTAGCTCCCAGAAACCCCATGGGGCCACTTGGTTAGGCAGCTATGAAGTCTGCTTTATTCTGAGGGTGGAGTCCTGTTTTGAGGGTGGGAAAAATGTTCTTCCTTCCAGGGCTATTGAGTGAGCCCAGACGCCCTGCCTCCTCCTGTGCCTGGGGGAGGAGGAGGGGGGCATTCTTCCTACCACAACTGTCAGAGTTGCAGAGGGAAGCTTCTAGAGCCTTGGGGGGGGTGCTGCAGTCATGGACCAGGGGCTGTTGGGGGACCCCTTCTAGCTGACAGTGTCATTTCAGATGTGTGCCCTCTGCTGAAAGAGACTTTCTGAACTGAAGGTCCTGGGCTCTCCTCACAATAAGCCTGTCACTTGTAATTCTAAGAGCCTGGTCATCTTCTGATTTTCTTCCAGTCAAAATGACATGAAGGCACTTTTTCTTCAAGCTTGGCACTGAACCCCATTTAAATCTTTACTCGAGCACAAAACATTCTCCCTAACTTGAACAGCCATCCTCCACCCCATTTTTTAAGCACCAAATTTTTGAGAAAATATTTCTGATAGCCCCAGCTCAGAGAGGTCTCCCCCATTCCTGAATGTCCTTAACATTTGTCTTTCTAGTTTTCTAGAAACTTAAAACAAGGTCACCATCTAAATCTATAGGTGAGTCTGGTAGTTCGAACTCAGAACACGTTTCCCCGCAGATAGAACTATAGCAACAACAACAAAGCAGGGCCGCCATGGAGAGTGGTGCCAGCTGTGCACTGCATGCCTTCAGGCCCTGCTCTGTGCAAGGCCTCTTGATAACATTTATGAAGCACATATCATGTGCAAGACATTGCTGTGCATAACACAAGGATGAGTTCATGCCTTTACTCCCCACAAGATCTTATTATTTGTACTTTACAGATAGGGACACTGGAGTTTTGAGATGTAAACTATGCAAAGTTACAGTCAGTAAGCTGGGATCCAACTCAAGCCTAGGCCTGTTTAAATTAATATATTAGATATTTGCAACAGGATCAGCAAAACACTAGGAAGTAATGCTGTTGCAAATAAAGCATAAATAATAAAAAGAGGAATAAGAAGTTGTATGAGTTGGGTTACATATTTTGTTTGAGTTTGATGTAAATCAGTTGCTACAGGGGCACCTGGGTGGCTCAGTCATTAAGCGTCTGTCTTTGGCTCAGGTCATGATCCAGAGTCTTGGGATCGAGCCCTGTATCAGGCTCCCTGCTCGATGGGAAGCCTGCTTCTCCCTCTTCCACTCTCCCTGCTTGTGTTCCCTCTCTTGCTGTGTCTGTCAAATAAATAAATAAATAAATAAATAAATGATCTTTTTAAAAAAAAAAGTTGTTATAGATGAGATGCCCCCACCCCCACTAATAGAAAGGATTCATCTCCAAATACTGAGACTGATACTAGAATCCTAATCTGTATGTCTGCTCCAGAACAATTAAAAATGAAAATGAGGGGCGCCTGGGTGGCTCAGTGGGTTAAGCCTCTCCCTTCAGCCCAGGTCATGATCTCAGAGTCCTGGGATCTATCGGCTCTCTGCTCAGTGGGGAGCCTGCTTCCTCCTCTCTCCCTCTTTGCCTGCCTCTCTGCCTACTTGTGATCTCTGTCAAGTAAATAAATAAAATCTTAAAAAAAAATGAAAATGAGTGGGAAAAATAAAGTACAGTGTACTCTATGTGAGTTTCTCAAGCAAGCCATCAGGAAATCCTAAATATTTCCAAAACCCTGCTTAAAGAGGCATATCATTACTTAAACTCAATCCTAGCACTCCATGAATTATTTAATCCTCTGAATAATTATAGTAAATATAGCAAGAATGATAAAGGTGGGAACTAAGCATAAAACCCTATCATTGTAAGTATAATTTCATATGGTAGGAAGCTTAATCTGTAGGGTAAAAAGGTACATAAATTATAGGGGCTAACTGGTTGATTAGACACGGTGCTTGTGTCCATGATTTGAAAAATATTGGGTATTAAGACCTTGTCTAAAAATGCAAATTCTTGTTCTATTGTCATTTTTAGGAAAATCACATTTAACATACTGCATTTTAATTTTTTTCCTCCAAATATAACTTCTTATAACCTTGAGTGCCCCTGAAAGTGAACTTTTGAAGATGTAAGTACTGGTAAACTAAACCATGTCTGGACTTTAATGTCTTCTGGAGATGTTTTCATTTGTCACTCACTTTTATAAGGACATTCTGATGTCTTTTTTAACTGTAAACTGTACCTCTTTGTGATTTTTAAATCCGTATGTCTTTCTCCTCTATCCTGACCCAGCTATTAGATGATGAGTTTGTCAAGTGTCTCAAGGATGCATTTTATTCACCAAATATTAAGAGTCTTTTTTGTAGGGGTGCCTGGGTGGCTCAGTGGGTTAAAGCCTCTGTCTTTATCTCTGGTCATGATCCCAGGGTGCTGGGATGGAGCCCTGCATTGGACTCTCTGCTCAGCGGGGAGCCTGATTCCCTTCCTCTCTCTTGCCTATTTCTCTGCATGCTTGTGATCTCTCTCTGTCAAAAAATAAATAAATAATCTTAAAAAAAAAAAAAAGAGTCTTTTATGTAATGAGCACTACGCTGGAATCAATATCCCTTGCCCTAGCTTACAACAGATGCCAAAGTAAAAGCTTATTAAACATATGGGTATTTCTTAACATGAAAGATTTAACAAAAATTAGAAAGATTTGGATAGCCAAACATTGTCCAAAATAACACCCATTCATGAAAATAGGTAGAAATGGGGACTTTGATAATGGGGGACACTAAGCATGTGTGAGGGCAGGGAGTATATGGGAAATCTCTGACCTTCTCAATTTTGCTGTGAACCTAAAATTACTCTAAAAAATAAAGTCACTTGTGTTGAGCACCAGGTGTTGTACGTAAGTGATGAATCACTAAATTCTATGCCTGAAACTAATATTACACTTGTATGTTAACTAACTAGCACTTAAATAAAAACTTGGAAAAAAAAAAGTCTTTTAAAAAAATGTGAGTGAAAATTTTTCCAACTTTTTTGCTTAATACAATCTTCATTTCTCCAAGGGAGAAGTGAACATATCCTATAATACCATAATAAGGCACTGAAGACGCTTTAGAATATATTTGCTGTAATGACAGAGTACAGGCAAACGTTCCATGGTATTTAACTGTGGTATTAACTTCCTTCACTGGATCCTTGATTTGCTTAAGCCTTAACTTGTTCTTTGAAATGTCACTAATAGCGATACCTGATCCTTCAGACTGCAAAAGCTCCGTAGTATAGCTAATTTCCTGTCTCCCAACGCGGGCTGCACCGGCTCGTGTGTGCCTGTCCTGGGACTTAGCCGCAATATTACCGACGGGCAGCACTCCCAGGCCCATCTGATGAATCGGGAGGGTGTCTGATTGTGCTGTTCTGACATCTCTCTGAGAATGTTGTTTTTCTCATGAGAAATCACACCCCCCATCTCATTTTCCTCATTACAAAGTGAAAGTCATTCAGTTTATACTGACGGCACAGCAGGAACCGAGGGGCACTATTCCACCCCCAAGATAATGTACACATGCTTATTAAGACTATTAACATTATAATTGTAATCTCTGTTTCTTTTCTGGGCTGGCTAGACTCTGTCCAGGAACCATCCGCTCTTTTATGTGAGGCACTCAAGAGGATAATTGGCTATCCTGTCACGGGAGCCGATTAATGACATTATGTGGTTGCCGCCTTGACGTGGTTTTGTGTCCTTTGCTTGCTCTCAGAGTAAACAGAGAAAATAAAAACATTACAAAAAGGATGGATTTCTCTATATTATTTTTTCTGGCAATCATGGACTTAATATTATAGATTATGTTTTACATAATAAAAATAGTAGGAATCTGATACACACAATTTTCTCCTTATGCCACGAAAGGTAATAACCGTAATATGGTTAATTTTGAATTGCACTTATTTGAAAAGAGCAGTAAACACATTTTATACTACTTCATTCAACACTGCGAACAAGGTAGTATGTAAAAAAGATCTAAGCAGAAATTCTTGCTTCTATATTTTCTCTCAAAAGCTAAATGATTGATATATTGTAAATATGATCTCCTCAATGATACTGAAAAGTAGGAAGTGACAGCCTTGGTTTCTTAACCTTCACAGAAAGTTTCACATAAATAAAGGAGGAAGAGAATACGAAAAGACACGTTCAGAATCAGCTGACATACAGAATCATGTAAAGCTACAGAAACCTAATATTAAGGTATCCGTTTCAGATTAAGATTTAGAAACGAGGTGCCATGTTGCCAAGATGAATTCTATAAGATAATGTACAAGAGGAGCTGGGCTGGTGAATAATTGATATGTGCCTAAGTTTAGAAAAGCTCATTTCCAGGCTGTTTCTCTGTGACAGACACTACGAAGTCTCCAATGAGCCAATGATCGACCCGACAATGTACCAGCCAAGGTTCCATGTTCCCTACTCCTAATCACAGAGAAGTGTGTTACAGGAGTGGAGAAGCAGAATGGCTTTATATTAATTTATGTGGCTTATATGAGACTGCTAAAGAGGCAATAAAAAAGGCAGTAAGAAAGTGGTGCTCTGGGTTCAGAGTGGTTCGTGTATCTTGTGGGCACTCCAGGCTGCTTCCTAAGCCACGTTACCCAAGCAGAAAGGGTGTGTCGCAGAGGTTAGTGGCTGAGCACCGAACTCACCCCTTCTGCCTTACCCTCCCCTCCAAAATTAACCCCTCTCACCTTCATCTGCTCTGGAGATGTTTTCATCTCAACTCTTAGTTTTAGATAAACAAGCAATACTTTTGATGCATCAAAAACATTAAACCCGCCCCGAGTTAAGTACAGTTCTGTTTTATTCCGGGAGCAAAAGTATGGAGCGGTCTTTAAAAATGTAGCGCCTTCCTTTGATATTCTGAGCAGATCAGGAGACCTGACAAGAAATCTAGGTCACAGGGAGGCTCATCTTCACCTGCTTCTACCTGTTGAACTGCACTGGTTTCTCACATTATCATCCCGGGGCTAGAAATACGTTGAGAAATCCAAGGACAAGCAAGTGGAGAATTAACAGCGCTCACCCCACCCGAAGTCCTGCCATGATCACAAGACATTACAAAGCTATATAGCTATATAGCTTTTCCGTGAAGTATCTATTAATATTTATGCCCTTAAGAAAGACCTGGAAACCCGCACTGTTGTGCTTCTTTGCATTTAACCTCCTTTCAGCTCCAAGCTCTGTCCTAAGGAAATGAACTGCTGTATCTGATAGTGATATTTTCCAAATGCTCTGGGCACTGCAATGAGGGTTGGCATCTAAGAGGAGGCCCCGGTCGCCTTTCATTTGTGCATGCCAGCAGCAGCTGACAGCAGGGTCAGAGGCTTGAGCGCCTGACGCTTGATGGGAGCTTAACTGCTCGTTTTACACACATTCCATGATTTTTCACGGGGCTATTGAACGGCTGTGTCCACTGAGCCCTCACACGAAGAATTCAGTAGTTAACGTGGCCATTCTGCAACATTCCTAAGCATTTCAAAGGGCTCTCCATGTTGACTTGCCCCAGTTAATATGCAGACAGATGGATATCTGCAAAAGATTTGGGCTTGCAATCTTACCCAAGCAGGGCCAGTGCGCCAAAGCACAGGCACGCATTACTCACTGGTATAGGCATGTGTTTTGTTTTTTGTTTTTAAGATTTTATTTATTTATTTGATGAGAAAGAGAGAGAGCACAAGCAGGAGGAGCAGCAGAGGGAGAGGGAGAAGCAGGCTCCCCGCAGAGCAGAGAGAGCCCCATGTGGGACTTGATCCCAGGATCCCAGAATCATGATCTGAGCTGAAGACAGTACTTAACTGACTGAGCCCCCCAGGTGCCCAAGGCGTGTATTTTGAACAGCAGAAATACTATTCTTGTATTATTCAAGTGGGAGTGATGACATGCCATTTATCTACTGTCTGCTTGTAGCTATTCCTGATTTCCCTCCTCAGTCATCTTGCAAGAATAAAAACAAAAACAAAAACAAAAGAAAATATCAAGGTTCACACATGGCACAACCAGTCAGGAATGCAGGAATTGTCCTTGAGGAAAGAAAAAAAGCATTTGAAAGTGGCTCCGCTGGGGTGTGTGTGTGTGGGAGGGGGAACCTCCTAAGCAGCAACTTCCAGCCTTTACTTGGCAGCAGCCCATGACAAGACACACTTTCCACATGGAGCCCCAGGACACATAGGATGTGCGCAAGTGGGTGACCTGTACACTCGTACACACACTCATACACATAGACATATATTATTATATTGTACTTTTTATATATTATATATTATACATATTTTTATATATTATATATATATAATATATATTTATATTATACTACTGTTCATTGTTCAGAAAGGTTTTATACATGAAAGCTTTTATACATATATATGTATATATATATATACACACACACACACATACACATATATATGTGTATGTACGTATGTATATGAAAAATATTTTTTCTGCAGGTATTTACTTATGAAATTTGTATCAATAACAAATTTCTAAATAGAAAGAAATGAATAGAAATATAAGTTAACAGGCTTGGAAGAAACTTCTGGCACTAATTATTGTAAGAGTCCCTCTTCTACTTATAGGCAATAAGATGATTATTTATATGACTGTACATCTGGGTAAAACCAAGGCCTGGGCTCAGAAGCCACAGGTGGGTGGAAGAGGCTCAGTCCTTCCGACACCTGCCAACATCTGGAGTTTCATGTCCCTAGGTGGGCTCCAGTGGAGTTTTTCTACCATATATCTCATGGCACCCACTAGTTTACTTGGAAACTGAGAGATCTTTTGGGCGTAAAGGGAGCTGAACCCTTGGCACTTCCCTTCCAGATTCAAAGTTATTAACATTTGTCTGGTGACATTACCTTGACAGAGACTAGATGGAAAAAAGAATAGAGGTGTAGGAGAGAGGAGGGCTCTGGAAGGTAGGAAGAGACAGAACCGGTAGAACTACCTCTCCACCAAGCACTGGACACTGTTGGGATATTGGTCTATGTCCATGAAGTGACTTATTCTGGAATCTGATCCAAGGCAGATGGTGATGGCAACAGTTGGTTCCACCAGGGTGATGCTCTCGGGTTGTATGAGGAAACAAGATCGCTGTGCCACAGGAGCTTTCAGGACAGAGTGCAGCTCTGAGGGAAGGGGCATCTATTCTCGCCCCGAGGAATCAGTACAGCCTGGGCGAACCGGCAGGACTTGAGCTGTAGCCACACCTGGGAGTTGCCACTGGGAGTCAGCACTGGCTCCACGACACCACTTTTTTGTGTCTTTGAACTTCAGCTAATGGCAAGACCATACCTCCATCTTCAGCTGAGGCAGTGAATGGAGGAGCAGGACCTGCAGGGTTGAGTAGGTTGAGTAGCTCTGTCAGAAACTCATCTTTATGGGAATGCTGGGGTATTCAGTTCCCCCAGGTCATGGCAGCAAGAGCGAGAATTTGTCCCTCAACAGGTTCAAGCAGCCTGACTTTGGAGACTTCATTGTCTCCAGCTTCTGAAACAAGTCTGACACAGAGGGAATAGTATCTGTTTCCTTTTGATGGAAGAGGACGGGGCTCTCTGCCACAGGTGCAGGAGCAACATTAGGGATTTGCTGGAACCCTTGCTATGCTGATGGAGGGAGTCAGGGGTGGTGGCAGCAACATCTGGGTCAGCTGTGCATTTTGCCCCAGAGCAGGCCGCACAGACATCAAAACTGACCTTGGGACAACCATACATGCCACCTCTGTGATTTATTCAGATCATCATAGATGGGGGACGGGAGGGGGTGGGAAGGTGCCTGGGTGGCTCAGTGGGTTAAGCCTCTGCCTTCGGCTCAGGTCATGATCGGGCTCTCTGCTCAGCAGGGAGCCTGCTTCCCCCTCCACCTCTCTGCCTGACTCTCTGCCTACTTGTGATCTCCCTCTCTGTCAAATAAATAAATAAAATCTTAAAAAAAAAAAAAAGATGGGGGATGGTGGTGGGTGGGGCTGTGACCCGACATCCTGCCCAGGTCTGTGTCTTGAGAAGAGGGGATGACATCGCTTATACAAGTGAGTCTGGACACACTAGTTTTCTTCCCTTCCTTTCCTCCCACGGGTTCATTTATCGATACATATTTGTGCATGATTATGAACCAAATGTTATGCTAGTATAGTTTAGAAACTGATGATTATGAAATGGCTAAACATAAAATAAAAATAACATAAAAACATTAAAACATAAAAATCTTTAATAATGCATCCAGAAAGATGTTTGAGGGTGGAATACAGGGGGTGAGATGGAGCCGGGTTCACCCTCAAAACAGGTCTTTTCTGCCAAAAACTGGATCAGGGCATGAACTGAAGACCCTTCTTATTTGTCACAGCCCAAGAAGCAAGACAGAGCAAGGGGGTGGGGGGGGGGGGAGGGGGGGGAGGGGGGGGATGGAGGGAGGAGTGACCACTACTGGCATAGCTACAGCAGGTATTTCCCAGAATGTTTGAAACCACGTGGATACATTTATGTGACAGAAGAACTTTAAAGTACAGCTAATGACGACTAGTTCCTTTAAAGACTAAATTTGAAGCATCGTGGGATGGGGTGTCTCTGCAGCCTGCCACAGAGGAGCCAAGGAAGCTTCAACTGTCACTAAACAAGTGAGAGGCACAGAAAAGGAATGGCAGATCTGAACCGTACACAAAAAGGGGTTCTGAGCAGACTGGGATGCTAATGACTTCTGAGCAGTGCCAGCACAGCACGGAGCTGGGGCTCTTAAGGGTAAAGCACTGTAAGGTGAACTATGGTGTATGATTTGCTTGTTTTTGTTTTTTGCTGTTTTTTGTTTGTTTGCTTGTTTGTTTTGGTTTTTGTCATCAATAAAACATTTACTTGTTAAAAAAAAATCCAGGGGCGCCTGGGTGGCTCAGTGGGTGAAAGCCTCTGCCTTCGGCTCAGGCCAAGATCCCAGAGTCCTGGGATCGAGCCCCCACATCGGGCTCTCTGCTCGGCAGGGAGCCTGCTTCCCTTCCTCTCTCTCTGCCTGCCTTTCTGCCTACTTGTGAACTCTGTCAAATAAATAAATAAAAATCTTAAAAAAAAAATTAAAAAAAAATCCAGATGCTGGCACTGTCCAGAAAAATTTAACAGATTTATTTGTAATTGTTACAAAGTTGAATTGCTGAAATGTGTTCACTGAAACACTGTGACTTGCATTAATGTTTTAGGTCCCAGCATTTATATTAAAAATTCACACACAAATGAAAATAGAAAAACTGCCAATACCTGATTTCTGTCCCCTGTTTTCCTAGTTAGGAAGTAGGATACCTATACTTCGGTATTTTCCGACCCCATGGGGGGAAAAAATTAATGTTCAGAAATACCAATAACAGGATGAGAATTTTTTTTTAAAGAATGAAATGTTTCCCAGCACAGTGGATTCTTAAGAGTGATCTCCACATTCTTGTGAGGAAAACTACGATCTTTACTTTTCTTTAGGTGGTTTTATTGATCCCCAAATTCCTGCCAAGGTGCAAGTGTTCAGAAAGGTCAAATATGATCAGAAACAACCTTTGTTATTCTTGTCCGTGGGTGCTACACATTACATTGGGTGCCGTGGAAAATATGCCAAGGAATAAGAAATGCACTTTGCCTCCGTGTCCTCCATTTAATAGGAAAGTTTTATAAATTTCTATAAATAATGATCTTCATATGTTAACACTGGTAAATCCCATAAAGGAAACACAAATAAACCACTGTGAGCATTTGTTAGAAGGATAAATGATTTCTAGCTGGAAGCAGAAGCAGGGAGAATTTGGAGGCCAAAGTTTTACGGCCAAGAAAGGCTAAAAGCCTGGGCTTTGGAGTAACACAGCGTGGATCTGAGTCTTGGCTCTTCTATCCCAGGCAACTCACTAACCTTCTCTAAACCTAGTTTCTGCAGTCGATAAATGCGGATAGGAACAGTGAATGCATCGCTCAAAAGGTACTCGTGCTGATTCCCTGGTAGAGCAGTCTTACACCTGGTGAATGTGTTCAGTTAATATTAGCTGCCATTACTGTTACAGAAGAGGCCTTATTGAGCCTGCTCTCCAAGGCCAAAGATGATTTTGATTTGTGGGGTTGGGGTAGGGCTGTGATAGGGAAAGCCATGAAAAAAGCCAAGGTATGAGGGGTGAGCCTGTGATGCTGCTCTTCCCAGCTCTGCCCCCACCCTCCCCCTCTGCTCCTTTAAAGCAAACGCGATGCTATGGTTGGAATGAGAAGTGCTGCTTGTCCTTACATGACCTCACGGCAGCCTGCTCCTCCGGCATGCGTGAGTGAGGGTGAGGGGGTGGTGGGGAAGAGAAAAGGCTTCATATATCCCATCCTTTGTGTGTGCAGGCATGCAAGTCTTCAGTGACATTCCTATTGTGGCTGTGCAGGTGAGCCAACCAATTCCCGCAATGTAAAAGAGAAGACTCATTATGGGCATACTGCTTTGTCTTTGGCTCACACAGGAAACAAGTGTTCATTTGCGCATCCCCTTTAAGCTCACACATTATGACTCTATTATGCTGGAATCTGAACTGGCAGGGCTCACTCTCTCCCTCCAAAAAGCTACAGGCTTAGAACAAGTGAGTTTAAAAAGCTAGCACCTCTCACATTCTGGAATCACGTTCTAAGTGTCTTTCAGTCAGGTTACAGTTTGAAACCAGTGGGAGGTTCAATAGGGCAACAGCTTCCAACTTGAGGAGATCCTGACCTTGCGGGGCAGAGACTACCCAGTGTGAATTCAGCCAACATGGATGTGTTATCCGTTGCTGAAGGACATAACAATGTTGAGTTGGGATGGTGGCATAAACAGTTGTGCTTTGTGTTTTTTTTTCTCCACTTTCCCCCAACCACATAGGTCTGGACAATTCTCAAAGCAAGTAGGAGCACTTCACAGGAGACTTTGAAGGTCTTTGTTTAACTCTATTCCATTCCTATCGACTGGTGTCTGTGCATAGAGTTCTACTAGGGAGACAAATGTGCCTATGACAGCCTCTGACCGTCTATGGTTTACAATCTATTTGCAGAGACGAGACAACTAAGCACATAAATTATCAAAGCACAGTAGTAAAGCTCTCAGACTCTGGACCCAGATAGCTACTATGTGACATGGTGCAAATCACTTCATCTTTCTGTGCCTCAGTTTCTTTATCTATAAAAAGATACCGTTGTTTTATATCCTAAAGTCATTGTGAGGATTAAATGGAGTTAGTATGTGCAAAGCACTTAAAACAGGGCATGGAGCCAAGTTATCAGTTATTACTTCAGTTATAAATAAGATTAGGTTTTAGGCCCCCAGCATGCCATACACAGGCATTCTGTAGCCCCAGGCCCTGTTCCTCTCCAACATACACCCAGGTGCCAGCCATAGCAGACCACTGCAATTGCCTTTCTTTCTCCTTACCTTAAAGCAAAATGGTTTTGGAAGCAGGTTGACCTGGGTTCCAATCCCACTTCCAACACTGGATAACATTTTTAACATAACTAGTACTTATACAAAATATAACTAGTTGTGTATTTGTCTGTTTCCCCAAGTTGACTGTGAGCCCCTCCAAGGCAGAGGTCTGTGAATAATTCATTTTTTTGCCCCCAAATGCCTGGCACATGAAAATTGTTCAGTAAATGTCTATTGAATGGAGGACTGAAGAAAGTCTATTGCTAGTGGAAGGAACATCATAGAGTTATGAAAGCATAGGTGTATGAGGGGACAGCCTGTCTGACATGCAGAAGGGTGCCTGAGGACTAACATGAGAAAGCCAGGTTAGAGGCATGTCACTTAGAATTGTGGACGCCAGGTCTGGAGTCAGGATTCAAAACCCAGAGCAGTAGAGAATCAAGGGGCAATAAGTAATAAAGACCTAAACCAAATGAGAGGGCTGATTGGGGTAGTGGAAAGGAAGGACCAGGTCTAGGAAACATGCAGGACTTAATCTTAGACTTAAAGGACTCGGTAATTTGATGAATGTGGGAGACAAACTGGAGTCTTTAACTGCGGAGGGTATAATGGCACAAGGAAAGAGTTTATGAAGGAAGATGAAGCATTTTCTTCATAGTAAATCTGTTTTGATAGCAATACCACTTTTTTATTTCTTTATTTGAGAGAGGGAGAGAGAGAGAGAGAGAGCATGAGTGGGGGTGGGATGGGGGAAGCAGTAGAGGGAGAGGGAGAAGCCGATATCCCGCTGAGCAGAGTGCCCGACGTGGGGTTCCATCCCAGGACCCCAGGATCATGACCCAAGCCCAAGGCAGACGCTTAACCAAATGAGCCACCAATTCTGTTTTTAAAAACTTTTTTTTTCCCATTTACAGAAATGATAAATTTTAATTGTATAAAAGTTACAACAGGGAGATGAGTTACAAAGAAAATTGAAATTGAAATTATTTGTAATCCAGCCATCCAGAGATAATGGTTTCTAACATATTGCTGATTTTCCTTTAATCCTTTTTCAATGCGTACATACAGATTTGCTGTGGTGCATATTGGTATATGCAACAATCAGTTGTATACGTTTACACAATTACACTTTATATAATTGTGCACAAGACACACTGAACATTTTAATCAATATTCTTTGGACTCCTCATTTTTAAAGTCAGCATTAATGTCATTGATGAACCATAATTTATGTAAATAGTTCCCTGTTGTTCATTTGGGTTATATTCAATTTTTTACAACTACTAACCATGTTGCAGTGAACATCCTTATATGTCTTTATTGGTACTTCTAATTATGTCCTTCGGACAGATTCTGAGTCAATGTGTATGATCACATTTAAAGCCCTTAGGATGTACTGCACAATTAACTTTCCAGAAAAGCTACATCCACTCTACTCTTCTCAGCAGTGTGTGAGTGCCAATACTGAGGATTATCTTGTAAAAAATATTGCCAATAAGTAGAAAGTCTTCATCTCATTTTAGTATGCATTTCTTTAATTACTAAAGAGAATAACTTTTTTCATACTAATTAGCCACTTATATTTCTTCTTTTGTAGAGAAAAAATCGTTTCCCTTATCAATTATATAGTATTGGAATAGTAAAGCTTTTTTATGATTGATTAGGGACATTTATTTTCATAGTAACCTTTGTCTACCACATTTGTTATACATATTTTCCTAATGTGTCACTCACATTTTATCCTGTTTTTGATATGTAGAATGTAGTTAAATTTATCAGCTTTTCTTTTGCAATTATTTTGCATTGCTTTTATATCTTGATAGAAGTTCCCCCTAAGATTTACTTTTCGTCTCTATTTTCTTTGTTCATTTTATTTTTGTTTTGCACTCAAGTCTTTTTGTCAATCTTGAATGTATTTAGTGCAAGAGGCAACTGCAGGGCAACAGGGAGGATCTATGTGTGAGCAGCAGGATAGGCAAGTCATTTAGTTGTGCTCATTTTTCAAACATGAGGGTGGATAAGCTGGGCCATCCATGATTTAGACCTAGCACAGAATCTCATTTGTTTTCTCAGTTTCAGGATAGTGTCCTCTTAGAAAATGAGACGTGCTACAGCATGCAACAAAAAACTGAGAGCTTGCTTTCCTAATAAAGCAAATCTCTAAAGAGTGAAAATATGGAAATGTTCATGCCTTTTTCTCTAATTGCTGATTATCAGGCTGCTCTCAACATCAGACATGCACATAGCTCCCGAGCCAGGAAAGGTCACTGGAAGATACTGCCCTTCAAGGTGCAGCGAGGCATCATGAGACTAGATATCCTATTGCATGTGGGATTCTCTTGCCACCTCACTTTACTGCGAGAGCAGGAGGAGAAGACTCTGACGCCAGGGGCATTTCAGCACACGGAAGCTGCTTTTAAATAAAACCATAACCATCACAAAGGCAATAAAGCAAAACATTCACTCTGTGACTGAGGTAAACTTAACCATTTTTACTGAGCTGGGCAATGATCAGTTCAACAAGGTTCTTAAATATTTGCTACACGAGTAGAAGTTTCTATGTCAACAATACATTAATTCCCCAGGGCATAAGGAATTCAGCCCAGATTAATGCAGTGCATACCCTTTTCTCATACATATTTCATTTCACCATCTTAAACTTACTGGTAGGTTATTTTCAGAGAGACAGGACAATGAATGAGTGGGAAGTGATGTACTAAGATATCAAGGGATTTATTAATATCTAGGTCTGCTGGTTCCTAGCTTTAAGACCTTCAAAAAATACTACTAATAGTCTGGGAGAGCATAAAGAGCTCCAGGGAACAATATCATGACCTTGTTGGACAAGTCATTTGACCTTCTTGAATTTTTAAGGATTACACATTTTTATTTGTATTAATATATACATAAAATTTCCATTTTAACCATTTTTAAGCATGTAGAGTTCAGTGGCACTAAGTAAATTCACCTTGTTGTGCAATCATCACTACCATCCATACAGCTCTTGTCTCTCCTGAAGAATCTATTAAATGCTAACTCCCCATTCCCTCTTCCTCCCCATCGCCTGGAAACCACCACTGTATCTCAATGAGTTGGACTACTCTAGGCCTTGCATGTGAGGGGCATCATAGAGTATTTGCCCTTTTGTGACTGGCTTATTTCACTTAGAAAAATGTCTTCAGGGTTCATCCATGTTGTAGCATGTGACAGGATTTCCTTCTTTTTTTAAGTCTGAATAATAGTCCATTGTATGTATAGATCACATTTCGTTTAGCTATTCATCTGTCAATGGATAATTAGGTTGCTTTCACTTTGGCTAGTGTGAGTAACGCTGTTGCAAAAATGGTTATGCAAATGTCTCTTCATAACCCTACTTTCAATTTTGGGGGCTATACCCAGAAGGGGAAGTGCTGGATCGCACGATAATTCTATTTTTAAGTTTTTGAGGAACTGCCAGACTGTTTTCCATAGTGCCTACACCATTCCCGCCAGCAGTGCATGAGGGTTCTAATTTTTCTGTATCCTCCACAATACTTCCTCCTTGGGTTTTCAGTTATTTATTTACTTACTCATTCCTTCAGTACATAGCTGCACAAAGCATTTCATATGCCAGATGCTGTGGCTACAGCAAGAACAAAACAGATTCTTCCTGCCCTCGAAAAGCCTGGGATCTGCCATGGAAGAGGGACACTGAGCACATAGTTACAAGTAGGATAAACGCTTAAAAAAACAGAAGCGCAGTCAGCCAGAGCAATGAAATCTTTGATCCCCAGGACTTGGCAAGTCTAGATTCTATGAACAAGTGACATTTTCTTTCTGGAAGGCACTAATTCAGGTGGTAAGAACCACCACTGGGTCGATTCTAACATGGGATACAGTCCCTATATTTAGAAACATGTTCAAACACATTTGTATTTGTGAGAAACGGGGATCATTTATGATCCTTAACCAAACCTAACACAGCATGGTGCTGAGCCAGAGAACCTCACATGCTCTGAAATTTGAAGTTCTGGGAACAAAGGCCACAAACTGGCAGCTTGAGGGCCAGGCCCATATAATGTTTTGAAAGTTTTGAATTAGTTGCCAACACTTAAAAATTGAGAAATTGCCTGCAGGACTCTGAATTTCTGGCCTCCCTCCAAAACTCAGGAAACCTGGCAGTACTGGGGTAAGGTAGGAACCGGCTGAGCTGAGCTGAGAGCAGCTCTGTCCATGTTAGAAGGGTTACAGCTGGCCACAGGCCCCATTTGGGCTCTGTCTCCATTCTTACCTGTTTGGCCCCTGTAAGCCTTTGGTCTAGAGTTGTGCTGTCCAATACCAGAGCCATTAGCCCCTAGGGCTACTGAGCCTGAGATATATAGCTAGTCTGAACTGAGATGTGTTGTAGGTATGAAATACACACCAGATCTCAAAAACAGTAAAAAAAAAAAAAAAAAAAAAAAAAAAAAAATCCCTTTAATATTTTTTATATTAATTACATGTTGAAATGATAACGTTCTGGATGTATTGGGTTATATAAGATGTACTGTTAAAACTAATTCACCTGCTTTTCTTTGTTTTAATATGTCTACTGGAAATTTAGAGTGACATATATAGCTCACATTATATTTCTATCAGATGCTGCTGCTCTAGAACCCCTTCCAGCTTAGAATATCTCTGAAACTTTTCTTCCCACAAGAATTACCACTTGAATTGTGTCATATTAACTCTTTCTTATAATGCATAACTGCACATTGCATTGGTTAAGCAAGACAACAATCCCAAGGGGGAAATAACTGATGATTTATATAAACTGTAGCTCACATAAAAACACCTGAAATCATGGGTCTTATATCATTTTAACACATATTTATTCCTCTCCAGTGGATATATTAAAATAACAGAAGGAACCATTGCTCTGAGACTTTATTACTACTCCAATATTTAACTCCGATTTTCATTCACTGAAGGTATTTGGGAAGTTACAAAATAAATTGTTCCTATTTGTTTATGTCACTTAATGCACTTTAAAATAAAATCTAATCTCTTTTCATAAACCCTTTCCACAACTCTTTTTGCAAAAAGCTTAAAAACTGCTAGCATACTTGTCATTTCATAGGGACCATTGGTCTATGACCTTATTGGATAAATTAATTTTTAAAAGTCTTCTAGCTTACTCAAATAAGTGAGTGGCTTAAATTAATTTTCAACAGGTGTGAGACAAAGGACTCTCAGCCTAGACAAGGGAATTATTGTTTTGTTTTTGTTTTTGTTTTTTACAGAGACAACCACTTAAATTATTATTCTCCTAGCAAATTAGCTGTATTAAAATTAAGCAAGATTCTAATTTTAGATGTGTGGAATACATAGATATTAAGCTAACACATATGCTTCCTGCTGACATTTGCTTAATACTCAAAGGAAAGAGGAGGATTGAGGAAATTTTGGATCAATTTAGGTACAAGCAAACAAGGAAAACACAACTCTGAAGCAAAGCTGCATTTTGGACTGCACTTTCCAACCTGCATATTTACATGGCTGTAATTCAACTGGTACGTGCACAATCACCCACTCTTCTTTACCCATGTAACTCACAGAGAAATTCCAGGAATAGTACCCAACTTCAAAGGAGAACTGTAGAAGTTTATCTTTTTTTGGACTCCTTTTTTTGTTCTCCCTCTTTTCTTTCCATAAATGATTTTTATACTCTATGCAGGCCTGAGTTTCGAGCAAGCACATGGCAAAATAGTCAATTCCCAGTGTACACAGAGTGTTTCATTCCACTATGTGTGAAGCTCTCATTGGAGCTGTTTCTATCTGGGTCATAGGACACGAAAGGACAGGCTTTATAAAATGGGTAAGAGGACAGATGAAATTCTGGGACACAGCCAGTGAAGCCTAGCTATTAGCAGGACTCTCATACAGTAGTGGGAGAGAAAATATAACTCATTCGCTTTCACAGGCTCGGGGAAATCTTGGTAATCATAAAACTCCACCATTCTTCCAAGATAAAAGTGTGTAATGAAAATGGTATGGTAGGGTATACACTGCTAACAAGTCCCTAGACACCTTTAAAAATGCTTCAACTTTAAAACTCTTGAGGTTTTTTTGTTTTTGTTTTTTTAAGATTTTATTTATTTATTTGGTGAGGGAGGGACAGAGGGAGAAGGAGAAGCAGACTCCCTGCTGAGAAAGGAGCCTGATGCAGGGCTCCATTCCAGGACCCTGAGATCATGACCTGACTTTAACTGACTGAGCCACTCAGGAGCCCCTTCACTTGTTTTTTAAACATATATGCTAGAGTGTAATTTATATAAACTGTAGCTCACATAAAAACACCTGTTATCAGAAGCCAAAGTAGCTTCTGTCCTCACTTAATCACCTGCCTATTCCATTCTCTGACATTTCACAGGGGCAATCAGATTTCAATGTCTCCTATAGGTTAAAGAAAGGCTTTAAAGAGATCACAACGAACACAACAATCATAATGAAAATAGCAAGATAGCCTTGCACAAGGCAGGGACTATGTTAAATCTCCCCGTGCACGTCAATAAGAGTAATGTTTATGTCTGGCTAAATGGGAAAGAGAAATATTTTAGACACCTCTAAGAACCCAAAAGCCCACTGAATTTGATGTTGAGAAGGGAGCACTGCATTTGTGTATGAGAAGAGCCAACTCTTCCCGGAACATGAGGATGACGGCACAAACCCTTACTCTTAGTTTTTCAAATAAGGTATATGCATAGCTGCTTCCTCCCACCTGGCATTCAGGAAAGATTCTAAGGATTCCTACCTTAAAATTATATCTGGTTTTCATTTGTGCCAGCATCAACTCAACATTTGAGAACGTTTTCAGAGTTTAGGTCAGTAGGAGCGTTTGCTGACAACACTATCAGGAAGTGGCTGGATCCTATAATATTCTGTCCTAGAGGGAATCCTGGCTTTAAGTAGTAAGTTAATGAACACACAAAATTTGGTAGAGCAGAACAGCACAATAGACTAGTTGAGGATGTACATGGGGTTTGAGAGAGTATACATTACCAGGAAGCAAATATTTCAAATGTATACATTGGGTCTCTGCCAGTCTAGGAGAGAGCAAGCACCCCGAAGTCCTAGAAAACTGATTGAGGACCCAGACAAGCAGGATTGGTAAATATGATAATAAGCACAATGCTTGCAAGAATAATGCTTAGCATACTGTTAAGACCACATTGTTGCTCAGTAAATACCTGCTGCATAAAAGAAGGAAGAAAGGGACTTAGAAAGAGGCTTTGTATTCATAAAAGCATAGGACCTGAGTTCAAATCCTCAGTCCACTTCCTTGGATACACAACTTTGGTTAGTCAATTAAACCTTAAGCCTTGGATTCCTCAGTGGTAAAATACAGATGTTATCAAGTACTGCAGAGGCTACTAGCAACATTAAGTTAGGCTTATATGTAGCACTTAGCACTTAGAGGCACTTGTTATGGTGCAACTCCCAAGGTCCATCTTGTCCATACTACTTATTTCTACCTTTATTATAAATACAGAAATTGAATACTTATGCCAAGGTTTCACTTGAACAATCAATGCCAAGCTGTCCATAAATTAATGGGATTTCACTGCATTAATAATAACATTAATAACCCAAAGGTTAATTATATTATCTAAGTCACTTAATATTTTTAATTCTAAAATCGCGTGTAAGGCAATATTTAGAAAGAACTTACTATATCCAAACCTTGCATCTTTACTCTCCAACCATATTATTCCACATACATCTATAACTTGGAAGCAAATCTCTAGGCCTTCTTGGTGAACAGGTATAGATTCAGAAACAGCCATTACAATATCAAAGATGAATGGATGCACATAAATATTGGTGATTCAGAGCATATGCTATCCCCAGGCTTCGGGGTTTTCCTCCTCAAATAAATTTCAATTCCATGATAATCTGAAAGTTCCACATTTAGTTTAGAACACCTCAAACTTGAACCATGGGCTCCTACAGAAATTAACATTTTAAAGTTAGACCTAATTTCAGGACAGCAGCTTGGTCCTGGGGTTCTGTGATGATGTCTGACATCCTAAGACTCATAGACCTGAGGCCAACAATTACATTAACATAACAAAAAAGCCAAACCAAAACAAACAAACAAACAAGCAAAAAACCCAAAACAAAACCCACCAGAAAAGCTTCCCATTGTCTTTATTTTCCTAAAAGAAAAGCTGTGAAAGAAAATGCAAAACTATATTTTAATCGATAGAGCTCAGGCCTTATCTACCCAGAACTGACACTCACCCAGAACTGACACTTATCTATATGCTTTAAGAGCCTAGGGGCAAATTCTACGGTGTCCAGAAATGTATCTGAAAAGCAGGCAAACAACTTGAGAATGATTTTTAGCCATCTGGGATATATCTTTAAATATAAGTGTACCTCATCTATAGAATACACATACATACATGCACTTGCTCTCTCCCTCTCTCTCTCTATATATATATATATTCCATACATATATTTGGAAAGGCTAGCTAACATACAGGTACATATGTGTGCATATATACATAACATACACTTATGATCTATGCCATATGCATGTATATATGCACATACATATCACAGACAATCCTTTCTAAAAAGATATATTTAAATATTGTGCATACACATGAATAGGTCTCTTCATGGGCTGAGAGCATCACGTTTCAGGGGTAGCTATCATCACATCAGGATCCCAGATTCCTCTTCTACTCTGATCCACATTTGAGGGTAATGATAGTGTTCTTTATCAGACTTAGCTTCAAGTTTCCACCACATCTCAATTCCATTTGTTATTCAATCTGCCATCAGTTAAACTACACTTAAGCTAAAGGTATAGGTACATTTGGAAATATGTCCAAACATCAATCATGGTCATGATTTAACACATTATACTATGAAAACTGTGTCTTAGCCATAGCCATGCTTTATTTAGTACAGAGACCTCAATGCAAATAAGTTATCAAATGGAATGTGGATACCCCTTACATTATCCTAATAAATCAAACAACTGTTAAAATGAGTTTAAGAAAATATTTACCAAGAAACTTAAAATGAATGGCTAGTCCCACACAAATGTGTCTCAGATGCACCAGCATTAATTAACTGCATGACTTGGCCTTTTCCAAATAGGCGTGTGTGCCATTTGTTGACCTTTTACTTGAAATCCAGAATTTTGTTTAATCCTTTGAGCAGTGGATCAAAAGCTATGCCTTAGATGAAGTAATGACTGAGAACTATTTAAAAATAGTCAGTGTTGATTCCCAAAATAGGAATTTTCCATTTGTCTGGCAACAAAAGGTTCCTGTAGATTCTCTATACTGGCAAAGGAAAAATGAGTCTATTTCAGAATTAAAATTTCAACTGGGCTTTCATTCTGCCAACACCCTGAATTTTTCAAGTATTCCATTAAAGCAGAAAATTTTTAAACTGACACAACAATGTTTGTGGAGAAAAAAGGGAAAAAAGAAAACACTTGCATTTTAATCCCAAGGATTAGAACATAATCAGTTAACTGTCATTCAATACATGTTATTAAAGTCTATTAATGAGAAGTAACCCAGGCTAAAAGTCTCAAATCTGAACTAAAAATACACATTTACATCCTGGCTCTATTGTGTAATACATACACATACAGATATACATCTACAATTTTCAATGAATTGTACAGACAAGGAACACTGCAAAAATCACTGATGCCCTGACGTACCTCTGATGATACGGAGTAATTAAATAAAGAGACAACAAAGTGCAGGAAATGTTTTACTGTCTTTCATGTCATCAATTATGAATGTCACTTTCTCAAGCTAATTTTCATAAAAGCCTCTTTTGACGCAAATGGCTACTCCTGCCTAATGTTCTTTTTTCAAAATTCCCCTTTAACAGAAGCCTCTGAAGTACTCTGTGATCATCATTATTTTTTTTTCCCTGGTGCTTTACTGAATTTTTAAATAAAAAAAATTTCTCTCTCTCTCTCTCTCTCTCTTTTTTGTCTTAATTAAAGTCAGTATTTGGCTTCTTATGAACAATGCCAACCGACTCTATTTTCCTTTTATCCTTGTGCAACTCAGGGTAGGTTTTTCTAGCTGAGACTTTCCTCATCCTTGAATCCCTCTCTTGGAATTTTCTTAATGACACTGTCCTCCCAGGATTTCCTGATAATCTTTCCAACTGCAGTTTCATGATAGGTCACGTATAAGGTTAAACTCATTAGAAAACTCATATTTCAGATCCCCAAAGAACTCAATGGTCTAAAGACCAAATGGAGTCCCAGCATCCACCCTGGTGGATATCCTGCAAGAATCGAAATGCAAATTAAAAGGAAACACCAGGGGTGCCTGGGTGTCTCAGTCCTTAAGCTTCTGCCTTTGGATCAGGTCCTTATCCCAGGGTCCTGGGATCAAGCACCACATCAGGCTCCCTGTTCCTCAGGAAGCCTGCTTCTCTCTCTCTCCCTCTCCCACTCCTCCTGCTTGTGTTTCCTCTCTGGTGCTTTCTATCTCTGTCAAATAAATAAATAAAATCTTTTTTTTTTTCTTTTTTAAATAAAGGACCCACCACAATATATCCTACCTGGAATGCAGACGGAGCATCCGCTTCAAAAACTTCTTGGGGAACTCCAGGTTGTAGGATGGCAGTGAACACTAGATGTTCTGGACCCTTCAACTTCACTTGCAAGTTTAGTGTAGACATAGCCCTAAAGATTTTGTTTTTTCTTCTGTGTATTAATTTTTAAAAAACAGATTCCACCACTACTCTCCTGCCCACTCTTTTTATTGATAACTCCTACTCAACTTCTACCATTCAGTATGTTTGTGGGTCCCAGATCCGACAGTCCACTCCCATCTCTTCATACTGTGGAATCTTAACTGTCTGTTATCTCTGTGGCATCTTCTAAGCGTCAGCTAATCAGCAATTCAAATGTAACTTGACCAAGATTGTTGTCTAAAACTTAGCAGGGTGTTCCCTGTGGTGCACCTAGTCTTGTCATCTGATTCTCCTCTTCTAGCATCTTTCTCTAACTTCACTTTCATTGATTTGCCCCTCTGGCCACAGAGTCCCTTGTTCAAAATTATTGAAGATGTATTTTCATGGAAGTCTCAACAACATTCTTAATTAATTTGCTATTCTTTTGGAACCTATACAAGAGAAAGGGGGTCCTACTTTTCTGAGTCCTTAAGGTGGCATTAGCACCCCAGTGATACAAAGTAAGTGTAATGCCATGTTTTTTGGCAGGCTGAAAAAACTTTCCTATTCTTTGGCTTATTACATGCATTACTGCCCAATTACACTAAACAAGAGGAAAAAGCACTTGGCCCTGCAGTAGAATCAAGGCAATTTGCACTTCACAATTTTCATTTGATATTTATAAATGTAACTGAAGCTATCAAGCTGTATTCTACTATACAATGCAACTTGATTTCCCCTAGTTTTATTGAGATATAATTGACATATGACATTGTGTAATTTTAAGGTATACAACATAATGATCTGACATATGTATATATTGGGAAATTAGTTAATATCTATCACCTCACATAGTTACACATTTTTTTCCCTGTGATGAGAACTTTGAAGATCTACTCTCTCAACAACTTGCAAATAGATAACAATACATTATTGTTAACTAGAGTCACCGTGCTTACACTAAGTTACCAAGATTTATGTATCTTATAACTGGAAGTTTGTACCTTTTGGGCGTCTTTGCCCAGTTCCCCCACCCAGCACAATGCAACTTTAAACTGACACTGTTTAAAGTCCTTGTTTAGTATATTCCAAACAAGGTAGCCTAGTATATTCCAAACCTAGGGCTCTAGAATCTCAAGCAGCAGATAGGCAGGAGCAAAATAGGCAGAACATGTACAAACTTTGGACATTATGGTCTTTAATGATTCAAGTATGGGTATTCTTGTTGAAACTGGAAGGTAAGTTTCATGAAGAAAATATGACATTCTAGGAAGATTTTTAGGAAGGAATGGAACAGGGTGTGTGTGTGTGTGTGTGTGTGTGTGTGTGTGTGTGTGCTTGTGAACTAGATCAAGAGTGGGTTGATAATCTAAAAAAAGAAAATAAGTACATGACCAACTAACAGAAACTTGATTCTTACTTCCTGAGTGGGGAATTCACTTTGAATTTGTTATGAGAACTGGATTCACTTTATATTCTTCTATTCTTTACATTCTTTACTTGTGGCAAGGATCTTAGAACCCATTTATTCCAGTCCTCTTGTTTTAATAGCAAGGAAAGCGAAACACACTGGGCAGCCCCTCCCCAGGACCACAAAGCTCAGACAGGAGCAGCAGCAAGGTCTGAATTCAGGGATCTTGCCTCACCAACTGGTCTGCTTCTGTTGCCAGACCTGTCCATGTTCTGATCATCATCTCCTTTTCTTAACTCAAGTATGACATTTCTGTTCTCTCTTTTCATTCTAAGTTTGAATCATCCAAGCCCTTGCCTTTGAATCTCCAGATTTTGTGTGTGTGGGCGAGGGAGTGTCTTGTTTGTTTGTTTGGTTGGTTGGTTGGTTTGTAGATTTGATACCTATTCCTTACCCACGAAAAAGGTATCTGGGCATACACAGATACATGGTATGTCTTAAAAGAGCAATTTGTTGCCTTTCAGTTTATTTTTAAACCATGCTTGGGTTGAGGACTCCATAGGTTAGGGGGTTCTGTTATTGTCATTATTTTATCTTTAGTGGCTCCCTTCCCTTCCCCTTTAATATTATTATTACTGGGCATAGAAGGGTCACTTAGAATAGGTTAACTTCCTCCTTCTTTTTCCCAGATGGGACTGCTGAGCTTCCCGCCATATCTTCATTTCTAATAAATCAGTTTCCATTTCATTAACTCGAATTCTTTATCATAGTGTTCCCCCCTTTTACATCAAATTGACTTTCTCGTTTTTGGTTTCAAAGCTTTTATTTATTCTTCACTTATGAATCATCTGTCATTTGACCCAAAGTCACATTCTTTCCCAAACTTCTCTCCCTATCCCCTTCCATTGTTAATCTGATTGATCAAATTTCTGTTTTACTGGTGATATTGACCATTTGGCTAGGAGTTTACCTTTCACTTGTTTACTTCAGCATCTGCTGTCTATTTTATATTAGATAAACATATTCTCAGTCTCGGTAGACAGGGACAGAACTTCTAAGCCATCCCTACAGGAATAGAAATGGTGTGAATATAGGTATGCTGATGGCTGAGACATGACCTCAGCTCAGATGGGGCTTTGGGTGCACAGGACTGGGTTTGATGTGGCTATGTGGGCAGCTCTCT
Organism: Enhydra lutris kenyoni; assembly: GCF_002288905.1. Classification (NCBI taxonomy): domain Eukaryota; kingdom Metazoa; phylum Chordata; class Mammalia; order Carnivora; family Mustelidae; genus Enhydra; species Enhydra lutris. Next base: position 4,106,239 of record NW_019154144.1, on the reverse strand, counting down.
GGTCTACCTTCCCACTGGCCCATCTTGATATGTAACCCAGCCGCCAGGGCTGTGTCCCACATGCAGAAGTCCCTTATTAATACATTCTGCTGCTCACTGTGGTAATGTGGTAATGTGGGGGCCTTTAATAGCATCTCCCCACCCCATCGTAACTGACAGCCACCTTCTTTGAGCCACCACTGACCTGTCTGCAGTGGTATTAGTATTTTCCTAATACCTGCAGCCACATCTATTTCACTACCCAAATCTGAGTTCTTTAAGTGTCTGAATTATATTTGGATCCTCACAGTTGGGGCTAAGTGATTAACAAATGAGACTTCTACTTCTTTGAAAGGGTTCCTTCACTCTCAATCCTGGGACCCAATGCATACTATACATTTTATAATATTGAGTTTATTAGTAAATATACAGTACGGCAAGTTATTGGGGAAATCAGAACTGTCCATGGCTTACATGTTTAGGGGTGAAAAGTACTCAAATACTAAAAGTAACAGGGCTGGGCGCCTGGGTGGCTCAGTGGGTTAAGCCGCTGCCTTCGGCTCAGGTCATGATCTCAGGTCCCTGGGATCGAGTCCCGCATCGGGCTCTCTGCTCAGCAGGGAGCCTGCTTCCCTCTCTCTCTCTCTCTCTGCCTGCCTCTCCATCTACTTGTGATCTCTCTCTGTCAAATAAATAAATAAAATCTTTAAAAAACAAAAATAAAAGTAACAGGGCTTTATAAAATTTCTATGACAATATATGAAAAAGAAATGTGGTGACAGCTTTAAAATAGTCCAATTGTGTTCTCTACTGCTTGGAAGAACCTGTACACTTGTTCTGTTTGTACTTTTATTAGATCTTATTTTGCTTTTTTGGTGTCAGGACTCTAAATTTTGAAATGCTGTTTAAAATGTTTAAATTATTTGCATTATCATAATTGATCTCCATACACTGTAATGGTATCTACAACACAAATACAGTTATAAACATAGCTTTGAAATATTTTAAGATATTTAAATTAATAGTGTAAAATATCAGTTTATACTTAATGTCATGTTTTTCATAGGATCATATAAGCATGTTCACTTCTTTTGTCTGAATACAGACAAAAATTCATTTATTTCCCTAGAGAAGTTATTTTCCTAAGCATAAAGAAATAAACTCTCATATATCACTATATCTAAAATGTAATTGAAAAAAATATTTCCATATTTCAAAAAATATTATATAAAGTAATGATTCTTGAGATTTCCGGCCAAGATCTAGTTAGAAATGTGTATTATATTGCAATCTAGAACCAACATAGGTATCACATATTTAACAAGTGTATGAAAATTCTCTTTTGCAAAATATTTAACTTTACATGATACCTTTTGGTATCTCTAGTCTATCCTATTTAATTTTTTAAAAAATAGCTGTTTTTGAATTACTAAATTGATTTTCCAAACCACTGATGGGTCATTAATGCTTCAAGATCTGCAGTTTTTCAAAACTAAACAAGTGGACTCTAGAGTTCACAACTTTCTCTATTAGGTCCTGGTAATGGCAGATTACTTAGAGTGGCTACTGGTCATAAGGAGGGTAGGCGCATGAAAACTGTCACCTTGGGCAGCCAAGAAAGGCACCAAGTCATTGTGGGGTCTACTTACCCCATTTTCTCAGCATAGTGGCCTCCTGATTAATTACTTTGCAAATCACTCATTAAAACTTGGCTTTGCAAAGCTAGCCCTTGGTCCAGTTATTGCTGCCAGATTTCCTGTTTACACTGAACTCAGTGTGTTAGGTTATTGTCCCCACTAAAAAGGTGAGTCAAAGCAAGAAATCAGATTCCTAGCATCGTTCCAGGGTACAGACTGGTAAAGAATTAGTGAACACTAAATGACTGTAGGTGAAATCTAGCAGCCTGCTGACAAAATAATTCTACAGTAAATGGACCAGAAAGTTTAATATAGTGTGTTTAATCTTCACCGCTTTCTCCTGGCAGCCACTGAAAGGCACTGGCGGTCACTAGTAACTTGAAATATCTCTTAAAGTGGTTTCAGGATGAACATTTTCTGTATTCCTAAATTAAGAGGTAGGGTAAAGCATTCTTGCAAGTACACTGATGCACATTTTCTCCTTGCATAAACAGATTTCTGCCCCAAATCATGTGGTTCTATACACCTGCTTCAATTCAACCATCGTTGACACATTTATTTTCTTAATTTTGAAGGATAAGAAAAACCACAATCAGAAAACCAACTCTTAGTTTTGTTGATTTTTTTCTATTGTTTTTCTATATACATTTATTTCTGTTCTAATCTTCATTATCTCTTTCCCTTTGCTAATTTTAAGCTTAGTTTGTTCTACTTTTTCTAGATCCTTGAGGTTTAAATTTAGGTTGTTCTATTTGAGATCTTTCTTCTTTTTAAACATATGCCTTTATGGCAATAAACTTCCCCTCTTAGTTCTGTTTTTGCTGTACTTTACATTTGTCTTGAGGTATTTTCTAATGTCCTTTTGATTTTTCTTTGACCCAATGGTTGTTCAAAAGTCTGTTTAGTTTTCACATATTGGTGAGTTTGCCAGTTAGTTTTTTGAAAAGATAAACAAAACTAATAACCTCTTTGTTAGACTAAGATAAAAAGAAAACTAAAATAAAATCAGAAATGAAAAATGAGCCATTACAACTGGTACCATAGAAGTGAAAAAGATCATAAGAGACTACTGTGAACAATTATATACTAACAACTGGATAACCTAGGAGAAATGGATAAATTCCTAGAAATGGAATTTCTATGGCCTTCCAAGACTTAATCATGAAGAAATAAAAACTCCAAACAGACTTATAATTAGTATAGAGACTGAATCAGTTATCAATATCTCCCAATAAAGAAAATCCCAGGATTAGATGGCTTCATTGGTTAATTCCACCAAATATTTTAAAAAGAATTAATGCCAATCTTTCTCAAGCTCTTCCAAAAATGGAATAGGAAAGAACACTTCCAAACTCATGAAGCCACAGTACTCTGACACCAAAGCGAAAGATATCACAAAAAAAGAAAACTATACTCAATATCTCTGGTGAATATAGATGCAAAAATCCTCAATGAAACACTAGCAAACTGAAGCTAACAGCACATTAGAAGGATCACACTACAACCAAGTGACATTTATCCCTATGATGGAAAGATTGTTCAACATATGAAAATCAATGTGTCAATGTGATACACCACATTAGCAGAATAAAAGATAAAAATCACATGATCATTTCAATAAATTAAAAAAAAGAACCTGACAAAATTCAATATCTTCTTGTGATACAAATTCTCAACAAACTAGGAATGGAAGGAAGATACTTCAATCTATAAAAACCATATATGAAAAGGCCACAGCTAACATCATACTTAATGGTGAAAATGAAAAGCTTCTCCTCTAAGATGAGGAACAAGACAAGAATACCCATTCTTGCCACTTCTAGTCAATAAGGTACTGGATGTCCTAGCCCAAGCAATTAGACAAGAAAAAGAAATAAAAGGTATCCAACTTGGAAAAGAAGTACAATTGTTCCTGTTTGTAGGTGACATGATTTTATATAGAGAAAACCATAAGGATTCCATAATAAAACCTTTAGAACACATAAACAAATTTCGTAAAATTGCAAGGCACAAAAATCAGTTGCATTTCTGTACTTCAATGAACTATCTAAAAAGAAAATTAGCAAAACAACCCCATTTAAAATAGCACCAGAAAAGAATAAAACATGTAATAATATACCTTAAAACTATGAAACACTGATGAAAGAAATGAAAGAAGATAACAAATGCAAAAACATCCACATTCATGGATTGAAAGACTTAATAATGTTATAATGTCCATACAATATCCAAAGTGATCTAAAAACTCAGTGCTATCCCTATCAAAATCCCAGTGGCATTTTTTGAAGAAACAGGAAAAAAAATCTACAGTTCTATAGAACTACAAAGTTACAAGAATAGCCAAATCAATCTTGAGAAAAAAAACAAAGTGAGGGTATCACACTTCTCAACTTCAAAATATGTTACAAAGCTACAGTGATCAAAACAGAATCGTACTGACATAAAGACAGATATGTAGACCAAGGGAACAGAATAGAGAGCTCAAAAATAAATCCATGCATATGGTAGACTGATGTTCAATAAGCAGGTCAAGAATACACAATGGGGAAAGAATAGTTTACTTCAACCAACAGTGTTGTGAAAACTGGTTATCCACATGCAAAAGAAAATAACTGTGCCCTTATGTTACATTATATATAAAAGTCGACTCAAAATAGATTACAGACTTAAATAGAAGACCTGAAACTATAAAACTCCTAAAATAACACAAAGGTAAAGCTCTATGACATTTGTCTTGGCAATGATTTTATGGCTATGACACCAAAAGCTCAAGCAACAAGAACAAAAACAAGTGGGATCACATCAAACTAAAAAGCTTCTTCAGAACAAAGCTAACAATTAGTATAAGATTTTCCTAAAGAATTGAAATCAAGATCTTGAAGGGATATTAGCACCTCCACTTTCATTGCAGAACTACTCACAAAAGTCAAATACATAAACAACTTAAGTGTCCACCGACAGACGAATGGATAAAGAAAATGTGATGTATACATACAATGGAATATTATTCATCTTTTAAAAAGAAGGAAATTCTGCATTATGTTGACAACAGAGATGAATCTTGAGGACACTATGCTAAGACATAAGCCAATCATAGAATGACAAATACTGCATGATTCCACTTATATGACATTATCTAAAATAGTCAAATTCATAGAATCAAACACTAGGGTGGTGGTTGCCTAGGGCAGGGGGAGAAAGAAATGGGGAGCAACTAATCAACCGGGATAAAGTTTCAGTTAAGAAAGATAAATAAGTTCTAGAGACCTTAAATACAACATTGTAACTATAGTCAAAATACTGTATGGTACACTTAAATTTTTGTTAAAAATGGTAGATCGCACGTTAAGTGCTCTTACCACAATTAAATAAATAAATCAAGCCACAATCAACACAATTTTTTTCTGGGAAGGATAACATGCAAACGAACTAGATTCTTTCTATCTCTTCCCCACACCACTCCTAGGAGGATTATAGGCCAAACTTTTTGCTTATCATGTAATTTTTTTTTTTTTTGTAAAGAGGTTACCTATTATATATAGGTTATTCGTGTCAGATGAAGTATAGCTTCTCAGCTGATGCCAAACAGCCTTTTCTAAACTAACACAGGATCAAGTACATAGCTAAGGGTGGTTCAAGAATGTCTACCTTACAGTCATGCACTGCAGCTCCTGAAACCACTAATCAGTGCTAAGAGGCACCAAGCTCTGGACTTGCTGTCAAATCTGTATGTACCTAACCCACAGGAAAGCTCGACCTTCCTTACGTCCAACAAAATAAGCCCTACATAAGTCCATTTCCTCCTGATTGGTTCTGCAACAACAGGAAAACAACTTTGAACCTCATACAACTGAGAACTTAAACTTTATATAATTTGCTCATTACTTGTTTCTCATATGTTTATTTCTTCTCTTCAATGGCCTTGAGCTAATCAAACGCTGGAGTTTTGTATTTTTCTTGTATGATCTCTTGCCTCCATTAGGCAATGGTACCCACCTGATACTTGTGGTCTGACCAGCTGATTTCTGAGTTTATCTGGTGTGTGCCAGTGGAGGTATGAATATAGTCTAGGATGGGAGCAGGTTCTGAGAGTGTAGCCCTTGAGGTCCAGGGAACCTTACACTTCAAGAATTACATACCAGCATAAAAGTTGTCTTTGAGCCATTATAAAATCTTAGAAAGCAAATGTCTGCTAGATTGTGGTATCAAATTCATGTAAAAGGTCACACATGCTTGTGAGCAAGTGGCCAATAAAAATTATTTGAAAAAGAGTATAAAGCTATGGGTCTTTTAAATTATTTCCAACAAATAGTATGTTATTTTACACCAGTTAGCTTCTAAATGCCATAGGATTTGATGTAGACCTAAACAGAAAACCAGTTTGTAATCCTTATGTCAGTTTTTGAAACATACTTTTGTGTACAGGTAATCACACTGGGTATCCTCCTTTTAGACATTGAGGGTAGAAGTATTTACTTGTCCCATGGGTTCAAAATGCAACACACTTCTATGGGCTGAAAAGTTACTATATAAATAATAAATAATACAGGGAAGCCTTTCCTGTGCCTTACATCCCCAAACACGATTAACTAGTATAAAAATAGAATATACCCCAAATGATAAACTTGGTGACTTATTTAGTTTTATATTTTCTGACACTCATATTTAAAGAAAATTTCTTCATTGAGCAAGAAGAAAATAAACCAAACAAATATAGTACATGTGGGGGTGGAGAAAATGAATCTGACATTTTTCCTAGTGCCTGGCTTTGACTATTATATTTCTAATTATAGAGCTATGGACAGGGTTGTTTTAGGCTAGAATGCAAAATGAGTGAGAAGAGATCATTTCCTGGGTAGAGCCAGACCATTTTGTAAAGTAACATTAATCTTTTTTTTCCCCCCAGCAAGACATAAAACATGGATGCCTTTTATTTTAATGATATAAGTTTCCAAGTAATTGAATCAGAGATGCAGAAACATGGCCTGATGTTGATAAGCCAGCATGATCTGGCTGATTACAACATCTTCCTTAGGTAATTTTCAGAATCATCAGGATGCTACTTAAACACACACATACATACACACACACACACACACACACACCCCAAAATCATTCCCTGAGACTCATCTGCCCTCATTGTACATCTCATTAAGACACTATAATAGAAAATCATATGTGATGAAATTATCATCCTTCCCCAGTAAAGCAGATAAAGTGAACTTATGTCCCTTAGGTGTCTTTCCCTGACCAACAACTAATCACACTGCAGGGGTCACCTCACTCATGTTCTTGCTCTGACCTCTTGATTTTTCACTTCATCTAAATGGCTTAGCTACATCACCTAAGCTCCCACCTGGAGCCTAATTCTCAAACCTTGAGCCTCATGGTTCTACACTGAGCCCCCAGAGGGAAGACAGGCTATCCTCCCAGGAAAGCTGTGGCCTGGCAATGGGTCCACAAGGTCAATCAGGTTCTGACATGTTAGAGAGGTTTCAACCAGATGTCTCAATGAACTTTCCTGGATATGGGAGTGTTATGTAGAAGGAGTTTTGCCATCAGGCCATCTGCATGTAGAAATCTATGTTGTTGCTTTCAATTTTTTCTGAATGACATTTGTTTTAAAAATGCCCAGACCCCAAGGAACATAAAATCATTCATTAGAGTTCAGAGACAATTTAAAAATACTGATGCCAAGGCTTCCCTATCTGTCTTCCATCACCATCCCAGGCGGAGAGACTGAATTGCCTGCAATAAGACATAACTAAATTAGTTATGAGTTTCTGACTTTATTTTTATTATCAAGAGCCTACTACATGTTGGGCACAGCTCTAGCCACTTGAAATATTTTCCTGCTTTCCCCTCATGACAAACCTGTGAAATAGGTAACATAAACCTCATTCGACGGATGAGAAAACTCAGCACCTACTACATGCTGGGTGCTGATCCATATGCTGGGGTTGGGATTAGTTACCATGCATAGGAGCAACGTTTGGGGTTGTCTGATTCAGATTATACTGCCCAGAAAAAGGGTTCTGTTTAGCAGTATGATTTCCTACCTCTTTGTTGCTGTTTACCACACCTCCATATTGCTCCAGTGCCTTCAAAGTCAGCCCCCAAATCCAATCCTCATGCTGGTGGCCACTGTTTGGATGGTTTGCCTCTTCTCACACACTGGACAGAGGTTTCACACAGTAAACCCAAGAGCAGGTTGATTGTGAGGGAGGTGAGTAGATGTGTTATTTTGGTAAACAGCAGGGAAGTGAAATTAGACATTATAGTATGATTATACCTTTTTCTGTTGGAATAGATAGACTGATCACTTTGTTATAAGAAAGCAACAATTTTATTCCATAAACAAATCTGAGATATAATATGATTAATAACTACGCTATGAACTTATTAGTAGAGAAAAGAAACTAAATATTTCTGGTGGAGAATGGTTTGGGGACCTAAATTATCTGGTTTACACATGCAGAGTAATCAGTTTTATCAATCAACTGCCATATCTCCAGTGACTGGTACTCATGGAAAAATAAAAAGACTATTAACAATTCTAGTGTGGAACTGAAAAGGAAAACTAAAACAAAAACAACTTTTTTTTTTTTAAACATTTTATTCATTTATTTGACAGAGATCACAAATAGGCAGAGAGGCAGGCAGAGAGAGAAGAGGAAGCAGGCTCTCCACGGAGCAGAGAGCCCGATGTGGGACTCGATCCCAGGACTCTGGGATCATGACCTGAGCTGAATCAGAGGCTTTAACCTACTGAGCCACCCAGGCGCCCCAACAAAAACAACTTTAATGGTGCTCTAGGATGAAAGGAGAAGCTGCTATAGTGACAAGATTTTTCTATATAACTGAAATGTATTTTATCTCATTACATAACATCTAATTATACTATTTACAGCCACTGTCACCAAACTGTACAGAAGTTTTAAGCAAGCAGGCTACAGTTTAATTTTTTATGGGCTAAAATGTATCTATTTATAATGCTGAAGAAAGCACTGTGAAATAAATAAAAATTGGGAAGTGTATTGAATAATGGAGGTACTATCTCCATTTCACAAAAGAATTAATTAATATGAAAATAAATAAAAATTACTTTTTTGATTATTAAGCATGTACTAGAAAAGATGACTTTTTGTAGGAATATATATAGAAACCAAGTCATGAAGCCATTTAGTTTGTGGCCAGGACCTTAAATTCTGGGAGACATACAACTCTAAAGATATTTAAATCTCTCTGTACTTACTGAAAAGTTACATTTCCATGCATAATGATGTCAGCTCTCCAGAAGTCTCATTTTATTTCCCCTTTAGGCTTGTTTATTCGCATTATCTTATCATTCATGTTATTTACAATACACTATATACAATATAAATTAAGCGAAAATTTTTGGTTAAGGTGTAATTAGTGAGTAGACTGACTTCAGATGAAGCTGAATAAGAGATTTTGACTTATAATTTCTAAAGAGCTCAAAGTTTAAAAATTGTAAGACATACTTTAGATTTTTACCTGTATCATTATAATGAACTAGAAGCTATTCTTTAACCTAAATCCATTTTGAGAATAATTAAAAGCAGCAAACACCTGAATTAAGTGTTGTCAGTCCAACTCTCTTACTCTTTCTAAAAGAACAGTATTTTTAAAGTGCTCTTTGTAACTTAAATAATGGAGCCATCCAGGTAACTGTAGGGAATAGATGTGTGTTAAATACTCTGACGGGTATGGAAAGTAACCATGAGGATCTGTGGAGGAAAAGGTCCATAAAAATCAGAGCAAAGTGTCAGAAAGCACAAACATCTGGGGTAACTTAGCTTCCTGGACAAATGGTCCCACATATACAGGTTTACAGCCCCAGAAGGTACATCCCCATGTTCACACAGATGGCCCAAGCCATCCAGAAAAGGGAAAGTTAACTTCGGTACTCTTTGTATCAGAAGACAGAAGTGAGAGTCTTGGTTTAGAGACTCTCGACAAAGCAGGATTAAATTATCCGAAAAACTAACACGTTTACAACATGTTCCCTTATAGTGGTAGATGAATGAGGCTTATTGTAACTGTTAAGTAGTAAGTGACAGACTTTACATAAGGCCTCCAAAAAAGATACACCAAGCTACTGCTGATGCCAAAGGAAGCATTCTATTTGTCAGCAGAGGGATCTATTTGGCACTTACGGGGTAATGCTTCAGAATCAACTATAGGATAATGAGATTAACGTCAGTCTGTCACCTTCTTCTGCTTTGGTTGGTTAATCCTCAGTGAAGATCTTTTAGTGAAGTATATCCTGTTACCTAAAGCATGTTCAAGTAAAAGAGAGACCACCTTGCAAAGTTTGGCAAATAAGTAAATCCATCCACAAAAATCCAGAAACCACACTCAAGTTCTCATATAAAACTTAGGAGCAGACCTGAGAGTTCAAAGGGTCAGCAGAAGGGAATTCAGCCAATTAGTGCAAAATAAATCTCCATTTAAAATAAGGTTGAGCATTCTCTACAATACTGATGATAATATCATTATTAAGATATTAATAGAAAACTTCCAAAAGTAAAAAAAAACATATATTTAGTGCCAGCTGATCACTAACAGTGTGTGGCAGAATAAAGGACAGTCCTTAAACTCTCAAAAACCTAACTGCATCTGAATCGGGACTTGATTATGACTTGATTTCATTTACATTTATTTTATTTCAGATGTTATTTTATTTACGCTAGTCATTTTTAAAAGAGGACTCTGGGGGCGCCTGGGTGGCTCAGTGGGTTAAGCCTCTGCCTTCGGCTCAGGTCATGATCTCAGGGTCCTGGGATCGAGCCCCACATCGGGCTCTCTGCTCAGCAGGGAGCCTGCTTCCCCCTCCCTCTCAGCCTGCCTCTCTGTCTATTTGTGATTTCTCTTTCTCTATCAAATAAATAAATAAAATCTCTTTTAAAAAAAAGGCGGGGGGGAATTCTGTTTAATTTATATATGTCATTCAAGCACCCATTCTTCCCACTGACCAGTATCATTACTCTTGAGGAACTCCTATGCTATGTGGAAAACAAAATGAGTTATTATTAATTCTTACTACACTTATGATTCCAAAGCTCACATGTTTTTAAAAGTACTGTTAGTAGTTAGTAGGCGGCATTTTAGAATTTAGGATTCTGATGTTATATTTGCACCTTCAGCTGTTTAGGGCTATAAACAAAGCTGTGGGAATTTATGTTCACTTTTGCCCAAATAATAAAGGTCCATTCACAGAACCCATTCACTGAGATGGCAGCCCAGTTTGCCCACTCAAACATACCATACAGCGTCTTCTGCAGCTGTCAGACCACACCAGTAGTGGATGGTATCACCCTCCATATTGTTCAGCCTCACAGAGCAGACTCCCCCCCGCCCAGATTTTGTAATTTCTTGGATTCCCTGGGCGCTCAGGAAGGTAAGGATTTGGATTTAAAAGCACCCTTTTCCCTAGCCACAGATGATGAAACTGGGTGGTTTAGAGCATCTCGAACTTCTTTCAGGACAACCTGAATAAAACTTAAAATCAGCAAAGAAGAGGCACACGTGGGGAGAAAAACTAGAAATGCTGCTATTCTTAACCACTTTCTGGCCATGGAATACTGTAAGAACTTGATCAAAGCTATAGACTCTCTTCCAAAAAAGAAAAAGAAAAGTAAAGAAAAAGAAAGAGAAGATACATGTTGCCCACGTTTCACACAAATTTCAAGGGAGAAATCACTGATGTTCTGAATCCCACCCGAGTTACAAATGAAGTCAATAGTGCCTCCGCCATTTTCCTCAGGTCCCTTGTTAACTTTGAATTGTTCCTTGTTCCCTAATTCAGGGTCCAGCTGGCATTGGCCCTTGGCTAGGCCAGTGAGCCTGTGGTGCTGTGTCACGCGGGAGATTAAAGGAGGAGGGTGCATACCCTGGGCTCCTCCTGTCCATCTCTTAATCAACAGTCCTCACACCCAGTCCAGAGGCTGTGCCAGCTTTGACTGTCTTCTACTCTATGGGATAATTCACATACAATTCCTGTTCAACGCTGCCAGTATTTCTTTCCGGTGCTAAGGACATGATCCAATGAGAAATCAAGTTCTACTTGATTCTCCTGAATCAAGTTTCAGTACAAATACAATTAAAAGCACATACTATAATGTGTTTGTGTCCAATTGACATTTCTGATAAATGCCTCAACTGTTTAACAAACACCAAGGAGAAACTGTAAACACCCAAAAGGCACTCATCCAATTTGCACTAGCCTGTAAGTGCTGGCAAACATCAGTGTCTGGGAAGGCTTTTAATGTTATTGATAGCTTATTCAAATAGGCTGGAGTGGTCCCACAGGGCCTGAATCACTCCTGCTGCTGAGGAATAAGCCACTTATAAAGCAGAGATGGGGAGAACAGGCTCAGAAGTAAGTGTTCTGCAATGTCTAAATCAAAACGGCCCTTCTCAGCATCTATGATGTAACCAGATGGCAGTAACCCTTTCTTTCAGTTACACAACCCAACCAGCTGTAAGGATGCCTTGAAAACCAAATGCCCAATGACTTCCTTTAAGAAAGAAAATCTTGTAAACAGGTAGTGTGCTGTTTCGGGAGACTTCAGCTGTGATGGTCACAGGAAATACCATGGTCTTAAAGTTTGTTTTTTTAGATACATGTCCTCCAGGGAAATAGAAAAAGACATTGTACAAAAGGAAAGAAAGGGCAAAAGAGAAATGGAAATGCTGAAAGAAGACTTTAAGAAGCGGAGAAGGCTAAAGAAGTGGGGTAGGTGCCCCGTGCTGGTCAGGGAGAAAAGATGCTAGCATGTGTGGAGGCACGCTTGGTTGCTGGTGATTTCAAGGCTCAGGGGCCCTTGGTGGAGAGGGTAAAAGAACACAAATATAGGAGGTTACAGGATGGTGGCTCTGATTCATTTTTTAAAATGTGTGTGTGTGTATTTTACATATATGTATACACACATATATGTTTGTGTTTTGCAGGAGAGTGGAGGTAAGAGGGCAGACTGAGGAAAGAGAAGCCTAAGTTAATATTTAAAAAAAAAAAAAAAAGAACATCAATTAGTTGGAACTTGTTTGATGAGCTTTGATGGGATCTTAGAGAACCCAGATAGAAAAAAAGCAATCTATATGCTCTTGAGCAAAATATCTGGATAAAGAACCAAGAAGGGACCGTTTAAATGCCTGATTCTACTAATACAAAACACCTTGCTTAGTGCTCTTCACAGTGAAGACACTGAAGGTTTCAAAGACTGACATACTCAAACTGTAGGAGCATAAAGATAGGCTGGGTTCTGCTTGTCTCTCCCGCAACCAAATTTTGGCTACCTCATTGCTCATTAGGCTCTGAATCAGGGGCTAATCAGGAAAAATATAAGGAGGAGAAACTCAAATCAGTCAGCTTGTGAGCAGCTCTGGCTGAAAGATGGATCGGAAGAAGATTTAAACTATCATAAAGTTTGGTTATTATCTGTGGGTTTCAATTATCGTTGGCACCTCAGCTCCCAGGAGAAGCAGTAATTGAGAGCCAGCTGTAGAAATTAAAATTATAAGATAGGGAGGCTGTCAGTATTCTGAATGGCAGCTTTTGATCCGCAGATGGGCTTTGTTTTAAGAGGCGAGTTGGCAGGGTTGTGTGTCTCCTCACATGCATCTGTCAGAGGATGCAAAGCAGAAAAAGCTCATTTGCGCTTCCATGTTAGAATCACCACAAAGACTCTGAGACCCCTCCTTAGATGATGAAAATATGGGAAGCTCATGAAAACAAGAGTACTAATACCAGGCAGAGGCAGGAATCCAGATGTAGAGTTCTTACTCTGCAAGTGAAAACAAGCTTAGGCTACTCTAAAACTCCTCAAGAAAGCGGTATGAGACAGACATAGTCCTCAGTCTTGGGGCTAATTGGAAGCTTTTCTGGTGTTTCAAAACACAAGGACCAAGGTCTGGTAACCTTCAGCTTGTCTAAAAAGCTATATAATGATTTACTATCATGGAAAGACATTTGGGATAAATTGTGTTAGCTGACAAAAGCAACTTACAAAACAGTATATTAAATGATTCCATTTTTTTTGTGTATAATGTGTGAAGAAAATAAATATGGGAGGAAAACATGCAAAATGCAAACAGTGATTGCATTTGGAAGGTGGGATTATGGGTGGCTTTATTTTCTTCTATTTAACTAAATCTTTAAATTTTCTACACTGAATACATTAGTTGCATAATAAAAATATTTTAATAACATTAATAGTAAAATATATTTTAATGTACCTTAAGTATGTTAAGATATTTTTGAAATGTATTAATCAGAGGTCACAGAGCCAAGATGTTGAACCTGTGGGAATAAAAAAGCAATTTCATAACCGATTTCCAAAAATTCCCAAATAGATACCCCAGGATCTCTTTAAGGAAAAGCCAGGAGGAATGCAATGTAGATTTCACTCGCTACAATATATTTACAGGAATGTTTAAGATCGGCTAACTACTTATGAACTCATGGAATCTGTAATTAAATGCACTCTATTTAGTCATTGCTTCAAGAGTAAACTTAGGGTTGCCAATGGTTTTCTTCTTACTTGAGAAGATAAAAGTATGTGCTCTGGTGAGTGCTGTGAATTGTGTAAGACGGATGATTCACAGACCTGGCCCCCTAAAGCAAATAACACATTATATGTTAAGAAAGAAAGAAAGAAAGAAAGAAAGAAAGAAAGAAAGAAAGAAAGAAAGAAAGAAAGAAAGAAAGAAAGACAAACAATAGCAAATGAAGGTAAGAGTTCCCCAGTTCTTGGCATCAGAGCATTGAGTGGCATCTCAACACTCTACTTGTTCTACTTTTGGTGGATTTAATTCCACTGTTCTGAAGAGTGGGTACAGAGAATTCCTGCAAAGAATAATGCCAATCTGTGCTCCCAATTTAAAGTGTTTGTTTCCACTTCTGCTGCTTTCTAGTCATCTAGACATTCCATGTAAGGCAGAAAAGATAGGTACCAGAGGAGAAGAGACGTTCTAGACTGGGCTGTGGGTGCCAGCAAGGAAGTGCCTATAGCTGTGTGATGATGAACAACTTGATAGAATGGTTGCCATAGCAATGGACATTACTGGGCTAAATTTGAGAGACAAAAATAACTAGGATTTTCACCAGACTGTCACATTACAGTCATTTCCAAAAGCAACAAGAGTAGCAGTAACAATAGGCAACTACTCCGTACCAGGCCATTAGTGCATAGATATTTTATATATATTCTCTTGCAAACTCAACAAAGTTGCCCAGTAGAAATCAGTGGCCTCATTTTAGAGAAAAGAAAGCCAAGACTGATAGATGTAAGCATACGCCCTAGGAGTATTATGTAGGTGCTTAAATTCATGATTCTGGGGTCAGACACTCTGAGTTCTTCCCTCAACTTCTTCACTTGCTATCAGAGTGACATTACGCGAAATATCTAGCCTCTTTGTTCTTTGTTTTCCTAACCTGGAAAATAGAGATAATAACTGCGTCTATTACAAAGAGGGTGTAAGGGAGTGGCTGTGAGGGTGAAATGAGTTAAGAAGACATTGTAATGCCATTGGCTTGGCACTGGCCACACAGTCTTCAACAGGTGTTGATTCACTTCTCTTTCTGTGGATGAGGGGGTGGAAAGTCCAGGTCAGTCTGAATAAAAGCTCTCCCCATTCCAAAAACATACCCATGATAATGTAGCCATTGTTCAAGAGACCTCTGACCTTTATTTTGATCATTTTCATAGTGAAGAAAATTATTTTTCATTTCCATGCAGTACTTACCGAGACAGTTTCCACCTGCAGTTGCTATAGAAATAAGAAAAACTGCCGAAGTGAACATTTTGTGAGCACTGAGACCAAATTTCCAAATTTTAAGTACTGTTATAGATAAGTGAGATCAAATTTCAAAACCTTAAGTGCTGTTTCAGATAAGTGTGCTTTTAAGAGACACAACTAAAGCATCTAATGTTCTATTAGAGCCTGTGAGTGTCCACACTGAATTCTTCTGTTGGATTTATTTCTACTGTTTAGAAAAACATCTAAGTAAAAGAAGAAAATCCTTATATGTAATTCTGTCTTTTTTTTTTTTTAAGATTTTATTTATTTATTTGACAGAGAGAGATCACAAGTAGACGGAGAGGCAGGCAGAGAGAGAGAGAGAGAGGAGGAAGCAGGCTTCCTGCTGAGCAGAGAGCCCGATGTGGGACTCGATCCCAGGACCCTGAGATCATGACCTGAGCCGAAGGCAGCGGCTTAACCCACTGAGCCACCCAGGCGCCCATGTAATTCTGTCTTAAGTGGTTTCTGCATAAAGTCCCTATGATCTAACTTCTTTAGTGGTGGTTCAAGGATTATTATTATTTTTGTTTTACTAGTTTAACAAATGAAAAAGAAGTCAGTAGACAGAGACTTCCAATTTTCCAAATCACTTTTGATTTTTGTCAAAGCACAAACTACACCTTTAAGTGGTAGCAATTAATCTGTGTGCCTTATGCTCTGGACATTAGCATTTGATGATCTGACATTTGTATATCAATGTCCAAAATGTCTGCTCATCTCCCTCAACCCATACACCAGAATCTGAGTAGTCATGCTACATAGTCCATATTCATGTCAACTTGTTACACATTTTATTTTATTTTTTTTTAAATTTTTATTTATTTATTTATTTATTTATTTAAGTAATCTCTACCCCCAATGTGGGGCTTGACCTTGAGATCAAGAGTCACATGCTCTTCCAACTGAGCCAGCCTTACATATTTTAGGTACGTTTTTATTACCTGTGTTCTTTCTCATTACTTTCTCATTTCAGGTCATTTTACCTTTTAGAATTTTTTAAAATTATATTTCCTTATTTAAATGCTTTTCAGTTTTCTATATTACAAAGCATCATATTTTATAAGATGACATGAATATTCAGAAAAATCTTCATGGCCTTCAAACCTGGGATAAATACATGCTTGTCTTCCCTCCCTTCCTTCCTCCTTCCCTCTTTCCTTTCCGTCCTTCCCTCCCTTCTTTTCCTTTTCTTTTGTATTAAGACTGAATTCTTTTAGAGCACTTTTAGGTTCACAGTAACACTGTGAACCACTGTGAACCTAAAATTTTGCATATAACCCTGTCCCTACACATGTATAGGCTCCCCCATTATCAACACCCCCCCATCAGAGTCCTGCATTTGTTACAACTGATGAACCAATATGGACACATCATAATCACCCAAAGTCTACAGTTTACATTATGATTCACTCTTGGTGCTGTAGGTCCTATGGATTTGGACAAATATTTAATGACAAGTATCCATTATATGCATATGGTATTTCATTTTTTTCTACAACATTTAGCACTATGGCTTATCTTATTATTAAATTTATTACAACACAGGTTTCCTCTGCTATCCAAAGGTTTGCTTTACATCACTAAGCTTTTACAAAAGGCCTACATCAGTACTTGTTTTCACCAACAAAAAGAAGTTTGAAGAAGATTTTCACTTTTACAAAATGGTAATTGCTTTTTCTCTTTACACCCTCTTGGCTTACAAAAAGTTTCACAGGAATGCTCTAATTTCGAAAGCTGGAGAAACCTGTACTTGGTTATGACCAAATACATTATTCTGTTTTTACTGTTTTCTCTTCTTCTATTATTCTATTGTTCTAGCAAACTCCATTAAGTAATTGACCTTTTCTTTAAAGTGGTATTGCTTATTTGTGTCTTACATTCAGTTCCCTAGGTAAGCTAAATCAAAGTCGGGAATTTCTATACTTTTTTTTGTCTGTCTACTTTTCAATCCAGTATCACAGAATTTTATTTTTTTTAAGATTTTATTTATTTATTTGACAGAGAGAGACACAGTGAGACAGGGAACACAAGCAGGGGGTGAGGGAGAAGCAGGCTTCCTGCTGCTGAGCAGAGAGCCTCATGTGGGGCTCAATCCCAGGACCCTGGGACCATGACCTGAGCCAAAAGCAGATGCTTAATGACTGAGCCACCCAGGTGCCCCTCACAGAATTTTAATAATAGTCATTTGTAATGGTTACCCCCCCACCTTTTTTAAAGAGGGAGTGGGGAGGGGCAGAGAGAGAGGGACAGAGAAAATCTGGGTGTGGAGCCTGACATGGGGCTTGATCTCAATATCTTGAAATCATGACTTGAGCTGAAATTAAGAGTGGGATGCTTAACCAAATGAGCAATCCAGGCAATCCCCCATTTATAACAGATTTTTTAATTTGTCTAGCCAAGTTTATCTTCATGACTTCTATTTGTTAAAATCTCAGTTTTGATGTTTTTGATTTTTTTGATACTTCATTATTGATGATTTAACTATCAAAGGATAAAGTATTATGTGAAACTTTTATTTCATAATTAATAAGAATCTTTGGGCCAGGGATGCCTGGGTGGCTCAGTTGGTTAAGCGGCTGCCTTCGGCTCAGGTCATGATCCCAGCGTCCTGGGATCGAGTCCCACATCAGGCTCCTTGCTTGGCAGGGAGCCTGCTTCTCCCTCTGCCTCTGCCTGCCACTCTGTCTGCCTGTGCTTGCTCACTCACTCTCTCTCTTTCTCTCTCTCTAACAAATAAATAAATAAAAATCTTAAAAAAAAAAAAAAAAGAATCTTTAGGCCAAAGAAGGGTGGGAATTCCAGTGTCAACCAAACAATATATTTTATATCAGCAAATACTTATTAAGCACCTGTCATTTATAGCTAATTTTCAGGCTGTAGGGCTGACAAGATAAGAGAGAATATGCCTCTTCCCACTCTACCCCCAAAAGAGTGCAATTCAAATTCATAAAGGTTAAATCTAAAATAGAATGCGAACACCTAGAACAACTCCAGGAAGGCTCCCCCTCTCACCTCACCCTCCCATTATGGGGTCTCACTTATATGCATCAACACAAAGAAAGGGCTCCAGGAAGCAAAGGCCTCAAGAGTGTCACTGATGTTAAAAGCAACATGCAGCTTTTGTGTAGATGTAATTGTTCATCATTAGTTTTCTTGATGATTCAAATGTTTCTGCACATTATCTCGTTTGACTGAATACTCCATTTTCACATGGGCCTAAATTGTGTACGAAATCAGAATTCAAAAGGACATAAAAGCCTAGATTTCAAAACATATAGTAGGTTGAAAGACATTTCACTAGTATGGATAAACCCAAGGAGTGTCCTGACCAACATCAAATCTAGGCCAGCAACATAAACGAGGCAGAAAATCATCCATTGTCTAATTTAGGCTAATATTGCTACTTTAATTAAAGAGTTATGATGTCAGTTTGGAAACACAATGGGGGAGCAGCTGTGCTCCAGTGAAAACATCCCTACAATTTCCATCAACATAGATAAGCTCTTACACAATGCTAAGGAGACGTGTGCAAAGCCACAAATGGAAAGAATTGTAAGCAGAAGGCAATCTCAGAGTTTTCACTGAAGAAATTACCCTTCTTATATTATTAGATGGAGCTCCCGCTTACGTTTTCATTATTATTTCTTAACATGCATGGTCAAGATTCTAAGGAAAAGTCACTGGACTTTAAAGACATTATAATTATTAACCAACCACATAAAGAGAAACCATCTCATTTACTTGGCTGTGAGCCCTAACACTTCTACCCTCCTGCACTGCTGTCATTCATCATAAAGAGCAATATCTTGAATATAGAAACAACTCAAGTGTCCATTGAGATGAATGGATACAGATGAGATAGATGTGTGTGTGTGTGTGTGTGTGTGTGTGTACAATTCAGCCATAAGAAGGAATGAGATCTTGCCATCTACTACAACATGGATGGACCCAGAGGGCATTATGCTAAATAAAATAAGTCAGAGAAAGACAAATACTATATGATTTCACTTATTTGTGAGATCTAAAAAACCAAAACAATCAAACAAAAAAGCAGAAACAGACCCATAAATATAGAGAACAAACTCATGGTTACCAGAGGGCGGGGAGCAGGAAGATGAGCAAAATGGGTAAAGGTGGGGGAGGAGGTACAGGATTCCAGTTGTGGAAGGAATAAGTCACAGGGACAAAAGGTACAGCATTGGGAATATAATGTAGTGCAATAGTGTTATATGGTGACAGATGGTAGCTACATTGTGGTAAGCATGGCATAATGTATAGACTTGTCAAATCACTATGCTGTACACCTAAAACTAATATAACACTGTGTATCAACTATACTTTAATAACATTTTTTTAAAAGTAATGTCTTGAGTCCAACCCCACATCCATCCAACTCATCGCCTCCCTCCATCAGCATCTAGAAAGTACGGGTATATTTGAACCATTTGTGCCTAGGTCTATCACCACACCAATAGTATGTTTGGTACTATTTTGAGAAACTCACATTGAGAAGTGTGCTCCTGAGCACATTTACAATACACAATTCTCTTTGCAACTCCAGTTTTACTCAGAAACAACCTTTCTATAAGTTGCCTGCAATTTTCATGTTTCCTGACTTTTACTGATATTCCAAATCCACACTAAGGAATTACCCCAAACATATAGTTACCTTAGAGTTAAAGGCGTATTTGCTTAGGAGTTCATTTATGTGTTTAACAACTTAACAGTTTCGCCTCCTCTTGGTCCTGGATGGCTCATCTCTCATCTGGGGATCCTTTATGTAGTGTGGTTCCTCATTTTTTTTTCTTTTTCTCAAGAAGAATGCTGCACACCTGAGTGCAATATGCAGTGAAGGCTGACTGTGAGCGTGGCTGGACCATCTGGTACCACAACTCAGATGTAATTAATGTTTACTGGGTGAGTACCATGTGTCAGATCCGGAACGAGGCATTTCTGCACATTTGGCTGAATGCTCCCTGTGTACATGGGGCTAGTTCATTACTGGACTATTTTAAAAATCCCCATATATTAACCATGTCTTTTATTTTCTGTATTCTGACGTTCTCACATCTTGGGCTCCTGATGACCCTGCAGGCACTGCCCTTCACAGGGTGAGCTCATTCCTAGAGATAAATAATTTGCCTTCCAGTGTGCCTTTCATATGCAAACCAATCAATCCAGAGCCCATATTCCCCTCCCTCACGCTCAGCACTGCTGTCCACCTGCCCTAGTCACCCCAGGGCCAGGTACCAGACAACTAGGGACAGACAGCCTCTATGCCCCAAAGCTCTCTGAAATTACTGAGTCCTAAACCTGCCTCTCCTGCTACCTTCTCTTGCCCACATTCACTCCATACTCCCTCCACCTCCATGTGGCCCTGCGTGACTTATGTGGTTCCTGCTTCTAGGGATTTGTGAGCACAATAAATTCCTTCCTTTATGACAGTCATTTCCATGTCTGCATGTCTTACCATACATGATTAAAGCATCCCAATTAATCATAGAATTGGCAGCTAAGATTATTCTGTTTTTCATTCATCCTGTGTGTTCAGTAAAAACAAGTTTTAAATTATTCTTGTCTTTGGGGAGCCTGGGTGGCTCAGGTGGTTTAAGTATCTGACTCTTGATTGCAACTCCAGTCATTATCTCAGGGTCATGAGTTCAAGCCCCCGGTCAGCTCCACACTCAGTTGTGGAGTCCACTTGACATTCTCTCTAGCCCTCTGTCCCTCCCCCACTCAGGTGAAAGCGGATGCAAGCTGTCTAAATAAATAAATAGAATCTTTAAATTATTGTTGTCATTTGTCATCTGCTTGGCCCATGTTAACAATACTTAATGAAAGTAATTATACATAAGTTCCTTTAGTGTACAGCCAAAAAGACTGAATTAATAATTATTTTCTATTATGTGAAAGAGACAGTTCTGATCCATCCACCAGGTCTCTTCACAGCACACACTGCTTTGCCTGTGCGTGGGGAGAAACACATACCATTTACTCTTTCCTAAGCAAGCAATGTTTATTAGAATCCCACAAGTGACCTTAGTTGGTTACATATTGTGTTTCGGAGGTCCCACGTTTCACAGAACTGGAATAGGGGCGTATCTTTGCAGGTTTGGCTATCACATTCATAGACTGTGGGGTTATCTGGGCAATGCTAATTGTTCACTTTGGAATCTCATGATTGCTTCAGAGTTTGCTGCTAAGTGAAGTTCCTTGCCAGTTCCTTCTGTTGCATCTTCATAGAGCTTCCTGTTTGGGCTTGAAGGACATTCTGCTTGACTAGGAAGCAATAAGGAAGAAGCACTGACAGACAGAGGTCTGTATTGCCTATCAAGGCCTTCCTCTTTCTTTTTCATCTTTTTCTTTGTCAAAATGTCAAGACGGCCATCTGGGGGTGGTGGTTAAAAAGCAGACTGCAAGGCAAGGCCTTAAAGCGTGTGTGTGTATATAAATACACATGTTCTCTCAGAAACACACATCCAGACAAGGTCACCAGCACTGAATTCCTGTGTCAGAGGAGCCTACTGAAGGAAAAGCATATGTCTATTAATCCTGGTTACTCTCAAATACCCAAAAGGACAAGTACATGAAATTGAACTAAGCATAAATTTCAAGCAATTTATGATTTGGGATTGCAGGAAAGAATCAGAGTATTAAGTTGTTAGAAATTCTTTCAGTGGTCAAAGATTAAGATGGAATTTCTTCTATCCTGAACTAGTCTTTGTAATGGCATGACATATTTTGAATAGGGGTCTGTAAATAAAATCAAGGAGTTAATGCTGGCCTACACCCTTTCTCAATGTCTGGCATTTCTGTCAATGTCATAATTTTAAGAATACATCTTCTAACCAGCAGGAGAGTAGTGAACTACTTGATGTGCCTCCATGCCTTCCACAGGAGGATATTCATTCACTCATTCTACAGATATTTATTTATTGAGCAGATTAACTATGTGTCATGGACTATCCTTAAGTGGCTAACATATGGTAGAGCACAAGACAAAAAAAGTCCTTGCCCCCCTGGAGCTTGGTCTAACAGAATGAGTGACTATATGAATGAATGAATCAACAGGGTTGAGGAGATGAAGGAGGCACAGATTAGCATATTTCACTGATTTTTTTTTTTTTATATTTTAACATCTCTGAAATCAGGATGTGTCTTAATATTGATGGTATCTTAAAACTGCTGATAACTTGGCAGTACCATTGTCATTTCTCTGCACATGCATAAATTTGGTCACAGCTATTCATTCTGTTATCACTTCTAAATTATGGGCATTGTTGGTACTGCATGTGTTCTGTTTAATTGCCATTTAAATGGTTTTCAAAAAGATTCCGCGATGATTTGGCACTGAAAGAAGATGTTCCTGTGTATGCACCACAGCACAGAAACAGAGCAGTGGGGCATAAATATTATATTACTAAGGGAAACATTTGTCTTTGTTTGGCATTTCCATATTACCTTGCAAAGCAAGATCCAAATGCTTCACCAGATTGAAAAAAGAAAGACACAGAAGAGGAATCTGTTACAGCGTGTTACTGAGATATAGCAAACCCATTGCCTCTCACACTTTGCTTAGGGAAGCAACAGCAATGAAGGAACAGGCAGGAAAAAGTACTAAAACCTACGGAACACATGGAGGCCTGAAAGCAATGAGAGAGCAGTGAGACTGATTCATACGGTATCACGGAAGATGACAGTTAAGATGGAATACATGTTATAATATAACTGGCAGTGTTTTGTCTTCTTGTGTAACATAAAAATGTTATTTCTTATAACTGATGACACTTTAGATTTGATAAAATATGGGAATAAAAACGAATAGCTAGTTAATGAGAAGTGTTATAAATAGAACAGAATAGAGTAGAAGTTTGTTGATACTGGACAGTTTTAAGTTAGTGAGGTACCTGCACAAACCCAACTTTAGGCAAACTGTGCAGTATCAATTTGGTATAGATTTGTAGATCACTAGTCATTCTAAAGAAGACTACATCACTCCATATCCCCAACAATTGTTTTTGGTATGTTTCCCATTCTCCTCCAAGAGTGTGACAATAAGCAAACCTCGTGTTCTACTTTCCCAACTTTAATTAGCACTGCTCCAGTTTGGGGCTTACAGTTTACAGAATTTAGAGGGGAGGTGCTGGGGCTGTATTCTAAACGCAAACCTTCCGACTGCTGCAGGGGAAGGAGTGAAATAATTAGACAGGAGAGTCCATCTGAAATCCCAAAGCATGCATACGGGACTTTGAGGTTCTTAGCACTAGAGTAACATGAGTAAAATGCCAACTACACAGATATGTTTCCAGGCAGTATATGGCCTCAGCTCAAAAATGCATCTATTTCTCGTTAGGCTTGGTACTTCAAATCATTTTGGAACCAGAGAGAGTTGAAAACTATACCAAGGGAGAGAAAACACACACACACACACACACACACACACACACACACACACACACACCCCTAGGCAGGAGAAATGAGAAAACAATGGCTGTCGATTACAACACACACAATTTTTTAGGCACAGCTGCAGAACTTACTGTTTCACAACCATGATATCAATTTTTGATACCATTCAGCCAGCGACAAGTGTGTTAGTATAGAAGTGAGTAATGGAATCAGAAATAGGTGTGTGGCCACACCCATCAGCAAGATAACAGGTAAATAGGTTCCTATGCGGTGAACACACAGCTTCAGTAGTATTGACAATGGGCTATACCATACACGTGGCATTTCACACCATGGGGAAGGCCTGCTTCCTGCTCCTGGGGCCCTATGTTAATTTCCTTTCTGGTCAGCAGTGGAGAATACAGGAATTCCCTGGACTAATACCACCATCCCCAGCAACCTTGTTTCAGTTTTTTAAGTAGGCAGGCCTATGTCAGGAATTCTCTGACAGTTGGTACAGGAAGATGAGTGTGCCAGTGTGAACAGTGCAGGGGATGTGTCACTGCCAACTGGTGGTGTATACTTACATGTGCAGAGCTAAAACAGACTTGGAAGACTGAGAGGGTAGAGACTGCTCCTTAAGTGGCAGTAGGGAAACACTTGGTTACCTGTCTTCCAGAACCAACTTCTCTGAAAGGACAAGGAGGTTATATGTCTGGAGATTCCCAACTGATTTACATGCTAGGGACTGGGGCTTGGGGGGAATCTGGAGAGTTCCTGAGGTTACCCTTTGGTGAAGGGAATACTTGTTGGGCACAGGCAAACAGTGTTAGGTTTCCAGAGGGAAAAATAGTCTATAAAAGGGTTTGAATCCAAGAGGCCAGTAGACATATATTTGCCATATTTTGATTTCCCACTACATTATAATATGGAAACTCTCTCTCAAGAGAGGCTGGGAGATAGCATAGGGTAGGGGTAAAGAGCATGGGCAGTGAATCAAACAGATCCAGGTTCAAATCTCACCTCTATCACTTACTTGACATACAGTCTTGGGAAAATTACATAATCTCTTTTGTTTCTGAAACAGGATGAGTAATAATATCTCATCAGGTTGACTGTGAGATTTAAAGTCATAATTTATGGGGCACCTGGGTGGCTCAGTGGGTTAAGTCTCTGGCTTTGGCTCAGGTCATGATCTCAGGATCCTGGTATCAAGACCCACATCAGGCTCTCTGCTCAGCAGGGAGCCTGCTTCCCCCCCTCTCTCTGCATGCCTCTTTGCCTACTTGTGACTATGTCAAATAAATAAATAAAATCTTTAAAAAAGTCACAATTTATGTAAAAACTTAGTGATATACCTGGTACATAGTATGTGCTCAGTATTTGGATACTATTGTTTCACCACTAAAGAAGCCTCCTTTTCTTTATGATGTAAATGTTCTCAAAGAGGTTATGTTGCCTGGTGTGGGGGTAAATCTTATGGCTCAAAACAGGATGTCTGTGTTCTTGGCTAAGGGTGTCTCCAGAGCACAAAAATTGGTATTATGAAGTTGTCTTATGGTATGAATGTCTTGGTTAGGAATGAATAAAGTAAACTTAATAATCCATGTGTATGATCAGGAAGGTTGATCAGAATTCAACAGAATCTACATATATTCGTTGAAACCTAATTTCAAGTCAAAGGGATATCCACATGTTACCACCTCTACTCTGAGCTACTTTACCATAGGCCTGTTCCCACAATCTTATGTAAAACTCAGTTCTACCTCTAATCATTTCTCTACATTGGAGAAAGTTTTGTAAAACAAATAATCCCCACCTAACCCACCTTATTTTGAAGGTTAAAACTTTCTCCTATCTTCAAGTGGGTACACATGTTCTGTATTCTTTGTTCCCATCTCCCATCTGAAAAGCGGGGCTGTAACTTCTCCTCCCTTTCCTGTGCTCCACAGCACCCGCCCAGCACTCCAGGAGGGCTGATTGGAAGCATATGGCAATAAGAAACTATTCAAATTTGACAGGAGTAATCATTGGCACCTTGGACACACTGGTGTTTGGGGGATCTTTCATTAGAAGGCAGACTTGAAATTTGGAAGCTCTTGGGGCATAGACATTGGTAGTGCCCACTCTAGGGAGAGAGTAGATGGGGGATACTGACTACCTGCTGCACTGTTTTCAAGCAAAAGCCATAAGGGGGCTCAGGATGCCCTGTGTCCCAAGGACCCTCCCGAAGGGAGAGTCCCACAGAGGAATTTCCTCAAGAAAGGGCCTGTGTCAGGAATGCTGCTTGGGTCAGAAAGTGGCATGGGTTCCTGCATGCCCACATTCAGAACAGAGGCGTCCTCAACTGGGTGCTCTAGCTCTCTTTCAAGGTGCGGGCCTCAGGGACCCCCGAGTCTGGCTCCTTAAGTCTCAGCATCAAACTTTCTCCCGGAACAAGCCCTCTTTCAAACCACATGGAGACAGGAGGAGGATGGAGGATGGGGATGCAGCCAGCTGCTGCCCGAGACAGCCCTCCTTCCCCCACCCCGCTTCCCTCTGCCCCCACCCTCTTCCGCGCGGGGAAAGCGGCCCAGACAGCGCAGCCCCGCCCAGCCCCACCCACCCCGCTCCCAGCCCACCACTCGGTATTGGTAGCCTAGAGCTTCACAAAGCCACTTGCCAGTCGCTGCGGTGCCCCGAACGAGGGGGCGAGCGGCGTTGGGTACCTTTAGGAAGAGGCCAGGACACCGGCGCCCGAAGAGACCCGCATCGCCCGCACGCCGCCGCCGCTGCCGCCGCGAGGGGCTACTTCGCTGCGCTGAGAACCCGATCCGGCGGGGACCGGGCTCCGCCGCCGCCTGTGCCGCTGCCGCCGCCTGTGCCGCTCGCGCTCCCTGAGCTGCGCTCCACTCGCTGCACCCCAGCTCCGCTGCCGGGCGACCGCCACTGTCAAGCGGAGCGCCGCCCCCTGCGCGCCGGGCGAGCCGCGGACCCCCGGGACGCGCCGCCGACGGGATTGGCTGCGGAAGTCGCTGGCTCCGCCCCCGCGCGCCGCGCCCCTCCCGCGCTGGTGGCGCGCGCTGCTGCCGGCTCTCTCCAGGGGCGCCGCGGGAGGGTGGGGTCCCGGGCTGGGCGAGGCTTCCTGCGGGTACGGCGCGCGCGGAGCCTCCGCTACTGGGCTCTGCAGTTTCTCCCTCCTCGGCCAGCCCAGAAATAACTGGACGGCCAAGAAGAAAAAGAGGAAACATCTTCTGAAGGGCCCTTCGCGGGGAGGGCAGTGGGCTGCAGCGGTTCCGGTGTGAAATCTTAATGATAGACATTTATTAAGGAAGCCCAGGAAAGGCTACCTGGGGTGGAGTATTGGATTATAGCTGGAGGGTTTCTTTTGTTTTTTGTTTTAGCTGGTTTAGTTTTTAACCTGAAGGCGCCCTCCCACACCGTCTAAACTTCATCTTACGAAGAAGCGAAATCCAGTTCAACAACTTGTCCAAGGTCACAGACCAAGGAGATTGATTCTCTACCTGTAGACCAAATCAAAGCTGCCTCGGGTTTTATTTCTTTTCAGTCATGCGAAGGGATGCACTCTGATATTTGATGCTATGTATATTGTGTGACAAGAAATTAATTAAAATTCCGTGGAGACAGGAAAGTGGATTGGTGGTTGCTAGAAGGTGGGGGTTGTGGGGGGAATGCGGAGTGACCACTAAATGGGGAGGATTTTTTTTTTTTTTTAGGGTAATGAAAATGTGCGCCACCACTATCAAATCGCGTAACTGGGTATACTAAAAAGCACTGATTTGTACAACTTTCAGATACGAATCTGAATTGTATCTCGATAAGACTTACAAAATATAACAGGAGTAATAGTGCTTTGGATTAACCCACATATACACATAGTTGGGGTATGTCACAATTCTGTTCTTTATGGACAGAAGTTTATGTACATGTGCTCCGTTCATTCATTCATTCATTCAATAAGCCATGTCCATCTTTACCAGGTACTCTGCCAGGGGTACAAAGATTAATAATGCATGCGCTGTCTTCAGGGGGTTCCCATCCTATTGAGGGGGTAATCTTTATAGTACAATACAGTAAATGTTACTCCAGGGAAGTAACCAAATTGCCAGACTTGGGTACTAAAACCAAAGGAGGGACCTTTGCACAACCATGGAGGGGCTAGAGTACATATTTTTTAGCAAGGGCTAATATGCTGGGTGTGAGAGGTGGGACAGAAAGTGAGGCTGGACTGTTACTCACAGGACAAGTTTTACTGTGAATTAGAGCTCAGTTCAAGAGGCACAGCCTAATTAAAAAGTGAAAATTGAGTTCCTCTTTGTCTTTTCTATTCCTGGTATAGTGTGTGATTTTGGTGAATGGTGTTGATATAAACCTAGACTCATTACCTTATCATAGGGAACAATTGTATCAGCAACTGACCTTCATTTCTGCCTTTATGGTACATAAAGAGCTTTGTGCATTCTTTCCTCCAAAGCTGGAGAAATTGAAAGGATATGCTCAAGACCTTGCAGCTTCTAAGTGACAGAGCTGGAATGGAACTCCATTTCCAGCCTATGAGTCCCACATTCTTGACATTATTAGCTTTGTGAGTTGTGAAGCTTCCAGAGAAGTGCAAAGAACTCTTGACCTAAAAAAGCTTTTTAAGCAACAGCAAATGAAACCTGTTTTTACACTTGGAGTTGATCTACATTTGGTTGGGAAGAGTATTATAGGTCCTAAGGGGACCTATAATTAGCAAACAACAGAGCTAACTGATCCCCTTAGCTCTTCAATTGAGTCTGTGCAGGAAAATCCTGGATTCTAGGTTTTTGGAAGAGTGACTCTGCAACTGGAAAACTGGGGGATACCTATTTGTATTGTCAAATATGCAGCTGTCAACACACCAACAGCACTTTCCTTTTCTTCCACCTTTCCTTCCATCCCACATGGGATTGTGAATACCTTTTGAAAGCACATAGAGGGGCTTTGTTAATTTCCTTACTTCCCTTCCCCTTATTTGCATCTTCATTCATCCTTCCACTGGGTTCCCAAACCTTTTCTCAGCCTCAGAGCCTGGGACCCAGTAGCCCCTCATAGAATGTTTGTTCAATGTTCAATGTTGTTCTATCGGCAAAAAGGGTATCATTTTTCTCCCCACACTAACTGTTTATAGTGCTGACATACATTATGAAATTTGGATATTAATTGGCACATAGAGCATGTAAGTCCTAGAGCTTTGGGACATAGTTGCAAGAACATTGTAGAATTAATACATTCCACATCTTAACAAGCTGTGAATTGAACTCTAAATCTAAATGCCTGAAATTTAAGTTAGTTTCAATGTAAGAAAGCACATTAATATTTTAACAGTAACTAAGCTAAGTACTTGAGAGCAGAATAATTTTAATATTTATTATAGAATTTTATCTCTGAGGAGATAGTTGACTAGTAGTTTTAAAGGTCTTTGAAATCCTTTCTAAGTCTTATTGTTTTTCTTTTTTCAATTCCTCCTTTTAGTCTCATTTTAATCTTTCACAGTATTCTGTTATCTAATTAACACCTCAGCATTACAATATTATTTTCTGTTAAATTTCTGTGTAAAAAAAAATCTAGGGAAACTAAAAGAATGGGGGGAGGGGGGATGCTGATCTCCCAGGAGTCTAAAGCCTGGAGAAAACCAACAAGAAGCCCGTAGCTATTTCTCTCGCAAGAACAGATGTTGTCCCTCCCTGAGGAGTTATTATGGGTTGGAAGAAATGAGATAATGACAATAAACAAGCTATTTTATGAATGTTATCAAATATCATCAGCACCAGCCGGATAGATCCCCAAATAAGTATTCTTTACTGATGAAAGTAAAAACAGAGGAACATGACAGTTTTCTGAATATATTCAGAAAAAAATAATTTGAGCAAAAGAACCAACGTAATAGGTCCACACATGATAGGGTGTGGGAGACAGTCCTTGGGAAGTGGAAACTGTTGTTGGATGGAAACTATTGGTGGGCTGGCCAGACTAGCCATCAGCAGTCAGCCTTCCCTAGAACCATAGCTTTGCTGCCTTGTTGGGCAGCCCTCCTCCTCTCCAGGTCACATGGCAATTGTTGGGACAGCAATCTACTGCCCCTTAGGATATTTATGGGACCTGTTTTTTGGTGAAAAGCCAACCAAAGATAGGAGAAGGAGAGGAACCAAAATACTTCCCTGCTTAGCAGTCTGCCAGATCCTGGTGTTTTTAAATCAGCTAGCCCTGGTGTTCCGTGCTGCTCTGGGAGCATCAACATGTGGCAAAATTTCAGGAAAGGATGGATGCCAGCAGATAGTGATTACAAAAGTATGTAACCTGATGAAAAATCATAATTCTGTAGATAGTATAGGTGGAAAAGTAATGAAGGTTTTTAAAAAAATCAAATATAATGCTACAATTGCATACTCTAAACAATTAATAGTAGGAAACTATTCCCTAGCTCAGACAAGAACACTTGATTCTGTCTGATTAGGGAAAGCATCATGACATGAGTGGATTTTGAATTGACAATGAAGGGTGTGTGAGGAACACTAGTCAGAATGAGATGGAGAGGAAGCATTCCATGTGGAATGAAAAACACCTGGAAAGTCCCAGGGTGTGCATATGTATGTGGTTTCAGAAAAGAGCAAGGTGACTTGCGGATGAAGTGTGGAGGGGATAGAGTTTTCTGCTTATCTAAGCTGTGTATAGTTTCTCTGCCTTTGTGTACTTGCAGATTCTCCACTTCTACCTCCGGGAAAAAAGATACATATTTGAGAGAGGAAAGAAACCGGCTTGAAGTAACTTAGCTGTTACCATAAAGAACAAGAAAATTAAAAATTTCACATTATGTGAAAGGAAAGTCAAACATGATATATAATTATTCAGAACAAACCACTAAAAGGACCCTTCAGGAGAATAAAGAAGAATAGTTATCCCAAAGGAAGCTACTGTTTTGACATTTAAGTGGGAAGACATCCAAAAATTTAGACTAGGAGTATAGCTTTTGCTTTTTTTTTTTTGAAGACCTAGTAGTGATTTTTCAGAGAAGCTAATGTTTGTAATTCTAATTATCTTCAAATGATAATAAAATAAAAACCTGGTGGATACATATATAAAGAAAACTGACACTGAAATAATTCCCATCTTTTTAATACATGACTTGATGCATTTTTTTTAAAGACATCTATTTATTTGACAGAGAGAGAGAGAGAGAGAGAGATCATAAGTAGTCAGAGAGGCAGAGAGAGAGGAGGAAGCAGGCTCCCCGCCGAGCAGAAAGCCCGATGCGGGGCTCGATCCCAGGACCCTGAGACCATGACCTGAGCTGAAGGCAGAGGCTTTAACCCACTGAGCCACCCAGGTGCCCCGACTTGATGCATTTTCTTAACGTAGCTAAACTTCCCTCTGAAATGAATCATAATAATCCTTTATTTCTTACCTCTTTTTGCTTACTTACTAGACTAGTTGAAGTGGTTCCATTTCTTTCCTTTATTTTTTTTCTTTCTGTCTCCTGGCATGTAAGAATTATATTTCATGGCAGTAGGAGTAGCTTAGAAAGAAATTGCCAAGGTGTTAGTTTTTAAAGAATCCTAAGGATTGAAAGTATGTTAGGAAGATGGGAAAAGATAAATTTATATCCAATTTTCCTAAATAGAATGAGGTATGTAGTTTGTGCAAAGAAAGACTGATAAACTTGATCAGGATTTTGAGTGAAGGTCTAGATCAGGTTATTAAAAGTCTAAATATGAGCACCTAATAGAAAGTAAGGACCACCAGAATCCAGCAGAGATTAATGAAGAACAAATCATGTCAGATTAACCCTTTGGATTTCTCTAGGTTACTCTGATAGACCAGAAATTTATTAGGTTAGTGCTAATTGTCCCCCAATATCTGTTTGCCTCACCTTATTTTCACTAGAAGAGTCCTCTGTGTTTTAGTTGGAAACATGGCAACTTGGTTAGGATTCCAATGTGGCTGCATGTGGCCATGTGACTAGCTTTTTCCTGGTCAATGGGATGTGACGAGCACTAATGTGTCCCACCTCCCCAGGGCTTCCCGTCACTTCCTCCTTCCCTTTCCTGTAGACAGCAGTGGTGAGAAAACTTCCCCCAGGTATTGAGAACAACCCTCAGTGGATGGTGCAATAACAACATGGAGGATCCCTGACTCCCTCAATAACTTCATGAAGAAAATCCACCTATTTCTCTCCATACCCTATATTAGAATAAATTTATTTTGTTTCAGCCACTGAAGTTTTGAGTCTCCATGTTATGGAAGCTTAGATTATAGCCTAGTTAATAAAATATGTGAACTTCGATAAGACATTTGCTTAGTCTCTTATGATACACTTCTATGCAGAGAGAAGAAATGTGTATAAGAAATATTTGTATTTGTAGCTGGAAGAATTAACCTTTCTCAAATTGAACTCACAGTTATGGTGTATTACCACAGAAGGATCCAGATTAAAATCAGTCAAGGGATGGTCTGGGTCTGAGTTCAAGAAGTGGACTCTGCTATATATGTCTCCCTCACTGGAGCCCTGGACAGCATTAACTCCTCCCAACAACAGTATGTGACAATATGCAATGAGTATTGCAAATCAGAGAAACTTCCCAGAGCTTTGGTGTCTGGATTTATTATTGGGGCTTGTTCACATAGACCTGCAAAGCTGACCTGAACATCCAGCCCCTCCAGAGGTAGAGCTGATACTGCATGGCCCAAAGCCCCAGCCATAAATCACATTATTAGACTATCTTGTGTGGCCCAAGGCTCTCAGATAAATAAAGACCCGTTAATGGGTAGGGCATTTCAAAGACCTGCAGATCACCATCCAGGAGCTGAGAGCAAAGACCAGATCTCTTTTTGGATAGGGTTAATTTAATTTAATACAAAATAGCTTTCAATCCATTGCATTTTTATTATTGAAGCCCAAACCATGCTGTCTTTGACCAAGGTGAGTCTCTTAAATTGGTTCCTGAGTCCTTATGAGAAGATTTATTGATCTTGGATATGTTCCTTGGTTTTCGTTTTTTTTTGTTGTTGTTGTTGTTGTTGTTGTTTTGTTAAATATCATGACATGATCCAAGCTCATCTAGTTGCTTTTGGAAAAAGTATTTGAAGACCATAATCTGTATGGTAGGAATTTTCATGGTTATTGGGTTAATTATTGCTTCTAGGGATTTTCAGAGGACAGAGTTAAAATGATATATATTCTACCTATTATATTGCATAATAAAGGTGAATTTCTTATGAGTAGCATACTGATATTTACCACTGAAAAAAGTACTACAGGACTTTTAATCAAGCTCATCCATATTAAAAATATATCTTTCTTACACACTGAGAATTCTGATTCTCAAGGACAAACAGAGAGGATATTAGAATTACAATATCCCCCATATATTCATTTGGTTTTTTTTGTAAACACACACAAAAGAATACTGCTACTAGTAGTATTAGCACTACTGATACTAAGGGTAACACTACTAACAGTATTATTAGTACTGCTGACTCTAAGAATAATGCTATTAATTGTATTACCCCAGTATGATTACTGAAAGCAGTTAGAATGTGTTTCCATATGCTTTCCCCAATGTTCCCCCAAACTGTTTAGAGGTCCTATACCTACATTGCTAGAGTATAAACCTCAACATAGTTTACGTTCTCTCTTTTGGACATCATTTAGTCTTAGTTGTGTAAGAAACTATACATTCAGTGTTCATAATCAGTAATATGACAATGTCTATTTATTTTGGTTATCTTAACCTCATTCTTTCACAGATTTTTTAGGGAGAGCTCACAGAATAATGTTTCCTGATCTCTTGCATATTGATTACATTTTTCTATGCTATTTCTACCTGAAGAATCAGTTTTGTTGAATATAAAATCCTTGGCTCAAATAATTTTCCTTGAGTACCTTAAATATGTTACTCCATCTTCTTCTGATAGATAGCAGAGATTTTGAGAAGTCTGATGGCAATCTAATTTTTATTCTCTTGTAAGTCACCTGCTCTTTTTTTTTTCTAGATGATCAAGGACATTTTTTCTGTCTCATTTGTCTAGTAATTTTACTGGGATAGATCACAATGTTGGTCATTCTGGCCTATACTCTCAAGTACCAAGTGTTCTCTTTTAATATAGAGTTTCAAATCTTTTTAAAAATTAATTTCTGGAAAGTTTGCATAAATAACAGTCTTTAGAGTTTGTTCTATTCTCCTGTCCTGCTCATTATACTTCTCCCAACCCATCCATGCCCAGAGACGCCTATTATCTATGTTGTGTCTTCTTTGCCTATCTTCAAAGTTTATTGTTATCACTCAATTTTTTTTTTTATATCTCTTTCATTTTATTCTGGAGTGCAAGTTACTTAAATTTTAAACATTACCTGTTACGTTTATTTGCTCTTGAGTTCCTTCTAGTTTAGTTTTTATTTATGAAATTACCTTTATAAAATTTCTAATTTTCTTCTCTTCTGTCATTTTATTCTGAAATTTTCTAATTTTTATTTTCCTTGTTCTGGCATTATTTATCCTAGTATTTTAGTTTGTTTGAAATAATATGTTATAGTTTGTGTTTGTTCTGGAAGTGTGTCTATCTGGTATGCTTTCATTCATTGTTTGTACAGATATTATTTTGCTCCTTATTCTTTTTTTTTTCTTACAATAACGTTGCATTGAATTTGGCCCCAATATTTCTCTGATGCTCAATTCTATGTGAAATTAGTTTTCTTGAATCGTTAGAAGACAATTATTAGAAGGAAACCTTTCTAACTTTACAAAACTCCCTCTTTCATTCTTTCCTTAAAGTGTTGTAAATTAGCAACTTCATTTATAATATTTTCTGGCACTGTTCCTCTCTCTCTCCCATTTCTCTGGACTGACTCTCTTTTCATATCTACTGTTGCTCTGCTTATCTGATTTTCCTCTCAACAGTAGCTCCTTGGGAGCTTTGGCTGGTCAGTTTTGAGACTGTTCCAGCCCCTCCAGACTTCTTTACAGTGCACCCTTTGCTCTCAGTAGCTGTTGAAGTGGGCAGAACCTCTATTAGTATCAGTATATGTTCTCAGGTTGGCTTGCCACACTTTCTGGTGAGTACTTTTGGACTACATTGAGATTTTCTTTTCTTGGCTCCATCAGATATCCTATTACTCCCCTCTGCCTCTTGCTGCACAGATGTTTTATTATAAATGGGTTTTCAGTTTTGCTAATCATTTACTCAGTCTGTTTTCATAAGGAATTTCAGAAAGTTTCAAAATATATGACAATAACACTACCATCATCTAGCAATAATCTTAAGGTTCTTCTGTGGTAGAATCTGTAGTATTGATAATAAGAAGTAATACCTAGTGGATATCTTTAGCCTGGGCTCTATCAGCCTACTCAGGTTGCCATAACAAAACACTGCATTGTGTGGCTTGAACTACAGAAATTTATTTCTCACAGTTCTGGGGTTTGGGAAGTCCAAGGTGGCCAATTTGGTTCCTGGTAAGGGTTCTCTTCCTGGCTTGCAGGTGGCCACCTTTCTTGCTCTATCCTCACATGGCCTTTCTACATGTATGCATGTGGAATGGGTGGATGAAAGAGAGATAGCTTTCTTCCTTTCTTTATAAAACCACTAAATCCCCCACCCTCGTGATCTAATGTAGCTCTAATTACTTCCCAAAGGCCTCATCTCCAAATAATCTCACTTTGGGGAGGAAACAAACATTCAATCCATCCCATGTGTTTTATACAAGGGTTATAGGTGGTTATCAACCTCATAAAAATTTATATTTAAAATTTTATATAGATGTGTTCATATTTCTAGGAAGAGCCTAGTTCTTTCTGAAATCTAAAGGGATTACTGACCCAAATTTTTAAAACTGCTTTCATAAATTATGAGGTCTTTGAAAAGAGCACATCTATTCCCCCTTTCAAGATGTGAATATATGAATGAATAAATGTTTTTTCCTTTTATAAGATGTAAGGACAAGAAGGGTGATTTGATAAGATAAAAAATTAGCTTCCTTTTTCTGTTACTGATTTATTTTGTTTTTATGGGAATTTGAGTTTGCAGAACAACTGTTAAGTACATTTGCCATGCAAATACAGGGTCATCCAAAGAAAATATGAGAATTGATTATTGATGGGAGGCTGGAAATAATATGTGTGTAGGTGTGCAAATGGAAATCTTGTAGGCAATCTAAAGACTAGAATTCCTGCCACATTTTTGCTGTTAAAGAAGTACTTTTTTTTTTTTTTAGAGAGAGAGAGAGAGAGAGAATGAGAACTTGGGTTGGGGAGCAGTGGGCACTAGAGTGGTGGAGAGGCAGAGGGAGAGGCAGAGAGAGAATCTTAAGCAGACTCGAAGCTCAGCACAGAGCTGGATATGAGGCTCAATCTCACAACCGTGAGATCATGACCTGAACTGAAATCAAGAGTCAAGCATTCAACTGACTGAGCCATCCAGGTGCTCTTTATTTATTTATTTATTTATTTATTATTATTATTTTTTTTCCCAATGCCCTTTAAAGAACTATTCTTACCAGATTATCTTGGACCACTTAATATGATAGCAATTTTTTATTTCTTTCAAAGGGTGTCATTCTAGTGATGAAATAAAATCAGAGGAGCTCCAACATTAATTGTAAATGCAATCAATGCAATTGTTATCCCAGTTTGGGTTTGGAGTCAGGATGAAGTGTTTTCTGGCAGATTTGAATCATGCTAGCTAGTTTTACAAATTCAGTTCTCATTTCCAGCTGAGACTATTCTGCTTTTATTAGGTTAAAAGATATGTGACTGCTGGAAGAACCACACAGATGTTATACTGTAAAAAGCAAGTGCAGTGTTTTCAGCTCTAGGCAGGTTCCTGAGGCCTTGTGCTCTGCACCCACAGCCTTCAGCGTGATTCAGA
Organism: Enhydra lutris kenyoni; assembly: GCF_002288905.1. NCBI lineage: Eukaryota > Metazoa > Chordata > Mammalia > Carnivora > Mustelidae > Enhydra > Enhydra lutris. Next base: position 4,069,526 of record NW_019154144.1, on the reverse strand, counting down.
ACTAGGACTCATTGAATTACAAGAGTTGACAGAAATTAATCCCCAGGAATGTTAAAAATAGGTAGACCAAACCCTGGAGCTCTGCTGATAAAATAAGATATATACTTGTTGACTGGGCAGCCTAGGGCATTCATGTGAGATTGACCAGCAGCTAGGACCTAGAGAGGGGAAGTGGGGGGAAGTGTTATCTCCATATGTGTGCACAGTGTGAAAAGATCCAACAGCAGCCTGCTTTTCCCTTAACTATTCATTGAAGTGAATCAGGTTAAACTCAACTCAATAACCACCTTAAAGGCTGAGGGTAAAGGGCAGCTTGAGGGATGTGAATGAAAAAGGGGAGGGACAATTCCCATGTGGGCTGGGATTTAGGTGTTGAAAGTCTGTAGGTATGTTAGTCCAGGGTTTTTTTTAGCAACATTTGGTAGAATAATTCTCAGTTTCTTTCTTGCACATAAAAGATATGAAACCCTGTTCATTTCTTTTGAGATATATGTGTGTGTGTGCATGTGTGTGTGTTTCATTAACTATTTTCTCTAGGCGTTTAGAAGGTGTATTTCTGTAATTGTGTTTTTAAACTAATACCTACTAAGTTCTTTAGTAAGAGGGCTCTAAGTATCTTAGAGTTAAATCTTCCAATTTGAGGTCAGAATTAAATATCCACTAAAATTTTAAACATGCAATTTTCAGATACCTTTTGAAAATATACTCAAATTATAGATTTTGAAGTGCCAAAGAATATAGCTTTCATGAATTTGGACACGTTAAACAATTAGTTATTATGAATAAAAATGAAATCCTCAATACCTCTTTGCTCAGAAAAAAAAATCAATTTTAAACTCAACTAAAAATAAAATTGTAATGAATGGGAAGTCAACTATAGCTTGATTTGTATGAACTAGATTAATATATTAACTGTTTTATTATAGTCGATTTACATACCAGAGCACAAATTTTTAAATCTTAGAATAATATGTAATTATAGAGTAATTTTTTTTTCTAAAAAAATCTTAATTTCCCTAAAAATAGGCATGGAAAGAAAAAATTGCAAACCTCACCTAAAGCAAAATGCATTTATATCTGTTTGCTCTTTCAATATCTGAAAATTCCTAAGACCTTAAAACAAACAAAAAATTATATTTTTTATAAATTGTGTTGCTCTGTTATTTATAATTATTCCTCATTGTTTTAATCTCTATAAGACCATTCCTCTTATTTCTCCAAATATACCTTAGGAAAATGAGTTAAGTATTACATAATTAAGGGATAATAATATTGAACTCATGAATAATATAACTGCTTTTTTTCTATAGTTTTTTTTAGAAATACTAAGATAAAAGAAACAGTGAATTTTATTCTATTCATTTCTTTGTTAATCAATATTGCTGATAATTACATGTTACTAAGTTGTAACTATAGAAAATCTATGGCTAAACTCAGGGTTAATATTCAGGGTTAATGGTCTTTGAGCATTTAGTGCATCCTCTAAGTTGATTAAATAAGTATTATTACTGCACAATCAAATCATACACACAGATTTGAAAGTATAGTTTTTATTTTGATAAAGCATACCTTTGATTTTTCTAGAAAATGAGATGTATAGGCCTCTAGGATGAATAATGCCCAAGTATGCATTTAAAGTGCTTTTAAGTATTGATTTTTAAATTATATTTCAGAAACATTATAGTTATGTTTGCAAACACAATAACAGACATCTCTGTGGTATTCAGTAATAGCTGACAGATGAGAGAAATAATGTACTTCATTTTAAAAACAATTTAATGTTAGATATGCATCACAATATATACTTGGATTAAAGTTATTCGATTAAGAGACAACTATGTGGAAATATTCCTACTTTACAATCTAAGAAATTTAACTTTTCTGTGTCAGTTATTAGGAAAGAGAAAATAAATCAACAATTTGGCCTAATTTTTAAGACCCATTGGGTGCATTGACACAATTGAATTTTTCTTGAAAATGCTGTTTCTAAATTGGAAAATAAATACCCAGATAAAAATAAATACTAAAGAAAAAAGATTATTAAAAATAATACAATTTATTTTCTGCCTTATAAAAATTGAATCTTATGACTATGAAAAACTGAATTATTTCTTTCTTGCAGTTGATAATTATTAATTTTGAGAATCTAACATTAAGCAAAAGTGAATAGTACTCTGATCTTGCAAAAACTCAAGTTATTGCTTTTGTTTTTGTAAGTCTTATAGTTTAATGTTGTTTTCTTTTTTACTTTAATTCTAGTTAGTTAACACTCAGTGTAATATTAGTTTTAGGTATACAATACAGTGATTCAACACTTCCATACAGCAGCCAGTGCTTATGATGACAAGTGCACTCCTTAATCCCCATCACTGGTTTCACCCATTACCCCACCGACCTCCCCTCTGGTCACCATTTTTTTCTCTATAGTTAAGAGTCTGTTTCTTGGTTTGCCTCTCTCTCTCTCTCTCTTTCTCTCTCCGTTTTGCTCATTTGTTTTGCTTTTTTAAATTTCACAAATGAGTGAGATCATATGGTATTTGTCTTTCTCTGACTTATTTCTTACTGTTGTTTTCTTTATGCAATGACAATTCAATGACCAAGTCCTTTAGCAATGAAGTCCATCATAATAAAATTGACCAAATTTGACAAAATTAATTTAGAAGAAAAAAGTTCCTTGACACTGGTCTTGGTCATGATTTTTTTAAAAAATTTGATACCAAAAACAGAAGTAACAAGAGCAAAAACAAACAAGTGGAACTATATCAAACAAAGAAGCTCTGTACAGCAAAGGAAATCATCAACAAATGAAAAGGCAACTTATGGAATCAGTGAAAACATTTGAAAATCATATATCTGATAAGAGACTAATTATCAGAATATATAAAGTCTCCTACAACTCAGTAAAAACAACAACAACAACAACAAAAAATCCTATTAAAAATTGGACAGAGGAACTGAATAGATGTTTTCCCAAAGAAGACATATGAATGGCCAATAGGTACATGGAAAGGTGCTCAACATCACTAATTATGAGGGAAATGTAAATTAAAACCAGAAGGAGATATTACCTCTCACATCTGTTAGAATGACTGTCATGAAGAAGAAAACAAGAGAGAGCAAGTACTGACAAGAATGTGGAGAAAAGAGAACCCTTGTACACTGTTAGTGGAATTGTAAATTGGTGCAACCTCTATAGAAAATGCTTTGGAGGTCCCTCAAAATATTAAAAATAGAACTACCATAGGGGCACCTGGGTGGCTCAGTGGGTTAAACCTCTGCCTTCGGCTCAGGTCATGATCTCAGGGTCCTGGGATCAAGTCCTACATCAGGCTCTCTGCTCAGCAGGGAGCCTGCTTTCTCCTCTCTCTCTGCCTGCCTCTCTGCCTACTTGTGATCTCTGTCTGCCAAATAAATAAATAAAATCTTAAAAAAAAATAGAACTACCATATGATCCAGTAATTCCACTTCTAGGTATGTATCTAAAGGAAATGAAAACAAGATATCAAGGAGATATCTGCTCTTCCATGTTCACTATTGCATTATTTATGATAGTCAAGACATGGAAATAACATAGGTGTCTATCAATAGATGAATGGATAAAGATGATGTAGTGTATGTATACAATGGAATATTATTTAGTCTTGAGGAAGAAGGAAATACTGCATTTGCAACATGGAGGGACATTGAACACATAATGCTAACTAAAATAAGCCAGAAAAAACAAATATTGTATAATATCACTTATATATGGACTCTAAAAAAAAAAAAGTAGAAGAAGAAGAAGAAGTCAAACTCATAGAAACAGAAAGTAGAAAATTGATTGCTAGGGAGTGAGAGGTGGAGCAAATAGGGAGAAGTCAGTAAAAGAATACAAAGTTAAAGAAAATAATTTGAAAAAAATCCCAAAACAAAAACCGGCCAGATTTAAAACCTATACCCGTACATTAATTATATGAATCACGACTAAGTGCACATGTTAGCAAGGGAAAATATATATCTCTTTGAACCACATTTATGTGTTATATCCAAGTAGGAGGTAGAACTAAAGGCCATTCTTAAATATGTGACAGTTGATGAAACCTGTCTCCCCAATCCATATCTCCCATTTTCCACATTATTCATTTCACTGAATGAGTGAATGACTGTTCCTTTTAGTCCTTTTGGATGGTCAGGACTTTTGGGGAGCATCAGTGATATGGTCCTCATATTTGCCAATTCCTAAGAACAAAACAAAGGGCTTGCCCACATTGGCCTTTATGCTTTGGGTGTCCTGAGATCCAGAGCTCTGGGTTTGCATATGCCACAGGACATAAGAAGAAAGTGATGAGTGCATTTTTCGTAGTGGTACTTGTTGAACTCTTCACTGCAGCTTTCTTAACTAAGGGTTGTGGCTTCCCCATAGGACCCCCTTCACTTCCCAGGCTGTCTCCTCCTCTCTTGAATTCCCTTTGCTCAGTTTCTGCTCTTTCCCACCACTTCCAAATAGGAGCTGTGCTTCTCACAGGACACCGCTGCTCAAGGTCACTTCTGATGAACAGTCCCAAATACTGTTGGCAATGTACTCTTTGCACACGGCTTCTACCTCAGGAAATGCAGAATGATTCTCTTGCATAAACTGGGGGCATTTAAAATCTTTATGATTTTTTAAAAACATGAAACTTAAGATATTGTGAGTGTTTTGTGTACTTATACTTGTTACTTATTTTGTGGGTGGTACTCAGTACCACTCAGCACATAATTATTCTCATGTGTAGGGCACCGCTCCTTTAATTTTCTCATTTTGGCACGTTTATCCTTCAGAACTGCCAGATCAGAGGACATCATCATTGACAGACACTGAAATCCTCTCTGTTCTAAAGCCAAGTATACTACCAGACTAATGGGAATTAAAGGAATCAAAAAGGCTTTTGGCAAGATATTATCGACATTCCCAGAACTTTAAAGGAAGGAACTAGCAGGTAGAGGGCCTCTACATCAAAAGATTAGGGCCAAGAAGAGCTTCTCAGATTGGAGTGAATGTGGTCATTTGGTGGTAGTTATCTCTGCTCCCCCAGCCAGCTGGAGTCTGGCTCTCCTTAACTGTCAAGTGAGAAATCTCCTCCATTAGCATCACAGTAGGAAAGTGGTTCTCACGGGTCATTTGTCTCTAGGGGGTTATTATTAACATACACATGTCATACATTCTGTGGGAGCAGCCTTACATATCCATCCTCCTTCTATAATACTCAAGTAGCCTCTGGATTTGCTAGTTAGCCCTTAAAATCTGAGGGCATGAGAACACACCAACTATTGGAGTTATAAGTAAGGGAAAGAGTACATGCTTTAGGTTGGGGGGATAAAGATAACATAAAGATGGTAAGTCAAGATGACCAAGTTAAAAGAAGGAGTTTGGGAGGCCAAGGGATTGCAAAGGGTGGAAATCTTCACAGAGCTTGGTAGATCTTTTTTTTTTTTTTTTGAAGATTTTATTTATTTATTTGACAGAGAGAGAGATCACAAGTAAGCAGAGAAGCAGGCCGAGAGAGAAGGGGAAGCAGGCTCCCTGCTGAGCAGAGAGCCCGATGTGGGGCTCGATCCCAGTACCCTGGGATCATGACATGAGCCGAAGACAGAGCGTTAACCCACTGAGCCACCCAGGCACCCAAGCTTGGTAGCTCTTAAGGGAGAGAGAAAACAGAGATTAACAGAGAGAAAAAAAGAAGGGATGCTCAAACCAACTTTACTTTTTTCCATTTTTCTTTCAGTTTAGCCTAAATCTTACTCTATTTACTATCAAACTGATTCTCACCTTCTCTATTAATACTTTATTAATATTTCTCAGAAAAATCAGAATAATTTTCTCACTCTTGTTCACTGGATTTGTTGGGGGCAGCTCCACTTCCAACAGTTCTTGTGCTGGTAAAGAGTTAAAAAAAGATCTCTGCCTTAGCAAAGGGAAAGTGTTTTAATTTTTAATTAATAATGTATTTTTCAGTGAATCGAAATAAGAAACTCAAGGATCTCTGAAGGTTGCTGAAGGTTATAGAGAGGCAAAGGCACGTATTGCACTGGGTGTTATATGTAAACAAGTGTAAACAATGAATCTTGGAAATCCATCAAAAACTAATAATGTGTTGTAGGGTGACTAACATAACACAATAAAAAAGAAAAGAAAAGGACTTCATTATATTCCCTAATTTTTCTTTTGTGGCAACCATTTGTAAGTGAGTTTTTATGTTAATCTGAGACTATTTCTTTCTCAGAAAAAGAGAGAGAGAGAGAAAGGGAGAGAGATGAAATGTTTGTAGTGAGACAGTCTGCAGTAGTGGATGTTTTTCACTGGACACCTTGTCATACCAACTGAGCAGAGGACTCAGTGGTCAGAGGCAGTAGGCATAACTTCCCAGGCATAACTGATGCTTTTCAGCAAAGAGCTGTCATCCCCATGATGTCCAGTCTCTACATTATCAGTCTCTCTTTCTCTCGCAAATTGAAATGTTGATTGCTCTTTTGATTTCCTACTTACTTTCAAGCTACTTGTTATCTTTCAAGCAAGTCTCCTAATGATTATGAAGGAACTTCACAAGAAGAATTACTCCCAAAGTTCTCTGGTCAAGATGGGCTGAAACATTAACAAAATATCCCCCATCCCATAAAACCATTTTACTATGACTTTGTACACATTCACAGGACTTAGGACTCATATATCTCCTTTATATCCATCCCTACGTGTGTACTTTCAGCTCCCTCAAGTCCTTTCTTTATACCCAAGATGGCAGGCTTTCATGTAGCCTGAGTCCTGGGTGTATAGTGTATAAATTATGTGGAGTACATTGACATTCCCTCAGAGTTTTTGATTTTTGACATCTCTTTTGAGCCTTAAAAAGTTAGTTCTAGCCAGTTGTGAGAATAATCCAGGAGAGTATTATTCTAAAGTGATCTGAATGGTTTAATGGATGGACTTATGGAATAAGCAAAATATCAAAAAACTCTCTAGAATCTATTGAATAATCATCATCTAACATCTTGCATTCTGCAGAGTGCTTTCCTCAGACATATATTATATAGTCATTAAGTTTGCATGATAACCACCCTGTGAGAAAGATGCGGAGGGATAATTCATGTCTTACAAACATTAGAGGTTCAAAGATAGTACAAGTCTTATTCAGGACCACACTGACTCTCTGTGGCTCATCTGGAACTTGAACCAGATCTTTTGATGCCCAGGGTGAGATTTATGTCATATTTCCACCCAAAATTCTGGCAACCTCATATTTCCTTCATGGTATGTCACATGTTGGGATCTCCAAAAAGAACACCCTCAGACAGTTTAGTTCAGGGGTCTTTATTAGGGAGTACCCTCAGGATCAATACCTGTGGAACAGATAAGGAAGGAAGCAGATAAGGCGGAGGGAGAAGTGAGCTGGATGTGGGACCAGCAGCCTGGACTGATGCCATGAGGAGCACCGATATGAGGTGACTCATCAGAGCTGTCATGCATGGAAATGCACTGGGCCAAAATGGCCAGCCCATCTCAATCAGTTATTGACACCAGCCACCCTTGGGAGATCAAGTCTTTGGCTGGTGATTCTGGAGATGAAGTGGTCCTTGAAAGGGCTGATAGCTGAAGGCTGCTGACTTCACTCATAGCAGCTGGGACAAGAAGTCCTGCCTTAAAGGGCCATGTGGGCAGATGGGGGGCATATCTATTTCACCACTACAGAGAACAAGTAGGAGTTGCAGTTGTGACTCATACTGCTTAGCTTTCCCCAAGCAAAACAAAAACAAAACAAAACAAAACAAAACAAAACAAAAACAACAACAAACCCACCCCAACCCAAACAAAAGCCAAAGCAAACCCTGTAGTGATCTTAACTTCAAGTAGAAGCTTTGAAGAATGTTTGCTACTAATGGCCACACATATCAACAGAAAACTCTAGTTCACATTCAGCAAATCTCACCATTTTAGTCTCAGCTTTGCTTATTTGCATTCCAAAATAAACTTGCTAAGCCTTACGTAGGTGTTAAAGAAGAGTGAGAAGAGAGGGCTTTATGCTCAACAAGTCCATTGTCAAAGAGCACAAGCCCTGATTCCATTGTTAGTGTGCCCTTGCATTTCTCAGACCTACTGCACCTGTCAATCACCTAGGGAGCTCAGTAAATGCAGATTGTGCTTCAGCAGGTCTGAGGTGGGGCCTTGATCCTGCATTTTTATTAGATTCTAAGCTACTGCTAATGCTGCTGGTCCTCTAACCATACTGAATATCAAGGTCCCCTATGGAAATTTCAAGTCTGTCTTCAAGGGCAAAGGAGAGTCTACCTTAGGTAAGCTGATGGAAAGTGATTTGATTGCATGCCACCAATTAGCATCTGCCATGTTTGCTAATTACTGTCAGGGAATTTTCTTCTTGGAATGATTTATGTGTGGTGAGACAGAAAGGAGTTATAACAAAGAACTTGTACTGACTTTTACCTGTGTAACTTAGCCATTGTTTTCAAAATTATGGAGGCTTGCTTTCTTTATTTTAGTTTTATTTTAAGGTGAATCTTTCAGAGAGAATAACTATCTCTGAAGACAATTGATACTTGATTTCTGTGTTGTTACTTTTTAATAATCCTAAGTTATAAATTCTACCCTAACCAACATTTTGGGGTCCTTTCCAAAATGTGTATTTGGCAACAAATTAACATAGTGCCTTTCTTTTCTAGTGTTCATCACCTCTGTTATAGTAACCTTCTTACAGCACAGACAAGGATAACTGTAGGAAACCTTGAATAACACACCACCAACATCCTAATTTTCAGAAAAGGTACAATATTCACACAGCTATTTAAAAGGAAAGCAAGAACCAACACTTTGGTTTCTTGGCTCTCAAACAGCTCTCTTCCTACAATGTTATACTTCTATTGTATTCCTGAAGAATTCTTGTGGATATCTGCCATACCCATTCGTAGGTGGGAAGGTTGATTTTTTTTTTTATAGGCTATTTGTGTCAGATTCAGAAAGAAAATCAAGTATTTATTCTTCTTATACTGTCATTTTCTCATCCTGGTCATATTGCTTGCACCAAATCAAAGACCATGTGTAGTAAATGAACCTGAATAAAATATTTGTGAATAAAATAATAGCTAATGTGTTTTGAGCACTTTCTATATTCCAGATACATTCCATGTATTGAAAATATATTAATTCCTTTAACTTCAAATCATCTAACTTGAAGGGGTGAGGAAACAGCCACAATAAGGTTCAAGAGATTTGGTGGAGCTCAAAGAGCTAAGAATTGGTGGAGCCAGGATTTCAGTCCAAGGAATTTGGTTCCAGACCCTATTAACTTTGAGTTTGCAACTGAAAAAATTAATGAAAGGAAACCTCATTTAGAATGGAGTTGGGAGGCCAGTAGCTGTCCTCTCATGCTCTACCACTCCTTGTCAATTGCAGACCCAATAGGAAAAGAGGAACCTTGCATGTGGATACTACTTTACCATCCCAGTAGGAGAAAGCAGGGCTTTTCTCTTCCCCCAGCAACAGTTCGGCCAATGAGAAACTGTCACATCTCAGCCAATGAAGAGCCACTATACTTCGACGTCCTCGTTTACTCCAATGAGCTTTTTGTTTATAACAACCCTCCCAACTCCCAACTTTTTTCTAGAAGAGTGTTCTTCTCTTTTGTTCTCAGGTCCTGCCTGTGGTTTGCTGTAGCTTGCTTGTGAAAAAAATTACATTTCTCTGCTACTCCTGAATAAACTTATTTTGGGGCAGGGTGGTGAAATAACTGGCAGTTTTATTTTTTTTAAGGTTAACAAAATTATGTAACCTGCAGAAACTGTTTACCATACAAATGGCCTTTTCCATAGTGATAACTTCAGCTGTGTGAGAAGTAATTTATTACAATTCAGTGGGAATAAATTCCAGATAGTTTCTTGTGAGAAGGTCTTCACAGGGCAGAAAGGGAAGAGACAGTGGGCACCTGTGGGGTTTTGAGAGGAGGCAGTTGCAGCATTCTGACAAATAGTGTAAAACAGGCTAAGGAGGCTAACAGAAGTAGAGGTAGCTTCCCCTGTTCTCCAGTGTTTCTCCGCAGTGGTGGTGTGGTGGTATTAACTTCCTGTGGCCGCTTTGTCAAAGGACCACAATGTGAGTGGGCTTAAAACAACATAAATTTATTTTCCTACTGTTGTGAAGGCTAGAGGTCTGAAACCAAGATGTTTGTTGGGTCATTCTCCCTCCAAAAGCCCCTGGGCGGGATCCTTGTCCCTTTCAACTTCTGGTAGCCCCTGGTATCTCTTAGCTCTGGCCGGGTAACTCCAATCTCAGCCTCTTCTTCACATGATTGTCATCCTTCAGTGTCTATGTCCAAATTTCCCTCTCTTTGTAAGGACACCAGTCCTTAGATTAAGGATTCATCCTAATGACCTCAATTTAACTTGGTTACATCTACAAAGACCCTATTTTCAAATAAAACATTAACAGGTACTGGGGTTTGGGGCTTCAATATATCTTTTGGAAGGACATAATTCAACTCATAACAGTATGTTAGTCAAGATTCTGCAAAGAAACAAAACCAATAGGATGGATATCTATCTACCTATATAGATAGATATAGATATAGATAGATACAAAATCATTACGGAGGCTGAAAAGTTGCATGATCTGCAAGCTGGAGATTCAGGATAGCTAGTGGTATAATTCAGTCTGAGTCCAAATGACTGAGATCCAGCGAGTCGGTGCATATCCCACTCTCAGAATGGAAGATAAAATGAGATGTCTTAGCCTAAGTAGAGAGGGGGAAAACGGGGTGAATTCCTCTTTCCTCCAACTTTTGTTCTATTCAGGCCCTCTGTAGATTGAAGGATGCCTGCGGGACAATCGGAGGGCAATCTACTTTACTGAGCCACTGATTCAAATGCTAATCTCATCTGGAAACACCCTCAAAGAAAGACCAGGAAATAATGCTTAATCTGAACGCCCAATGATGAGTCAAGTTGACACATAAAATTAACCATCACAATATCCATTCATGGCTGGGAGGGATCCAGCAAGTAATTTAAACATTTAGGAAACATTAGCAGCAAATCAATTCAGTACTGAGGTACATTTGACACCGACTTAATTTGTAAAATTGTCAAGGATAATGCTGTGCATGAAATCCGCAAACTCAGACTCTGGAGTGATGTGTTTATTTGTCCAGTCTGTTTGCCTACCTGCTTATAGTATGTACCAGAGCAGCTTTCCTCAGTGTCTACTTGGTAAGTCCTCTGGCTAATTCTTGTCTTGGAAAGGATCCTGAGATAGAAGTGTATGAGACACTGTAGTAGACCACATGCTCTCCTGGAAATTCATTACCACACTGGCTATTCAAGAGCACAAATTTTTTTAAATCCTATGTTTCATTTTGGTGCATTCTAGCTCTCTTACAGGATACTTGACTTTGCAACCCCTCCTTTAAAAAAAATATTTCCCTTCCTAAAAATTTTGAGAAATGCTAATCAAGACTTCAAAAACTTCTTTTTGATGTCTGACCCTTTCATTGCACTCGTGCACTGGGTTTGGGTCCCCTTTTAGTGAGCACATCTCTTTCACCCAGCACTTCTCAAGGGCAGAGACTATTTCATCTATCTACCTATCTATCTACCTACCTACCTTTCTTTCTTACTTTTCTGTCCCTAAAGTTAGTGTGATGGTTGGTACATTAAAAAATGCTTCATGCCTTATGAATGAATGAACAAAGTTAGAAAGATACAAAATGTTTCACAGCAGGAAAGTAGTTAAATCAATTAAGATTAATACATCCATGGAAAATCATACATCTCTATATAGAAAAATAACAAGTATGAAAATTGTGTAACAAAAAAATTTTGCAATACAGCAAAAAGAAAACAGTATAATGCAATCATTTGTGCTTTACACTAGTTTTGAAATGACATTAGGGTAAAAATCTCATGAGAAATGTCTGAGATCTCACAGGATTTGGACCATGATCTCAGGAGCTTTGGATTGAGATCACGTGATTTCCCCGCATTCTCACGATATTTGAAATGAGTTCTGACGAGATTTCTACCGAAATTGAGTCACAGTCTGCGCGATGGTGGAAGACGAGCCAGTGGGTCTTGAGACCAGTGGAGGCAGTTGTGAGCTGCATTGGGAGACTCTGGGAGGCTCATTCATACCACCGGAGGGAGTGGTGAGCTGCAGTGGAAGAGTCACTGGAAGGCATGGCAATGCTGCTTGCCATCATTGGAGGCAGTGGTGAGCTGCAGTGTGAAAGACTTGGGAAGATGGATCCGTGCAGCCTGCGGGCACTGAGGGCAGTGGTGAAGTGCTGGGTGAGAGACCCTGAAAGGTGACATACTACAGCTTGTTTCTACAGGAGGGAGTGGTGAGCTTTATAGCCTCTCTTTCCCCAGGCTCAGAAGTGATGGTAACCCCTAGAGCCATCTGCCAACTCAGCATTGTGCCCCATGTCCCTGGGTTTGGTGATAATGTGCTGTCAGGATGGTGGAGGAGGTGCCTCCCAGTGGGGGTCTGGAGCCTGGAGGAAACCAGACCTGACTCACGTTGCATTTGGAACTGATGAGTGTGTTTTTGGAAGAGTAACATCACTTCTCCAAAAAGGACAATGGCATTGGTCGACTTTAGAATGAAGCTAATTACTACTTAAGAAATAAGCATGTGTCTCCCCTTGCCCAAGAACTGAAGCAGGTGTACAGGCCTTAGATCGGAGGTACCATTGTATCCCCACCTGACAACACTTCTTGATTCTGGCTCCACGAGACCCGATGCTTTGAACAGCGTCTGAGTCAGTCATGCAGCTTGTCACAGGACGTCAGCATTCAGAGAAAGCAGCAGGTGCATTGGGCACAATGTCACATCCGTGTCAGGACAGGAAGTAAAACTTCTCTTCAACCCCAAACCTCCTGGGCTTTTCTCTTGTCTCTAGTGGAGACACAAAGTCACACTGAAGCAGCTGTCAGCAATCTAGTGTGGGTGCAAGAGTTCCTTAGTTTCCATGTAGGAAGAACATGGCAGGGGATCCCATTTTCTCTGTTCATTCTGGTTTACAAAGGTATTTGGAACATCTCTTTCCTGGGCAATTGCTTTGATTAAAAAGGGAAAATGAGATTTACTCTGTGTGTGTTTTTAACATATAATCTGTTCCTTCATCTAGCAGTGTTTATTCCATTGGGCCTAGGCTGTGGTGGAGTGGCCAGCAGAGTTACGTGGCTTTTTGCAATCAGATGGAGACTTGGATGATGTCCTGTCATTTGTCAAAGGTGATGTTTCCTAACTGATTAGTCTTTTCATCCAAAGAGTTACAATGAGGGTAGAGGAAAGATTTAAAATAATTCTAAGGAGAATTTGATGATTTAAAAGTGAAGCTTGACTTTCTAGTTTCACTAAATGGATCATCTGGATAGTTGGACAGGCTGTATTTTCTCTGTAGTTTCATTTTTGGTGAAGTCACAAAGAGAGTCTTTTTTTTTTTTTAAGATTATTTATTTATATATTGACACACAGAGAGAGAGATCATAAGTAGGCAGAGATGCAGGCAGAGAGAGAAGGGGGAAGCAGGCTCCCTGCTGAGCAGATAGCCCAATGCAGGGCTTGATCCCAGGACCCTGAGATCATGACCTGAGCCAAAGGTAGAGGCTTAACCCACTGAGCCACCCAGGCGCCCCCAGAAAGAGAGTCTTTGGGAATTCTCTTGGATAGAAGCATGCCGGTGGCTTCAAAGGGCTTGGCATCAGGAGCCCTGGGGTGAATTTCTGTAGCTGCTTGCCTGACCCTGGGTGAGTCAGGTTATCCCCCAGGTTTTCCATCTCCTCCTTAGGAAATTGCTGGCAGGTGATGCTCTGCTTAAAGCGGAACCCTCCTGCACTGTTGGTGGGCATGTGGGCTGCTGCAGCCACTCTGGAGCAGGGTATGGTTGTTCCTTCAAAAACTAAGAATTGAACAGCCCTAGGATCCAGCAATTGCTAGTATTTACCCAAAGGACACAAAAATGCACATTCAATGGGGGTACAAGCACTGTGATGTTTATAGCAGCATTATCAACAAAGCAAAACTGTGGAGGGAGTCCCAATGTCCATTCACTGATGAATGAAGAAGATGTGGGAGATAGATACACAATGTAATAGGACCCAGCTTTGCAAAGAATGAAATCTTACCATCTGCAAGGATGTGGATGGATCTAGAGTGCATTAAGCTAAGCAAAATCTGTAAGGAAAGACAAATACTCACTGACTTCACTCCTCCGGAATTTCAGAAAGAACACGGATGAACATCATGGGAGGAGGAAGATAGGCAAATGAGGAAACAGACTTAAACTTAGAGCACAAACCAAGGGTTGCTGGAGGGCGGGTGCATGGGGGGAAGGGTTAAATGGGTGATGGCTATTGGGGGGGGACACTTATTGTGATGAGATCCAGCTGTTGTATGCAGGTGAGGAATCATAAATCCTACCCCTGAAGCAAAGGAATTATCACTGGACAGAAATGAATTGGAATTGAAGTCAATGAAGAAAAGAACAAGACCATGTTCTGCTTCATGAAGAGTGAGATAAAAATGGAGTGATTTTCACTCTCCTATTCTGTACATGATAGTTTTCAAACACACTGTAGTAGGATACGCTAGTTTCTTATTGCATAAGGAGTCCTCGGAAAGCTGCAATGAAAGATTCAGATCCCAGAGCATGTTCATTTTCCATTGATATGTTACTTACCATTGCCCAGATAGAAAGGTAAGTGCAGAGAAATATGACAGAAGAGGAAAGAAGATGTTAACCATTCATGAAGTAGCCTTCTCCCTTTCTCATGAAAGCCTTGGGCCAGTGTCATTTTGGAAGGGGGGTGGATCCTGGAGCTTTGCAGCAGGCAGGGGGTGCCAGGTCTGGGTAGAGCTGACAGGGGTCCTGGAGGAGAGCGGAGTGCATACTGCAAGAGGTTGTGGGCAGGGATGGCTCCAGGGGTGGCTGTGTGTCTCCCGTGTGACAATTGTGACAGGTCAGGGCGGTGAGCAGGTTCCTGGCTGAGGACAGGTGAGGCCTGGGTGGAGAGCTGGCAGGGCCCCTTCTTGTGTGCCACCAGCCTCCACCAACACACACAACCTTATCATCTGTCCCTGTCACTCTAGTTCAGACTTCTCCACGTTACCAGGCCGAGACGTTGGTTTGTGCTTCTTTCCTTGCATGTGGGTGAAGTTTTGAAAGTTAGATGGTAGAAATGATGGGTCACCAGAACATCTGTTACTCTTCTGTTTACTGCTCTCCTTTCAATCACTGAAGTGGATTAGACCTGCTAGTGGAGGGGCCATCTGTGTGTTTTTCTTTCCTGTTTTAATTAAACAATGGGAAAACAGGCATCTGAAATAGTCAAAGAATCCTTTGTGGGAGTTCATGTTTTTCTCTTCCGTGAACCACTTTCTGATATTCATAATAATTTTTGAGGGGCACCTGGGTGGCTCAGTCATTCAGCATCTGCTTTCAGCTCAGGTCATGATCCCAGGATCCTGGGAGCGAGCCAGACTTTGGGCTCCCTGCTTGGTGGGAAGCCTGCTTCTACCTCTCCCACTCCCCCTGCTTGTGTTCCCTTTCTTGCTGTGTCTCTCTCTGTCAAATAAATAAATAATATCTTTAAAAAATTTGTTTTTAAAATAAAGCACAACCTCAGAGCTGTAACAGGGTGTGGTGCCCTCTTTGAGTGGGAGAAATGGAGGAGGAGTGTGGGTTGTTTAGTTGCCCAGGGAGTGGCTCATTTTGCTCCCCATGGAACACAAGCACCTGTTAGCATTCCCTAGCTGGCAGGGGGTGGGGGTGGGGGAGGTGGGGGAGGCAGTGTGTGTGTGGCTGCTCACCTGGTGGCCCACCCTGGCCTCTGAAACCTGATCTGGTGAATCTCTTGTGACTTGAACTGGGGGATTTATGAAGAAAATAGAATGAACCCTGGAGTGTGTCTGCATCCTTTGCACTCAGACAACTCCATGGAGCAAAGGAACCCATCACCTGTGAGGTATGTCAGGATCCCTGAGGGTGTGGGCTTTGCTTCCTGGGAAGAGGTTGTCTTCATCCTTATCTGAACCATAGCCATGTTGTTTGGTTATGGAGATTTAGATCTTTATGTGACTATGTCATTATTATTCTTGTTATTTTAAGAAAGCAATCTGGATATTGACTTCAGGATACAAATATCCAAAGGAAAAACACAAGGTCAAAT
Organism: Enhydra lutris kenyoni; assembly: GCF_002288905.1. NCBI lineage: Eukaryota > Metazoa > Chordata > Mammalia > Carnivora > Mustelidae > Enhydra > Enhydra lutris. The sequence continues at coordinate 4,053,338 of NW_019154144.1, read as the reverse complement.
ACATATATGAGGACTGAACTTTTGGTGCCTCTCATTAGTATGGGTGATGTCGGGCTACCAATATGAGAAAGAACATGGAATTCTATTTGGATAGAAGTGTGCTGTGTACACGTAGTGTTTGATTCTATCCTTTTCCTTACTTCTCTGAAGGAAAAATAGAGAATGATTAGAGCTTGGTTCCTGGCTTGAAGGAATGGGAGACAGGAGATTTGAAAGAGCAGTGTTCATGCTGATGCGGTGCTCCATGCCCAGTGAGTGAGTGTTTGAAGCTTGGACTTGGAAGCGTTGGTGTTCAGGGAGGATGTGGTCCAGGTTTCCCGCACACAGAGTGACTTGGCTGGTCTGCCTCATCAGACCAGTTCCTGCCTTTTGAAGGGCAGCTTGAAGGTGGCTTGAAAGCCTAGGACCCTGGAGGAATGATCTGGAAGGGACACTTGAGTAGGCCAGTGGAGACAAACCCAGGGAATTCCAGAGCTAACGATGAACACGTTTCTGAGACTGGAGTTTGCTTCTCTGTGAGCAGCAGTGAGCTGGGGTGGAAAGCAGTCTCTGGGTCTTAGGAGTCATCATGTCAGCAGGTGTGAGCCTGGCAGGGGAGTCCAACCAGATAGCTGGGACACTGTGAGCTGTGGCAGTGACCTTCACTCTTGATGCACAGGCCAGCTTGCTCCAGGGACAGGGCTCTGCTCCCGGCCAGCCGTCCTGCTGCAGATGTGATAGGAAACTTGCTTCCTCTTGGGTTCTTAAGGCCTCGTCTCAGCAGGTGGCTTGGTGGGAAGCAGCCCACAGGCAGCATTATGGATTCTTGCCCAGTGTGTCCCTTGCTTCCTTGGATGTGGCACCACAGATGTCCTCTGCCTGGTGTCTGAATTCAGCCAGCAGCGACACTTCTTCCAGATCCACAGCTCTGAGAAATCCTCCCCTTTCCTGTGCTGTGTGGAAGAGGCCAGTTTTCATCTGGAACTGAAATCGCAGCTCCTGCCATTAGGTTCCAAGGCCACACAGCACACCAGTCTCCTTGAAGCTCTCGTTCCACATGGGGCCTGTTGTGTGAGACTGAGACCAAACCTGGGCAGCCTGCTGCTGCTGCTGCAGTTCCTTCCTGAAAACTGTGCAGCAAAGTCTGGTTTGTGATGACGTCCCAGGAAAGAGGGACAGGTGCACCAATCTGCCCCAGCACAGGAGGACACTGGACATTAATCTCAGGTGGCTGGTGCAGGGAGGAGAGATATCTGTTTACCAGGACTGTGGCTAGAGGGAGATTTAGACCCTGGGATGCTTCTCTGCTCAGTTTTCTCAGATGAGCACATCCTACAAGGGGGGAAGTGTGTGTGCTCACCTGGAATCGAGGAAGGTGTCTGGTTTCAGGTTTCACGTACAAGTAGATTCCTCTTATGGCTCATTTTCCTGATGGCCTTCAGGGTACATTAGGGGGACCCATTGTCCCAGGCATCCTGGCTGTGCAAGAGCTTTGGTCACCTTTTCCCCCAGGGCTCTGGACAAAGAAATTGGAGGGAGTCAGTGGTGAAACCATCTAAATAGCCCTCTGTTTCTCCCTTGCCAAGATGGACTGGTGACTGTGATAACTACTCTGGAAATATAAAGCAGGAGACAGGGCTGGGGTGCTGAAGGGGATGTGGTGGTTGTGCTTGCTATTCACATGGGGCCAGATGGGTCTTTACTAGGAAGGTGATGCTTGAGTCAGATTCTAAAGAAGGTGAGTGATATCACATCAAGAGCCTTCTAAATGGAAGGGGAAGCATATGCAAAGGCCCTGGGGCAGGAGAATACCAGGTATGTCCAGAAGCAACAAGAAGGCCCTGTGGCCACAGGAGACAGCTTAGGGCATGATCTCAGGGAGGTGACAGTAGGGTGACAGAAAGCCATTACAGGGCCATGACCCCATGGGACCTCTTTCACTGGGCCATCCTGGCTACAGTGTTGAGAACAGATGACACAGTGTTAAGAATGGGCAAGAAAGGTCAATGATGAAGCTTTTCCAGGAACTCAGGCAAGAAATGGGCTCCTGTGTGGACTTGACAAGTGCCCTTAGAAGGAGGGGTTAGTACTATTCTGGGTACCTATTGAAGATGGAGCTCACAGGATTTGCCAGTGGGTTTGCTATTGGAATTGGGAGGAAGGAGGAATTGAGGTAAAGCTGAGCTCTTGTGAGTTGTCCTGAGTGAGGCAAAGGAGGTTTCTGGGTGTAGGAGGTAGTCCGTGTTCCACCTGCTGAGGAAGATGTCTTTCACAGTGGATCTGCTGATGTTTGTGTCCAGGAGAATTTTTAACTTGTACCCCCTCAGCAACTTTCAAGTACAAGTCTCCCCCATTTTTCTCAAAGTTCATGGTAAGATGAAATTTTTGGGAAGATCTACATTACTACTTAGCTCCAGTAGTAGGAAGAAAGCTGAAGAGGATTTCCCTGTTATGAAAAAAGTCAAGAAGCTGGCATCGCGTTCAGCATCTGTTTTGTGGGGAACCACTACAGAGGTGGTGTGCACCCCAACCAGCTCCTTCCTGGGCACTGCTATCCACATCCAGCCACCAGCACTTTGAATTCCATCTGTGAGCATCTGCTGTGCTTTATCTCCATATATTTTGGGCATCTGTTAGTATGTTTTGTCCTGAGGCCTAAGAAGAGCCAAAGAGAAGGAACTTTTGGTGTCTGAGCATGCTCACTCATTTTTCTGTAGAAATGAATGGTACTTCCTTTTTCAGTTTACACCATTTTTGCTGTGAAAGGTTTCCTAGGAACACTGTACTTTCAAATAGCAGGGGAGCCTGTACCCCATCCTGCAGGGTTAGCTTTAGTCTCTATACTGCACAATACACAGTACATTCCATGACTTGCAGATTTTATCACTCAAACATGGCACCTTTGACCACCTTCACCCCTTTCTCCCATTCCCTGAATCTGGCAACCACCAATCTGTTCTCAGTATGTATGCATTCAGTACTTTTTGGATTCCATGTGGAATGTCCATGAGAGCCTCTGGTGTTTGTCTTTCTGTGTCTGAGTTACTTAGCATAATGCTCCCAAGGTCGATGTTTCCATGTCTGGTTATTGTGAATAATGCTGCAGTGAACATGGGAGTGCATCTCTCTTTTTGAGGGAGTGTTTTGTGTTTTCCAAAGAAATACTTAGTAGAGCAATTACCGGGTCACGTGGCAGTTGTATTACCTTTTCCCCAGAACCTCCATAGCCTTTGTCGCAGTGGCTACACCTATTTCCATTCCCATCAAAAGTGTACAGGGTCCCCCTGTGTACACACCCTTGACCACATCTGGTGTCTGTCTCTGGGACGATTGACATTCCAACAGTTGTGAGGTGATAGCTGATTGTGGTTTTGATTTGTGTTTCCCTGACGACAGTTAGTGATGTTGAACAACTTTTTCTGTATCTGTTGGCCACCTGTATACCATCTTCGGAAAGGATCTACTCACATTTTCTCCCCAGTTTTTATTCAGTTTTTGCTTGGATTCGAAGGAGTGTTTTGTGTATTTTGGATATTAGCCTCTTCTCACACATAGGATTTGCAGATATTTTTTCTCATTGGGTAAGTTGCCTTTTAAGGGTTTGATGGTTTCTTTTGTCATGGAGAAATTTCAGTTTGATGTCATCCCACTTGTTTATTTTTGCTTTTGTTACCTTTTCTTTTGGTGTCTGATGTAAAAGACTCTTCACCCAAACCAATATAGAGAAACTTACTACCTGTGTTTTCTTCCTGGAGGTTTATGGATTCAGTTCTTATGTTCAAATCTTTCATCCATTCATAATTTTTATGTGTGGTGTAAGAAGGTGATCTAATCACGTTCTTCTGCATTTAGTGTCCAGTTTTCCCAGTACCATTCACTGAAGAGACAGTCCTTTCCCCATTGTATATTTTCTGCTGCTGTGTCATAAATTAAGACCATGCATGTGTAGATTAGTTTCTGAGATTTCTTTCTTCCTTCCTTCTTTTCTTTTTCCTTTGTCTCTCTCCCTCTTCTTTCCCTTTCATTTCCTTTCTTTTCCTTTCCTTTCTCCCTTTCTTCCTCCCTCCTTCCTCTCTCCCTCTTTTTCTTCCTTCCTTCCTCCCTTTCTCTTTCTTTCTTTCTTTCTTTCTTTCTTTCTTTCTTTTCTTTCTTTCTTTCTTTCCTGTCTTACAGTTTATTTGTTGGGAAAATATTTTTCCTGTCAGAATATATGCAGTGCCAACTTCACTGTTGAGATCTTCGTACTCTTTATTAGGACTTTCCTCTGACATCTGTGTTTTTGTAAATGAGTAGCTGGCTCTATAACTTTCAACAGGTTGAACATTTGGGCAGAACTACTTAAGTAGTGTTATATTCTTCCATCAGATACCAGATTGTGGTTCTTATGTGATGTTCTCAGTTGTCATGATGGATATCTATATTTCCTTTTCCATGGTAGGTTTATTAAAGTGCATATAATTTCTCTTAAAATGTGGATTCTAAATCATCCTTATTTTATAATATATATTTATATAAAACAGCATGTTTAAAGAAATACATTTATTGGAAGCAACAGTTGGAACAGGACATAAGTATTATTAATTCCCATTCAGAGTTAATAATTCTATCAGAACTAAGTTTAAATATACCTTTAATATACTAATGAATAAACTTTGCCAAAAGTACTATGATTATCAGTTTCCGAACAATCTATTTTCTTTCATTGACCTGTGTGTTAGTCCCATACTGTTTTGATAACAATAGCTTTGTAATCCTTGAAATTGGAGTATGGTGAATCCAGGTCGCTTAATTGCTTATTTGCTTGCTGTCTGTCTGTCTTTCTTTCTTTCATCAATGAGATTATTTATTTATTTACTTTAACTTTGTTTATATTTATAATCTAAGTGTTTTTCTTTCACTTCCTTATTATTATGATCATACAATATGTTATTTGTTTCAGGGGTTTGAAAATTTTTTTTTCATTTTTTCATTTCATTATTTGTTCATGGATATATATAATATATATATATATAATATATATATATATATATTATATATATATATAATCTGTATATAACCTTTCATCTGTTCATGGATGTTTGGGCTCTTTGCATGCTTTGGCTGTTGTGGGCATTGCTGCTATAGACATTGGGGTGCAGGTACCCTTCAGATCACTACATTTGTATCTTTAGGGTAAATACCCAGTAGTACAGTTGCTGGGTTGTAGGATAGCTCTATTTTCAACTTCTTGAGGAACCACCACACTGTTCTCCAGGGTGCATTCATCAGCTTGCATTCTCACTAACAGTATGAAAGGGTTTCCCTTTCTCCACATCTTCACCAACAGGTGTCATTTCTGACTTTTTCATTTTAGCCACTCTGACTGGTGTAAGGTGGTATCTCATTATGGATTTGATTTATATTTCTCTAATGTTGAGGGATGTTGAGCACTTTTTTATGTGTTTCCTGGCCATTTGGATGTCTTCTTTGGAGAAATGTCTGTACATGTCTTTGGCCTATTTCTTGGTGGGATTATTTGTTCTGTAGGTGTTGAGTTTGATAAGTTCTTTCTAGATTTTGGATATAGCTCTTTATCTGATATGTCATTTGAAAATACCTTCTCTCGTTCTTTTGTTGTCTTTTGGTTTTATTGACTGTTTCCTTTGCTGTGCAAAAGCTTTCTATCTTGATGAAATCCCAACAGTTCATTTTTGCTTTTGTATCCTTTGCCTTTGGAGAGGTGTCTAGCAAGAAGTTGCTGTGGCTGAGGTCAAAGAAGTTGCTGCCTCTGTTCTCCTCAAGGATTTGGATGAATTCCTGTCTCACATTGAGGTCTTTCATCCCTTTGGAGCCTAATTTTTGTGTATGCTATAAGGAAATGGTCCAGTTTCATTCTTCTGTATGTGGCCGTCCCATGTTCCCAGCAGCATTTATTGAAGACACTTTGTTTTGCCATTGGATAGTCTTTCCTGCTTTGGGAAGATTAGTTGACCCTAGAGTTGAGGGTCCATTTCTGGTTTCTCTATTCTGTTCCATTGATCTGTGGGTCTGTTTTTGTGCCAGTACCATACTGTTTTGATGATTACAGCTTTGTAATAGAACTTGAAGTCTGCAATTGGGTTGCCACCAGCTTTGGTTTTCTTTTTCAACATCCCTTTGGCTATTCGGGGTCTTTTCTGTTTCCATACAAATTTTGGGATTATTTATTCTAGTTCTGTGAAAAATGTGGATGGTATTTTTATAGGGATTGCATGGACTCTGTGGCTTGTTCTAGGGAGCATAGACATTTTCACAATATTTGTTCTTCTAATCCATGAGCCTGAAATGTTTTTCCACTTCATTGTGTCTTCCTCCATTTCTTTCATGACTACTGCATAGCTTTCTGAGTACAGATCCTTTGTCTCTTTGGTTAGATGGATTCCAAAGTATCTTATGGTTTTGGGTGCAATCCTATGTGGGATGGACTCCTTAATTTCTCTTTCTTTTGTCACATTGTTGCTGTAGACAAATGCAAGTGATTTCTGTGCATTGATTTTATATCCTGCCACTTAACAGAATTCCTGGATGAATTCTAGCAATTTTGGGGTGGAATCTTTTGGGTTTTCTACAGAAAGTATAACATTGTCTACAAAGAGTGATAGTTTGACTTCTTTGCCAATTTGGATGTCTTTTCTTTCTTTTCGTTGTCTGATTGCTGAGGCTTGGAATTCTAGTACTATGTTGAATAATAGTGATAAGAATGGGCATCCCTGTGGTGTTCCTGACCTGAAGGGAAAGCTCTCAGTTTTTCCCCATTGGTAATGATATTCGCTGTGGATTTCTCATAGGTGGCCTTTATGATGTGCACGTGTGTACCTTCTATTCCTTCACAATGAAGAGTTTTGATCAAGAAATGATGCTGTAATTTGTCAAATGCCTTTTCTGCATCTATTGAGAAGATCCTATGGTTCTCGTTCTTTCTTCTATTAAGGTAGTGTATTCCATTGATTGATTTGCTGTTGTTGAACCACCCTTGTAGCACAGGAGTAAATTTGATTTGGTCATGGTGAATCATCCTCTTAATGTACTGTTGAATCCTATTGGCTAGTATGTTGGTAAGAACTCTTGCATCCATATTCATCAGGGATAGTGGTCCATAATTCTCCTTTTGGGTGGGGTCTTTGTCTGGTTTTGGGATCAAGGTAATGCTCACCTCATCAAAAGGGTTAGGAAATTTTCCTTCCAGTTCTATTTTTTAAAAAAGTTTCAGAAGAGGTTTTAAATATTCTTTAAATGTTTGATAGAATTACCCTGGGAGGCCAACTGGTGCATGGCTCTTGTTTCTTAGGGGATTTTAATTTTTTATTTTTTTTTCAGTGTTCCAAGATTCATTGTTAATGCACCACACCCAGTGCTCCATGCAATATGTGCCCTCCTTACTACCCACCACTAGGCTCACCCATACTCCTACCCCCCCTTCTAAAACCCTCAGTTTGTTTCTCAGAGTCCACAGTCTCTCATGCTTCGTCTTCCCCTCTGATTTCCCCCAATTCACTTTTCCTTTCTTTCTCCTAATGTCCTCTGTGTTATTCCTTATGCTCCACAAATAAGTGAAACCATATGATAATTGACTCTCTCTGCTTTACTTATTTCACTCAGCATAATCTCCTCCAGTCCATCCATGTTGATACAAAAGTTAGTAACCTCTTTGACATTGGCCACAGCAACTTCTTTCAAGACATGTCTCCAAAGGCAAAGGAAACAAAAGCAAAAATGAACTTTTGGGACTTCATCAAGATAAAAAGCTTCTGCACAGCAAAGGAAATAGTCAACACAACAAAGAGGCAACCCACAGAATGGGAGAAGATATTTGCAAATGACTCTGCAAACCAAGGTCTGATATCCAAGATCTATAAAGAACTCCTCAAACTCAATACCCAAAACACAGATAATCACATCAAAAAATGGGCAGAAGACATGAACAGACACTTCTCCAAAGAAGACATACACAGGGCTAACAGACATATGAAAAAATGTTCATCATCATTAGCCATCAGGGAAATTCAAATCTAAACCACATTGAGATACCACCTTATACCAGTTAGAATGGCCAAAATTAACAGGACAGGAAAGAAGAAGTGTTAGAGAGGATGTGGAGAAAGGGGAACCCTCTTACACTGTTGGTGGGAAAGCAAGTTGCTGCAGTCACTTTGGAAAATAGTGGAGATTCCTTAAAAAATTAAAAATACAACATGGATGGGACTGGAAGAGATTATGCTGAGTGAAATAAGTCAAGCAGAGAGAGTCAAATATCATATGGTTTCACTTATTCGTGGAGCATAACAAATAGCATGGAGGACAAGGGGAGATGGAGAGGAGAAGGGAGTTGAGGGAAATTGGAAGGGGAGGTGAACCATGAGAGACTATGGACTCTGAAAAACAATCTGAGGGTTTTGAAGGGGTGGGGGGTGGGAGGTTGGGGGAACCAGGTGGTGGGTATTAGAGAGGGCACAGATTGCATGGAGCACTGGGTGTGGTGCAAAAACAATGAATACTGTTATGCTGAAAAGAAATTAAAAAAAAAATTAAAAATAGAGTTATCCCATGACCCTGAAATTGCACTACTTGGTATTTACCCCAAAGATACAGATGTAGTGAAAAGAAGGGCCACATGTATCCCAATGTTCATAGCAGCAATGGCCACAATCACCAAACTGTGGAAAGAGTCATGATGCCCTTCAACACACGAATGGATAAAGATGTGGTCCATATATACAATGGAATATTATGCTTCCTCGGGGATTTTTGATGACTGCTTCAATTTCCTTGCCGATTATGGGGCTCTTCAGATTTCCTTTTCTTCCTGGTTTATTTTTGGTCATTTCTGTATTTCTGGGAATGCATCCATTTCTTAGAGACAGCCTGATTTGTTGACATAGAGTTGCCATCCTATGTTCTTATAATTGTTTGTATTTCTTTGGTGTTGGATGTGATCTCTCCTTCTTGATTCATGATTTTATTGATTTGGGTCCTTTCTCTTTTCTTTTGGAGAAGTCTGGCCAGGGGTGTATCAATCATATTAATTCTTTCAAAGAACCAGCTCCTAGTTTCATTGATCTGTTCTACTGTTCTTTTGGTTTCTACTTTATTGATTTTTGCTCTCATCTTTATTTTTTCTCTTCTCCTTCTGGGTTTAGGCTTTTTATGCTGCTCTTTCTCCAGCTCCTTTAGGTGTAGGGTTAGGTTGTGTATTTGAGACCTTTCTTGGTTCTTGAGAAAGGGTTATAGTGCTATATACTTCCTTCTTGGGACAGCCTTTGCTGCATCCCAAAGATATTGAACAGTTGTGTTTTCATTCTCACGTGTTTCCATAATTTTAAAAAATTCACCTTGAATTGACTGGTCGACCCATTCATTCTTTAGTAGGCTACTCTTTAACTCCATGTATTTGAGTTCTTTACAACTTTCCTTTTGTGATTGAGTTCCATTTTTAAAGCCTTGTGGTCTGAAAATATGCAGGGAATGATCCCAGTCTTTTGGGATGAGAATGAACATGGTGGCCTCCCAATCTCTGGCCCCAAAGCTGAGAGCTCAGGGCCTCACTCCTCAGTGCACCCTCACAGAAAAGTGGTCAATCTTTCATGTCTCCCTGGTTTCTGTCCACAGTCCGTGCTCACCGGACCTGTGACCAAGTGTTTCTATCTCTGGCACATGACCCCGTTTGGAGTCTCCAAACCCAGCAGACTCCTGCAGCATGCTCAGGTATGGTTCCTCCTGGGAGAGGAAGGGGGCTCTTCCCAGTTGTGCCACTTCTTGGACTCCTTCTCAAAGAGCAATTGCCAGACTGTGCCATGGATCCCAGTTTATGGCAGCCTGCAGCTTTAGCGCCCACTCCTGGGCTCACTCTTTGCAGACAGCTTCCCTGCTCTTATGCCCAGGAGCTCTGCTGCCCACAACCAGCCCTGGTCTTCCTGGGACCTTGAGAATCCTGAGACCACACTGTCCCATTGAGGGTTCTACCCCCTGCTTAGCCACCAGAGCGCCATCCCTCACCAGAGCAGACTTCTAAAGGTCCTGATTTTGTGCTCTGCTTCCCCTAGTACTTGGCAGTAGCTGGCTGACAGAGGCTCTCTCCCCCGACAGTTTATCTTCCCACCTATCAACTTAGAGTCACTTCTTTGTACCTCCTATCTTGCGGAAAGTGGTTGCTTTTCTGTTTTAATAGTTGCAACTATTCTTTTCTTTGATCTCTCGTTGAATTTGCAGGTGTTCAGAATGGTTTGATAGCTATCTAGCTAAATTCCTTGGATCAGATGAAATTAAGGTCTCCTACTCCTCTGCCATTTTGGACTCTCTCTCTTCTTCTTTCTCCAGATTGCTTTGGGGTTTTTGGGTCTTTTGTGATTCCATAGGAATTTTAGGACTGTTCTATTTCTTTGAATAATGCCATTGGAATTCAGATAGGGATTTCCTCAGACCTGTAGATTGTTTTGGGTACAGTGGACATGTTAACATTATTAACTCTTCTAGTTAATGAGCATGGCATATGCTTCCATTTGTGTCATCTTCCAAATCTTTGGCCCATACATTCACCTGCCAACATGTGCATGTTTTTCCTTCCTTTTCTGCCATGTGTTTAGTATACCAGGTCTTTCTCATTCTTGGTTATTTGTATTTATTTATTTATTTATTTATTTATTTATTTATTTATTCCTTGATGCAATTATCAATGGCATTGATTTCTTAATTTCTCTTTGTGAAAGTTTGTCATCAGTATACAGAAATACAAGTTGGGGCACTTGGGTGGCTCAGTCAGTTAATTGTGTGCCTTCATGTCAGGTCATGATCCTAGGGTTCTGGGAATGAGCCCAGCATTGGGCTCCCTACTCAGCAGGGAGTCTGCTTTTCCCTGGCCCTCTGCTGCTCTCCCTGCTTGTGCTCTCTCTCTCTGTGTGTCAAATAAATACATTTTTTTAAAAAAAGAAATGCAACAGATCTCCGTATATTAACTTTGTATCTTGCAGCTTTACTGGATTTGTTTATTCTAATAGGTGTTTTCTTTTTCTTTTTCTTTCTTTTTTTGTGGACTCTTTAGGGATTTCTACATATAGTATCATGTCATCTGCAAATAGTGACCATTTTCTTTTATTTATATTTCATATCTTTTTTTTCCTTCTAAATAGTTTGTCTTGGGCTTTCAATATAATGATGAATGAAAGTGGAAAGAGTGGGCATCTTTATCTTGTTCTTGATCATAGTGGAAAGGTTTTCAGCATTTTACCCTTGAATATAATGTCAGCTGTGTGCTTTTCATATAGGGCCTTTGGTTGAGGTATATTTCCTCAATACCCAGATGGTTTAGAGTCTTTATCAGAAATACATATTGAATCTTGTTAAGTGTTCTTTCTACATCTATTGTAACAATCCTAGGATTTTTATCTTTTATTTTGTTAAGGTGGTGTATCCCATTGTTGGATGTGCAGATTTAGAATCATCCTTGCATCCCTGGAGTAAATCCCACTGGATCGTGTTGTGTGACTCTCCTGACATATGGTTGAATTAATTTTGCCCATAATTTCTTGAGGATTTTTGCATCTCTGTTCATGAGGGTATATTGGCCTTTCCTTATCTTATAACGTCCTTGTCTTATTTTGGTAGCAGGGTACTGCTGCCTTCATAAAATGAGTTTGGACATATGCCCCTCTCTTCTTTTTTAAACACAGTTTGGGAAGGGTTGGTATTAATTCTTCTTCTATCGTCTGATTGAACTCCTCAGTGAAACTGGTCTTGGGCATTTGTTTGTTGGAAGGATTTGATTACCAAATCACTGATTTTACTAGTGATCAGTCTGTTCATATATATCTATATCTATATCTATATCTATATCTATATCTATATATTTTTTTTCTCCCTTCATGGCTCATTCTAGGTTATTGTTAGGAACTTACGCATTTCTTCTAGGTTGTCCAAGGTGTTGGCCTCTTCTTGCTCATAGTAGTCTCTTACAATCCTTTGTATTTTTGTGGTGTTCATTGTAGTAGCTCATCTTTTTTTTTTTTAAGTTTTTCACATTTTTTAATTTAAATTCAGTTATCCAAGGTATAGTTTTTGATGTAATGGTCAATGATTCATTAGTTACATATAATACCCAGGGCTCATCACCACACATCCTCTCCTTAATACCCACCACCCAGTTATCCCACCCCCCAACCTGCCTCTCCTCCAGTTTGTTTCCTATGATTAAGAGTCTCCCATGGTTTTTCTCCCTCTCTGATTTCTCCCCATTCAGTTTTCCCTCCCTTCCCCTGTGGTCCTCCACACTATTCCTTCTGTTCCACATATGCATGAAACCATATGATTATTGTCATTCTCTGCTTGACTTATTTCTTTTAGCATAACCCACTCCAGTTCCATCTATGTTGATGCAAATGGTGGGCATTCATCCCTTCTGATGGCTGAGTAATATTCTATGATATGTATGTACCACATCTTCTTTATCCATTCCTCTGTTGAAGGACATCTCAGCTCCTTCCACAGTTTGGCTCTTGTCGACATTGTTGCTATGAATATTGGAGAGGATATGCTCCTTCTTTTCACTGCATCTGTATCTTTTGGATGAATACCCATTAGTGCAATTGCGGGATCATAAAGCAGCTCTATTTTTAACTTTTTGAGGAACCTCCATGCTGTTTTCCAGAGTGACTGCACCAGTTTGCATACCCACCAACAGTGTTAGAGGGTTCCCCTTTCTCCACATCCTTGCCAACACTTGTTGCTTCCTGTCTTGCTAATTTTAGCCATTCTAACTGCTGGAAGGTGGTATCTCATTGTGGTTTTGAATTCCCTGATGACAAATGATGTAAAGCATTTTTTCAGGGTCTGTTGGCCATTTTTGTTTCTTCTTTGTAGAACTGTCTCTTACTGTCCTTTGCCCATTTCTTGAGTGGATTCTTTGTTTCTTGGGTGTTGAGTTTGAGAAGTTCTTTGTAGATCTTGGATACCAGACCTTTATCTGTAATTCCGTTTGCAAATATCTTCTCCCTTTCTGTAGGTTGCCTTTTAGTTTTATTAATTGTTTCCTTTGCTGTGCAGAAACTTTTTATCTTAAAGTCCCAATAGTTCATTTTTGCTTTTGTTTACCTGGTCTTTAGAGACATGTCTTGCAAGAAGTTGCAGTGTCCAAGGTCCAAGAAGTTGCTGCCTGTGTTCTCTTCTAGGATCTTGATGTGAGGAATCAATTATCTTTTTCCCCTGATGTATTTGAGTCCTGTCTCTTTCTTGGTGAGTCTAGCTAAAAGTTCATCAGTTTATCTTTCAAAAAAAGGCAGGTCATATTTTCATTGATCTTTTGTCTTTTTTGTCTCCATTGGATTTATTTCCACATTCCTTTTTGTTATTTCCTTATTTCCACTGTTATGGGGCTTTGCTTTTTTTTTTCTTCCCACTTCTTTCCCATGTAAAACTAGATTGATTATTGGAGAACTTTCAGGTGGATTGATGAAGACCCGAATTTCTATCAAATTACCTCTTAGAAGTACTTTTGCTGCATCCCCTAAGTTTTTCTGGTTCTCTTTTTCATTAGTCTCAAGATACTTTTAAAATTTCTTTTGATTTCTTCTTTGACCATTTGTTGTTTAGTGGCATGTTGTTAAATCTCCACATAATTCTGACTGTCCCATTTTCTTCTTGTGACTGATTTCTACTTTCACACCATTGTGTGTGGACAAGATTTGGAACAGAGGGTGAAGGGAGCATTCAGTTTAATGGTAATGGTTTAATGGTTAGTTTCCTTGTTTTGTTTTGTTTTGTTTTTCTGAGGGAAGACCAGGCATTCCGTGGAGAAAGGTACGTTTTGTGAGTCTAGAGTGGGAGGAGGGGGCCAACTTTTGCTAGAATTACTGATTACTACTATGCAGGCTGTGTACCACCATTCACACTGTAGCCCTTATAGACTTGTACTTCTTTAGAAACATTTTATAGGAGGTTCAGGGGTGGCCTTCTCTAACAGAAAGGTGCAATGTGGTTCATGGCATGGTCCCAAGTCAGCAACCAGGATATATGGTAAATCGGGAGATCAGAGCCTGACTTTTTGTAGGAAGTGACAGAAATGGTGCATGGTGAGTTTCATGACAATAGCGGATGTCCCAAGTGACCCATAGGGTGTTGGTGGTGGGTGGGGTAGTGGGGCCTGTAGATCTGTCTCATCAGAACCTGTGGAATTTAGGGAAACCCTCCTGTCTGTTGAGTTGTGTGGAGACAGGTAGACAGCAGTCTCTGGCCAGGCACGAGGTTCACACTGGACACAAGAGGGGCAGTGTGTGGTGGGAGCCACTGCTCAGTTTCCATGAAAACTGATCAGGATCTGATGATGGTGATTCCTAGCAGCAGCATGGGGAAAGGAGGGCAGTGGTGGTGCTCACTTCCTAGGGTTATGGTCGGGACTAGTCTGGAGCCCACTGAAGTGAACCATGCCTGGCACAGAAGTCAGTCACCGTAGCTGTGGGCACAGTGCCCATGGCACTTTTGTGTCAGCCAGCTCCCATGCTGCTACCTCCTACTTTTCATCATCTTAATGATTATGAGCCTCTGCTCTTGCCCCTTGGCCCCCCGGGGATTGCCCTCCCTCCATCTGGCCCTTATCCTCCACCTTGTGCAACCCGATGGCAGGGTAGCCTTCTTGAGAGGCAGCTCTGTCAGTCCCCTGATGGAACACGTCCATGGATCCCCTGAAAGGTGAGGACGGTGCCCTGACCTGGAAGGGGGCTGTAGGTTCCCAATCAGGAGAGCCACATCTTCCTTTTCAGCCTGGCCTGCCCTCCCCTCAGTCCTCCTCAGGGAAGCTATCCCTACTTCCTGAGCTGACAGCTCTGACCTTAAAAATCAATACTGTTTTCTATTTCTCCATGCCTTACTTCATCCATGGCATGTCTTTTGAACCTCTCAGTGGGTTTTCAGCAGTCCTGCAGGGCTGTCTGCTCAAAGAGAGGATGACCTCGGAGGGGCAGCCTTCCCTGCCACCTCCCTCAGCATGTCCCTGAGCCCTGGAGCCAGCTGTCCCACTGAGTGCTGAGGGACCTGAGCCAGCCCATCCTGAGCCCAGGCTGTGTCAGCTGTGTAGACTGATGTATGCCAGGAACCATGGGCCAGGTGCAGGCAGTTTCTCTTTCTCATTCCTTCCTCCCTCTCCCTCCCAGAGGTAGCACAGAGCAGCCTCCATGCCCCACATCTTGAGAACCCTTGATCTGTGCCTCCTGCATTCAGCTGGTGAACTTGGTGTTTTCCCATTGCTTCTGTCTCCCATACCCATACCCATGGCAGTTCCTGAATCAGGGGAGGGATCATACCCTTCTCTGTACTTCCTCTTCCTATCCTGCACTGAGTCCACCCACCTTTGTGTCTTCAATAGATGTGCTTGGAAGCAAGCTCATCCACAGGGAACCTATTAACCAAATGGATCCAGGTAATGACTACTGAATTAGTGATCTAGGATAGAGAAAAAAACCTGCTCTGAAACCTGTCCCATACTCTGTGACCATCTCATACCAAAACAGAAACAATAATAGTTTTCTGGATTATGAAGTGGCATCTATCTCTAGTTACACTCTCTTGAATGCATAGATGCTGATCCTGGATGGAAAGGGACCATGGCTCCTGTGGGCTGGGATTAACAGGTAAAATATAAGAATTCAGTGAAATTTGAAATAGAGGCATAGAGTGAATAAACATTGTTGAGGAAATACTCCCAAGTAGGGCATATGAGCATTGTGTACCAAAGCTTTTTCAAATAGGTTACTGAAGGAAAAGTCTTTTTTATTTTATTTTATTTTAATTCCAGTTGAGTTAACATACAGTGTTATATTAGTTTCAGGTATACAACAGTGTGATTCAGTAATTCTATATATTACTCAGTGCTCATCAAGAAAAGTGTACTCTTAGTCCCCTTCATCTTTTTCACTCATCCTTCCATCCACCTCCCCTTTGGTAACCATCAGTTTGTTCTCTATTGTTAAGGATCTGTATTTTGGTTTGTCTCTTTTTTCTCCTTTATTTATGTATGTTTGTTTCTTCAATTCTACATAAGAGTGACATAATATGGTACTATCTTTCTCTGACCAACTGATTTCACTTAGAATAATAATCTCTAGATCCATCCATGTGGCTGCAAATGGCAAGATTTCATTCTTTTTATGGCTGAGTAATATTTCACTGTGTGTGTGTGTATACACATCTATTATCTCATTTATCACTTTATCAACAGACACTTGGGTTGCTTCCATATTGTGATCTTGTAAATAATGCTGCAAGAAACATAGGGATCCATGTATCCTTGTGAGTTATTGTTTTCATATTCTTTGGGTAAATACCCAGTAGTGTGATTGCTGAATCCTAGGGTAGCTCTATTTTTAACATCTTGAGGAACCTCCATACTGTTTTCCAGAGTGGCTGCACCAGGTTACTTTTTCACCAACAGTGTGCAAGGGTTCTCCTTTTTCCACATCCTCCCAACACCTGTTGTTCTTTGTGCTGTTGATGGGAGCCATTCTGACAGTATGTGGTAATATCTGATTATACTTCTGATTTGCATTTTCCTGAGGCTGGGTGATGGTGAACATCTTTTCATGGGACAGATGGCCATCTGTATTTCTTCTTTGGAGAAATGTCTGTTCATGTCTACTATTTTTTAACTGGATTTTTTTTTTGGGGGGGGGTGTTGAGTTGTATCCATTCTATATATTTTGGACACTATCCCTTTATTGCATAGGGTATTTGCAAATATCTTCTCCCTTTCAGTAGGTTGTCTTATTATTATTACTTCTTCATAGTTCTTCTGCTGTGTGGGAACTTTTTATTTTGACATAGCCCCAGTAGTTTATTTTTGCTTTTATTTCCTTTGCCTCAGGAGATAGTCTAGAAAAATGTTGCTTTGGTCCATGTCAAGAAGTTACTGTCTGTACCCTCTTGTAGGATTTTTATGGTTTCAGGTCTTCCATTGATGTCTTGAAACTGTTTTGAGTTTATTTGTCTGTATGGTGTAAGGAAGCAGATTCATTTCATTCTTCTGTGTGTAGCTGTCCAGTTTTTCCAGCACCGTTTGTTGTAGAAACTGTCCTTTTCCTTTTTGATATTCTTGCCTGCTTTGTGTAAGAATAATTGGCCACATAATTGTGGGTTTATATCTAAGCTTCTATCCTGTTCCCTTGGTCGCTGTGTGTATTTTTGTGCCAGTACCATACTGTTAGAATGACTGCAGCATTGTAGTATAACTTGAAATGTGGAATTGTGACTCCTCCAGCTTTGTTTTTCTTCTCAACATTGTCTTGGCTATTTAATATTTTTGGTGGTTCCATACAAAATTTTAGGAGTGTTTGCTTGAGTTCTTTTTGTTTAACTTAAATTTAATGAGCCAACTTATAGCACATCATTAGTTTCAGATGTACTGTTCAGTAATACATCAGGTGTGTACAACACCCACTGCTCATTGCATCATGTGCCCTCCTTAATGCCCATCACCCAGTTACCCCATCCCTCCATACCTCCCCTCCAGCAACCATCAGTTTGTTTCTGTAATGAAGAGTCTTTCATGGTTTTTCTCTTTCTCTGATGACTTCCCATTCAGGTTTCCCTCCCTTCCCCTCTGATACTCAGTGATGTTTCTTCTATTCCACATATGAGCGAACCCATGTGCCAATTATCTTTCTCTGATAGACTTATTTTGCTCAGCATAATACCCTCCAGTTCCATCCAGGAAGATGTGGTGGTAAGTCTTCATCCTCTCTGATGGCAGAATAATATTCCGTTGTAGATATGGACCACATTTTCTTTATCCATTCATCTGTCCATGGACATCTGGTCTCTTTCCATAAATTTGGCTAGAGTGGACATTGCTACAATGAACACTGGGGGGCATGTACCACTACTTTTCACTCAATCTGTATCTTTGAGGTAAATACCTAGTAGGGTAATTGCTAGGTCATAGGGTAGCTCTATTTTAAGTTCTTGAAGAAACGTAATAACATTTGGTAGAGTGGCTGTATGAGCTTCATTCCCACCAACAGTGTAAGTGTGTTCCCCTTTCACCACATCCTCACCAACATTTGTGGTTCCCTGCACTGATAATTTTAGTCATGCCAACTGTTGTAAGGTGGTATCTCATTCTGGTTTTGATTTGTATTTCCCCGATGGCTATTGATGTGGAGCACTTTTTCTTGTGTCTCTTGGTTGCTTGTATGTCCTTTTGGTAGAAAGGTGTGTTCATGTTTTTACTTATCTCTTAAACTAGGATGGGGTAGTTCCATGGAGCATGCTTAGGTGTGGAGACCTTCACAGACATCTGAATTGAAGGCTAGAGTTAAGGAGAGTATCAGGCTCAGGCTTTGTGTTCAGTATGGTATAAAAGTATAAATAAGCAGGGATTGGTTCAATTTCATTCAGATTTCTCCTGCTTTAAATCCTTTCTGAAGTTCCAAAAGGCACAATTTTGGACTTTGTTGTAGGATGAGCCCTCTGCTTCACTTAGATGTTCCCATCCCCTGGGGATTTGGAGCTAGGCCTCTGGGCATGGTCCTTTAAAAATCCAACCTAAGATTAGGGTTGGGGCCTAGGATCATGGCAGGTTCAATCTGCCAGCTGTATGACAAGACCCTCAGTTGAGGGCGTGGGCCAGGATGAATGTCAGGGCCCAGGTTTTTGTCCAGTGGGCCACTGAATATGGGGGGTTGCCTCAGGTGGACATGCAGATTCCTCCTGCTCTGAATGGTTTCCAGAGTTCCAAGTGACATGGTTTTCTTCGGGGTGGCAGGAGGAGCCCTCTGGAATTGCTTGGGTGTCCCCAGCCTCTGGGACTTTGGTGCCAGGTTTCTGGGCCCAGATCCCTCTGAGCCCAATCTAGGGTCAGGGTTGGGGTCAGGTTTAGGGTCATGGGTTAGGGTCAGGAATTAGGGTTAGGGGGTAGAGGTAGGTTTAGGGGTTTGCTAGAATTAATTTATTTGCCTTTTAATACAAGATGTCCATGCTTAAATAAGACACTTTCTTAGAGTATTTTACAGTGAGTAAAGGTTAGCATGTAACCCAAATAGTTATGGAGAAGAACCAAATGTTCCAAAGCAACACCTAAGGCAATAATTCTTGACATTTATGCTTTATGGTCAAAATAATTAAAAATCAAATTGCTCTGTCACTCTTCTCGCAGATGGATTCCCTGGCCTGGTCTTTCTGGTCTTGGCTGAAAAGCATCTTTTCAGCGGGTTTCCTTAATGGGCCTCTCTGAATAGGATGACTCTCTTAACCCTTAGCCTACATTCCTTCCTATCGTTGATCCATTGCTTATATCCCACACTCTTTGTAAGTTCCCAGGTAGAACTAGAGCTATACAGTTGCACTAAATAGATACTCTATAAATATTTATTAATTGAGCAAGTATGACTTTCTTTTTAATCAAAAATATCCATGTTTAATCAGTGAATTTTTTACCATTTCAGAATATATTTGGAGAAATCTATTGCTCAATGAATATACATCTGTCAAGGCTGTGACTTTATTATGTCCTGTGTCATGCTTCCCTGAGCTAGCTGGAGCACTCATGACACATGTATGAAACTCATCTTCAAACCTTAGGGGTGAGTTCTGTGAAGGTGCTGGGGGACATTTCGGGGGCTTGTCCTGCTGGACACCACTGTACCATCTGGGGCAAGATGTGACATAAGCACCCCCCCCTTTCCCTAGCTTTTCCCATCTTCCTCTACCCTCTGTCAGCATGTGGGTTTCCCACCAACCATATCTTTGCAGACAAACTCTGAGATGGCCTATGGCTTGGGACTCCACTGACATCATAGAGTCTTGTTATAACTAGTGTCAGAGCTTTCTGTGGCCCTGACATGAACTTTGTTCCCAGAATATGCCACATGAACAGTCCCATGAGAGTCTGGGAGTCCTGGAAAGTTCAATGGGTAATTGAAGCTCTAACTAAAGCCACTCTGGGGGATCATGCTGGAGGCCATCTCCCATCTCAGACTGGTTCTTTTGCTGATTTCCAATATGACCTTGGAAAGTCACTTCATTGGAGCTTCAGGCTCATCACTTCTAAAATTAGGAAATGTTTTTTGATTCATTTGTTCATTCAAGACTATGGAATGAACTACTAGGAGGTTCTAGGCAATCTCAAAGATGGATTCTATCTCAGGAGTTCTGATTCCCATCCCCCCCACTCCTATTGAGTTCTGCCATTGGACACAATGGCTATTCCATGGAAATTCCCTAGGGCAACATTGGACTAGCAAGTGTCTTCAGGATGTTCCCCCATGCCATCTGATGTGGATGAGGGACCATGAGCAATTCTGAACCTAAACCAAGGTTTTGGCTGTGCTGCCTTCCTTGCACAAAAATAGTTGTGTCTGGATCAGACCTTTACTGCAACAGCTGAGCCAGCTTAGTGAGGACCTTGCCCAGGACACTAGCCCCATGACACTGTGAAGGCACTCAGAGTCCACAGTTGATCCAAGCAATGAAACAGGTGATTCTACATCAGGGTAGATGATGCAAGGTATAGTCTCACAGCAAACATGACAAAAAACATTTAAATGACAGAGTAGTATGTAGTTAAATGTACTTTATACTATGGCAGTGATGGGAAAAGTGAACAATGAGGTCAGAAAGGAGAATGGTAGTTCCAAGAAGCAGGCTGGAGTCATCAGGGGGTAGGGGGGTGCCTCATGGAGGAAGGGACCAGGAAACTTGTCACAGGTTATGACAGTGCATCATTAGGGTGTGTGCTCTGCCTGACCCATGACCCCCAGGGGCATTGGGGCCGTTCTATCTCCAGAGGATCTACAGACTGCAAATTGGCCTGAGCAGAGCCTCTATTGTCTGTCTTCTTGGTTCCTGGGTGTGATTCTTTCTCTGCTTCTGGAGGTTTTTGATTCTCCTTTTGTATTCCTCTGAGATGCATTGTTTTGTGTGGGTTCAGAACTGTTAGTTGACATAAATTCTTCCTGAAAAGAAGTGGAATAGAAGTCATCTTTGTTTCCTAAGTTGACCAGAATAGATTCAATAGTAATGGCCTTTTCCCAGGCTCCTGGGCCTTCATCTGTTCGCCAACTCTGAGATTTTAGACAACATTGTCTATTCTTAATAGGTTGAAAGAATTAGTCTGTTTTTTTTTTTTTTTAATTCAGCAAAGTCACAATTTTCGTAATCTATGAAATGATCTGTAAACACCGAATGAACAAGGCTTGACCGGATGAAGGAAGCATTGGCTTTGTGGTGGGGTTTGCACCAGTGCTTACTCACTGTTTCCCCCATGTGGCCACTCTCCAAATAGCATTTGGCCAAATGTGTTCCAACTTAGCAGATTCAAGGGAGAATAAGACAGAAGCTTGGTCCCTTAATTCCTTAGCTCCTAAAACACACCCTCTAATTTATGAGTGATATTCTAAATTGAGTATATCTTAACTAGATATTAGGGTTAGGATCAGTATCAAGTTGCATATATTAACTATGGACAGCTTTTTGTATGTCAATCTTACCTGCCTAAAGTGTTTTTAGAAAATAAAATGAGAGGGGCGCCTGGGTGGCTCAGTGGGTTAAAGCCTCTGCCTTCGGCTCAGGTCGTGATCCCTGGGTCCTGAGGTCGAGCCCCACATTGGGCTCTCTGCTCAGCGGGGAGCCTGCTTCCCTTCCTCTCTCTGCCTGCCTCTCTGCCTACCTGTGATCTCTGTCAAATAAATAAATAAAATCTTTAAAAAAAGAAAATAAAATGAGAGAGGATATAGTCACCAGGTTATTGTCACTGAGCACATTACCTGTCCCAGGATATAGGTAACTAAACATAATTATTGTTTCATTTTAGCTGAGGACCAGGAGCTGGTCCTACAGGTACCTGGCAGATAACATCTGTAGCCAGGTGCCCATCTTCCCCTGACCCCCACACCCAGCTCAGCACATCCTTTGCTCTGCTCAAGGGCAGCAAACAGATGGACCAGATGCAGGTGTGACTCTCTCCTGTTAGGCATGGCTTGCTTCCAACAGGTAGAGAAGTGGGCCAGCTCACATACACATGACCTGTTCTTTTGGTTCCTTGCTATCTGTCTCCCCTTTCTGTCGCCCTGGTCCTGAAGCTTTAGCTCCTGTGAGAACTTGGGTTTGGAGATTTCTGTTGACATTTCAAAGTATAGATCTGTGTTGCCTTTGTTCCCTGTCCTTGGGTTTGAGATGAAGGTGGGAAAAGTCATTATACTCTGAAAGCAACAAAAAGAAATATCAACTGTGTTCTGCCCCCAGCACCTCAGACTTGAAAGCAATGGCAAACTACATACTTCATGTTCTACACAATCAGCTTTAGGAACTCATAGACACATGTAAAATGAAATCATACTGAAAGAAATCTCGTTACCAAACTTTTGCTTTGCAGAAGACAGTTTAGGGACACAGCCCCTTGTCCACCCTGTCATTTCCAGTCTGGCCAATGCTCAGTCATGCTGACACATGTGGTCAAACAAGGGGACAACTGTGATATCCTCCTGGAGCACTCTTGGACCATTGCCCCCTGGTCTGGCCAACCCTGCACAACCCCAGTCCTCCTGAGCATCCCCCATAGTGACACAGCTGTGATCATCCTCCTGGAGCATTCCTGTGCCCCTGCCCCTGGGTCTGGCCAACACTGAAGAACCCCAGTATTCCTGAGTGTCCCCTTTTGTGGCATTTGTCACACAAGGCTGTCACTTGTTGTCTCTTGGTCTATCCTTTCTGCTTGGAGTAGATGTCTTTCAGGGATGCCTGGCTGGATGACAAGTGGATGAATGGTTTTGGGGTCTTTTGTCCTGGAACAGCAGGCATCCTTCAAAATTCTGATGGGCAGGGTGAGTCTCTGTCCTTCTGTGTGTTCCCAGCCTTGGTGGAACATAATGTCCAGGACAAGGATTTGGGAGTCCTCTCAGATGAAGTTATTTCTATGAAGGTGGATTCCTTCTGAGATCATTATGGAACCACATTGCATGGCCACTCCTGTGAGACAGAAAGCATGCTACTGTATTGTATTCTCCTTGCACACTGAGGCTAACAAAAAGGAAACACATGCTCACACTCACAAGTTCATACTTATATCTCTGTTTCTGAGCATCACTACCATGTAAACTACAGAGAATTCCCTTTGGGCTGGAGACATGTAGAAGTGCCACTCAAGGTGTAAATAGAAGAGGATGGAGATGGAATTCTGGCTAAAAGGATGGAAGTCTTTGCCTCTGGGGATGAAGAAATTAGATTTTACCCAGAAGCGCTACATTCTACTCAAAGAAGTGACTTGATCCTAGGATCTTTGAGACCAGAGTTGGGCACAGACTTTTTTGTAAAGTCTTCTGTAAAGATTTTCTGTTAGGTGTTGCAATTCATGTGGTATCTCTGACAATGACTCCACTCTTGCACTGTGGCTTGAAAAGAGCTACAGACCATCCATAACTAATGTTCCAGCAATTATTGATTGACAGAATACAGGGGGTGGTCTCATTTGGCTCATGGATGGTAGTTTCTCACACCCCAGATTTGCAACATGGTGGATAATGGGGGAGAGGGCTCTTCTTTTTCAATGGCAGAATGGAAGTACACTGGGATCTATCTTGCCTAACCCCAGGCCCTCCACTTGAAAGGAAAAAAAGATGATACTGAGATTGGCCAACAATAAAGGCCTCAAGAATTCCCCCACATTTCTCTGTAGGCCTCGAGTTTCCCACGAGATATTTGTTTATGGTTGAATTCCATGGTGGGTATTGTTTGGCTGAAGATGTCCCCATTGCCTGGCAGATCTATCTGGTGGATTATATACCATGCAGATGGTCATCTTGTTCAGGCCAAGACCATGAGCACATTTAGGGTTCTCCTGAGTTAGCGGAGGATCTAGCATGTGCGGGCTTCAGGGCAAGTCTGATTCAGCCCTCCGCAATGTCATGGAACACCTGGCTTCCTGGACCCTCTGTGGCACTGGCATGGGCCTGGCCTAGGCCACTTCTGTAGTTGTGATGGAAAAGTCCCTGGCTTGGGTGGTCCACCCCATGCTTGGCTCTGTGGGCTGATACCCAAGGTTCCTCCCACTTCATTATCTGGGACCAGGTCACATGTCCATGGATGAGCCAATTCCTGGAACCAGGGAGTGGAGTTGTGTAGACTGGCACATGTTGTTAGGATCTCTGTTGTAATGACTTTTCTAATAATGGTGGTGGCAAGATCTTCTGGAATGCATCTGTTAATAAAACAAATATTAATTTCTGATAGTAAGTGTGTCCAAGGTGCTGGCTTAGCACCTAGCACCTCAGTCCCAGCACCTTGGTACTACTGTACTACTCTGCAGAGACAATGGCTGAGAATGAGCAAAGTGGATGGAAACTGGTCTGGAGTGCACAAGGGAAGCATGCACGGGTATGTGTAGGGGAGTAGGGATAATAGCTCTGGCCAAGCTGTATCTCCAATTTAACTAGGTTTGAGAAGGTGCAAGGAGTCTTTGGTGTTTCACCACCCATCATTTTGCAGATGAAGAATATGCCTTTTGCATGGAGTATGGCAAGACTTTTTCCAAGTATTCTCTAGTTGGTATAGAAGTCAGGGAGGGCAGTATACTCCATCTGCTAGGGTATGTGTGAGAGACTGAGTGCTCTCAAGAACGTGTCTGGCTTTCACAGGGCTCACTGTGAGCCTGTACACAGGACTGACAGAAACAGTTCACAGTTTTTTTCTGAGGATGGAGTACTGGAAGAATGTGGTGCCCCATGTAACCCTGGGAAGGGGACAGACCTGGAGTCCACTGTAGAGTTACTTCGTGGGAGTGGTGGTGATCTGCAGCATCCGCTTCATGAGATGTCTGTCTTTATTGCGTTCTGGGTGTGGTTTCTGTGACTTTGTCCTAATGGCTTTGATTACCAAGGAGTGGGATTTTTTGGCTTCACTGTAAGAGTTGGTCCACCAGGACTGGGCAAGTCCTAGTTTGCTGCTGAGCAGTGTGTCTCTAGCAGTTGGAGTGTGTATTACAAGCCTAGAGGTCAATGGTGGGGTGGTTACAGTGGTCAGCAGGCTATTGTTATTGATGATTTTTATGGGTGAATTTCATAGGATGGGATGTTAGATGTTATGGTTAGGGATCCTCATTAAGTGCCCATAAAGGGTGTTTTTTTGAGTTTCATATTCAATATCTTTTTATTGCTTCTAAGAGCCCTCCTTGTACTTGGTATTCCAATGAGCAGTCCATTACAACATTGCTTGCATCTTACCCGTGTGTTAATGAGGATTTGAGAAAAGAAAATGTTGTCAATGCTTCCACAGATTGTACACTGGAACAGCCAAATAATAAAATTTTATTTTTGACACAAAATAGGAAGTATCCTGCTGTGATTTCTAGTTTAAACCAGGGGAGGGGGCCCTCTTTTGGTAGTGGTAATGAGTACCATAGGCCTTCCTAGGAAACATTATCAGATTCTATTGGAAACTTGGTCTTTGTTATTGTGGAAGAATCATGAGTTGACCAATTGCTTGTCTCCTGTTTCATTTTCCATGAACAGTTATATGATATTTGGTTTTACACCTCTACCATTGTGAAATCATCCCAAACTTGGCACCAGCTTGCCCTTCTCTGGCAAAGGTATGTTTGGGCCAAGAAAAAAGATGCTTCTGGGTGACTGGGAGATTCTAGAATGCTGTCAGTAGGGAGTTACTGAGATCCTAAATTCCAAACCAGCTCCTGACACCTGGACAAAATACATTACAGATTTAGAAACTTCAGAAAGAAACTTCGTGTGCATGATGACAATTGAAGAAAACGTGTCATCCCTAAACCTAACCTTAACCCTTAACTTTAAGGCTGAAACCTAACCTGACCTTAAAGCCTAAACTAGAACCCTGAATCCCAAACCTGAAATTGAACCCAAAGCCTGGAATATGAACCTGAACCCTAGAGCCAAGCCCTAAACCATGAACCCAAACCCTAAACCAGAGTTCTGAGTCATGAACCCTGAGCCCAAATCTCAGCATGAACCCAAGCCCCAAATTTGACCTTAAACCTTATTCAAGAAGCCCTGAGTTTTAAACCCTAAATCATAAACATAAAGTCCTAAACTTTAACTATTCCCTTGTCTCTCACTCTAAATCCTTATCCTCATCCAAAATCCAAACCCTGTTTGGGTTGGGAGCTAGGGTTAGGGTTTTGGATTGGGGTCAGGGCCAGGCTTGAGAGCAAGTTGAAGTCAGAGTGTGGTCTGCGTCAGGGCCAGGGTCATGTCTGGGGCCACTGTTTGGGTCAGGA
The DNA here is from genome assembly GCF_002288905.1 of Enhydra lutris kenyoni. Taxonomy (NCBI): domain Eukaryota; kingdom Metazoa; phylum Chordata; class Mammalia; order Carnivora; family Mustelidae; genus Enhydra; species Enhydra lutris. The sequence goes on along the minus strand of NW_019154144.1, from coordinate 4,027,126 downwards.
ATTATTGTCATTCCATATTGTTTCCAACTCATTTTTCCTTAGCTATTCTTGGAGAAGTTAGGGGATATTGGGCTCCATGCAGCTTGAATTTCCAGAATGAAATAGCTTCAGCTGGACCCCGGGAGGGAGCAGGTGCTTCCATTGAAGGGTGAGCTCCCCAGTCCTGCACTGCCTCCACCCCCTGCAGAGGGCGCAGGACCTCAGGTCCTAACATGTGGCCTCTTCCAAGGGCAAGGGGCCTCTCCATGGTGGGTGAACTGGATCTGGGAGGGCTTGGCCTCCACCGCAAAGTCTGATGTCCTCTCTGCTTCTGTGATGTGGTGCTAACGTGGATGTTTGGAAGAATCATTTACTCTGCAGTGATTTCAAATCTGTATTAACTTGTCACAGCAGCACAAATATGCTTTATCTCCACACTCAGACTCCCAGCTATCATTTCTTTACCACGTTTGCCACTTCACATGGGCTATTTCAGTGCATTTTATGCCAAAGCAGGACACTATCCTGTGGAACCACCACGTAACCCCAAGTGAGGAAATTGTGATGGTTCCCACATTTGAACCGAGAGCACAGCCCATTTCAGCTGTCACCACCTGCCTGATGGTCTGAAATGTTTTCTCCATTCAGATCCAGTTTTCTTCTTCTGGAACTTTTTCTAGGACTTCCCCTTCTTTGGGTAACCTTGATGGCTTTAAGGAGCACAGATGGCTCCAATCTGAGTGGTATTTCTATACGGCTTATGTCACTGGGGCTGTTTTCAGTGTCCATCTACATTGTGACATGCATTGTCCTTCATTCACTTTTTCATGGTGACTAAACATAAGAACGTTGACCCCTTAAAACATTTCAGGTACACAGTTCTCTGGCCTTAGCTGAGTTGTACATTATTGTACGTCATTCTCCAGATCTTTTTCATTCTGAGGGAGACTGTATGCATGAGACACCAATTCCCCATTGCCCTTTCCCCTCAGTCCCTGAAACCACATCCAGCTTTGTGTCCCACACACCTCTTCCAAGTGGACTCATAGAGTATCTGTCCTTCTGTGGCTGGCTGATTTCAGTCAGCATAACAACTTCCAGGTTCAATCTGTGTTGTAGCCTATGTCAGAACTCCCTTTGTTTTTAAGGCTGAATCGTGTTCCATCATGTATAAACCACATTTTGTTTATCCATTTATCTGTCAATGGACACTTGGGTTAGTTCTGCCTTTTGGCTGTTGTGAGAAACACTGCTTTGAATAAGATACCTCTATTTTCAGTTTTGGGGGGCATATAGGCTACAGTGGAATTCTGTGTTTAATATTTTTAGGCAACAACCATATTTTTTCCCCATAAATGAACCATTTTACTTCATTCCTTCATAGGGCAGAACAAGATTGCCATTTATGGATCTACCTCATTTTGTTTATCCTTTTCTTTTTGGGGGAGCTTAAATTTGTTTTCAAAAGCTTTTTTTTTTTGGATGGACATTTGCATGGTTTCTGGTTTTTGCTTATTATGAGCATGGCTGCTATGAATATTCCCGACCATTTTTGTTTGTTTTTTTGAAGCAGTGTTTTCAATTTTATGGGTATGTATCTAGAAGTGCAATTTTTACCATATAGGGATTCTGCTTTGATCTATTTGAGTAAATGCCAAATTATTTTATACATAGACTGCACCATTTTTCACAAGTGAGGTTTAAGGTTTTCAGTTTCTCAACATCCTTTTGTTATTTTTACTTTTCTTGATCTTAGTGATTCTACTTGTGTAAAAGGACAATCTAATTGGTTTAAATCTTCATTTCCATAAAGACTAATGATGTTTAACATCTATTCATGTACTGTTCACCATTTGTATGATTTCTCTAGAGAAGATAGAGAAGGGTCTATCCAAGTTCTTTGCCCATTTTAAAATTGGGGCTATCTTTTTTTTGAGAAGTTGTAAAAGCTCTTTATATATTAAGGGCAACAGACTGTTATTAGATAAATAATGTACAAATATTTCCTTCCATTCTGGGGGCTGTCTTTTCACTTTCTGGATAGTATTTTGTGATGCACAAAGATTTTTAGTTATTTTTTCATTTCTTTTTAAAGAGTGAGTGAGAGAGAGTGTGCGAGTGGACAGGGGCAGAGGGAGAAGGAAAGAGAATCTTAAGCAGGCCCCACACTTTGTGTGGAGCCTGATGTCGGGCTCAATCTCATGACCCTGAGATCTGAGCCAAAATTGAGAGACAGACAGTTAACCAACTGAGCCACCCAGGTGCCCAGGACAAATTTTTAATTTTGAGGCTATAATTTTATCTATTTTTTCTTTCCCTTCTTATGCTTATTTTTTCTTTCCCTTCCCTTTTTCTTTTCGCTTTTCTTTCCCTTTTAGATCTGATTTGGTGGCAGATCTAAAAGCATTGTTAAATCCAAGGTTATGAAGATTTATCCCCATTTGTTTCTTCTACAGTTTATAGTTTTACTCTTACATTGAAGCCTTTAACTTATTTTGAGTTAATATTTATATGTGGTGTGAGGTAAGGGTCCAGTTCCATTCCTCTGTACATGGATATCAAATTGTCCAGCACCCTTTGTTGAAAAGAGCATTCTGTCCCCCCAGTGTAATGTTGTTCACCCTTGTCAAAATTCAGAGGACCATAGATGAAGGGGTTTATTTCTGGAATCTCAGTTAAATCCCACTGATCTGTATGTGTACTTTAAAAATTTTTTTATTTTATTTGCTTAAAAATTTTTTAAATTTAAATTCAATTAGTTAATATAGAATATACTGTTTATTTCAGGGTGAATGCATACCTTTATGACACTATCACGATGTTTTATTTACTGTTGCTTTAAAAAAATTTTTTTTTAAAAGATTTTATTTATTTATTTGACAGAGAAATCACAAGTAGGCAGAGAGGCAGACAGAGAGATGGGGAGAAGCAGGCTCTCTGCTGAGCAGAAAGCCCAATGCGGGGCTGGAACCCAGGACTGAGATCATGACCTGAGCCGAACAAAGGCAGAGGCTTAACCCAGTGAGCCACCCAGGTGCCCCTTACTGTTGCTTTTTATTAAGATTTGAACTTTGGAAGTATGACCTGTCATGTTTGATTTTCTTTTTCAACATGGTTTTCTCTATCTTGTGGTCCCTTGAAATTCCATATGACTGTTACAATTAGCTTGTGCATTTCCTCCCAAAGGCCTGTGTGAAATTTCTTGGGAACGCATTGAATTTCCACGTTACATTGTGTACTGTTGCCATCTTATCAATAGTATGTCTTTTCATCACCATGGGGTGTCCTCAGATTTATTTAGGTTTCCCTTACTTTCAGCAATGTTTTATAATTTTCAGTGTATAAGACTTGTACCTTGATTACATCTATTCCTAAGTATTTTGTCCATGTTGATGTTCCCTAAAATGGAATTGTTTTCTTAAATTCCTTTTTGGATGATTCAAAAATTGCTAGTGTATACAAATAAGAGAGATTTTTGTGTATTGATATTTTTCCTGTAACTTTGTGGAATTAGGAAACTGGCTGTAATCACTTTTTGTTGATTCTTTAGGAAGCTCTCTATATAAGATGATGCCATCTCTGGTCTCTGAGTAGACCTAGTTCTGTTTCCTTTCACATGTGGATTCCTTATTTCTTGCCTTATTGTTCTAGGTAGAACTTGCAGTACAATACTGAGCAAGGAGTGAAAGCCAGCATGATGGACTTGTTTGTGATTTCAGAGTAGAGCTGTCAGCCCTCAAAATGGAGCATGATGTTTGATTATGGTTAGGGTGGGGTTGGGGTTGGGGGTTAGGGGTTAGTGTATCCCTGTCCTCTGCTGTACAGAGCCCATTCTTCTCTGGTAAGCAGAGTGATCTTTTCCGAACATAACTTTTTTTTTTTTTTTTTAAGATTTTATTTATTTATTTGTCAGAGAGAGAGAGGGAGAGAGAGCAAGCACAGGCAGACAGAATGGCAGGCAGAGGGAGAAGCAGGCTCCCTGCCAAGCAAGGAGCCCGATGTGGGACTCGATCCCAGGACGCTGGGATCATGACCTGAGCCGAAGGCAGCTGCTTAACCAACTGAGCCACCCAGGCGTCCCCCCAAACATAACTTTTGAGCCTCTTTGTGACCCAGCTGCCTGTCCTCTCCAGCCTCACCTCTCCCACCATATCTCCCCATCCCTGTGGGCCTCCCAGGTGTGTCGTCATCCTACATGTGCCTCTGGCCTGAGTCCAAACCTTTACATTCTCTCTGTCCTCTGCCAGGAGCAATTTTCTCTCCCCCTGCTTCATGTCTGGCTTGTTCCCCTGTTGGCTGGACCTGGATTTGCCCCCTAGCGACCTGACTCATGTCTGTTGGGTGTGGCCTTGCCCCTATTTTAATGTAGTGCCCACTTCCCCTGTGTGGGTGATTTTCTAACCTTCCAGGTATGGGGAAAACACAGGGAAGTAGCCTTAGTGCCTGTGTGAAAAAATCAGTCTCAGGGCATGTGGGTGGCTCAGTCATTAAGCATCTGGCTTCAGCTCAGGTCGTGATCCTGTGGTCCTGGGATTGAACCCCACCATGTCATGCTCCCTGCTCAGCGGGGAGCATGCTTCTCCCTCTCCCACTCCCCCTGCTTGTGTTCCCTCTCTAGCTATCTCTCTCTGTCAAATAAATAAATAAAACCTTAAAAAAAATCAGTCTCAGAGGAGCTCACCACCCTTGCTGACAATGGGGGAGCTGCTATTCCAAGTCCCCTCAAAGAGACAAGACTTCCAACTTCTTGGGGCCGGGGAGATGTAGACCTGGACCTGGAAGCTTACATTCTTGGATTCATGGCTAAGGCCTAAGCAAGCCCCCTCTTCTTCCAGTGGTCCTCTTTCCCCTTCCCTGCCCATGGGCTAGACCTGATTCCTGATCTGGGGAGTTCGAGGGTGACCCCTCTGAGGAACACCAGTGGTTGACTGATGGACCTTGTCAGCAAGAGGTCCAGTAGCCTTCAAGGGAGGACCCTATAGGGAGTGAAGACAGCTATATGGGGGCCAGTGACAGCCCACTCAAAACAAAGTGGGGCAGGAGACCAGCCCTGCTGATTCTATCCAGTCTGTAGGCCATAGAAAGGAGGGCTGTGCCCAAAGGTGCTCCACTCCTGGCAGATAAGGACAGGACCTACATGGGGTCAGCCAGGGGAGGACACCTGAGGGGTTTGCCTGGGAGCTCGGCACATGGGCAGTGTTTTTGGCTCCAGCATGCTGACTGTGGGGTTGGTTTCCCACCTTTGAAGCCTCTGGCTCCCTTTTGTATGATGGGGAGATGATGGCCCCCATCTCTGGGAGTAGAAATTAGGGAGGCCCCATGAGAAGACTTGCTCAGGACAGGCTGGGAGAGTGGCTGTTGCTTAAAGCAGCACAGGGCCTGCCCCCTTGAAGAAGATGCATATGTTCATGGCCCCCAGCTCTGGGGTCCTGGCGCCAGCCTCTGACAGTGACCCTCCTCCCACCTGTCCCTCGTCCTTGTAGATTGGTGGTCTTCCTAGAGCTGTTCTGGCAGAGAGCAGAGAAGTCCATCATGGTGGGACACAGGGTCACCTACTAGGTCTTCATCAACCAGTGGGCTGCCTGGTCTGTGTTCCCCGCCACCCCCTCCCCCCTTGGAGGGCTAGAGGTTTGTGGGATGTGTCTATGCAGTGCATGGCGATGGTCAGCCACTTATATGCGCAGTGCTTCCTTCATGAGATGGACAACCTGGTGTGTGTAGATGTGGACATGAAGTTCTGGGATCATGTGGGCATGGAGATCCTGCCCCCCTCTTTGGCACCCTGCACCCCAGATTCTACCAGGTGGCCCTTGAAGAGACTTCAGCTACCAGCACTGGCCACAGTTCTAGGCCCACATCCCCGGGGACCAGGGTGAGGTTTACGACATGGTGACCTTTTTTGGGGAGCTGGTGGAGGATGTTAACTGACTGACCTTGGCCTGTCACCAGGTGATGAGGGTCGACCTGGCCAATGGGATCAAGGTTGTGTGGCATGATGTGAGCCACTTGAATATGTACCTGCTGGACCACAAGCCCACCAAGGTGCTATCCCTGGAGTACCTGCGGGACCTGCAGCAACTGGGCTGCCCTCCCCATGCCCCCCCGCACCCCCTATGCTCTCCACCCCCTGTCATGAAGAAGCTGAGATTTGGGCCATGCCCAAGAATTACCAGGATGTCCAGAACTCATGAAGGGCTGTCCCAGGAGGACCTGTGGGACCCAAAGCTGCTGGGCTGCCCTCCCCCTACTTCATGAAGAAGCTGAGATTTGGGTTGTGCTCAAGAATCAACAGGACATAAAGGACTCATGAGAGGCTGTCCCCAGAGGACCTGTGGGACTCACAGCTCCTAGGCTGTTACCTGGAGGACCTGTGGGACCCATGGCGGCTAGTCTGTCCTACCCCCACCTTCATGGAGAAGCTGAGATTCGTGGAAGTACCCAAGAATCTCCTGGACATACAGGACTCATGGGGGGCTGTCCCCGTCTCCATCAGGGGATGCTGTTCTGAGTAGAGCTGTAAGATCATGTTCCTACTTCTGTCCCCTCAAGGTAGACCATGGAGCCCACCACTACCCACATGGGCATGTCCAGGGTCCCCAGCTGTATCTGCACACAGGAGGCCTACCTGGGGACACATGGTCCTCTCTTTGTGGTCACTAAAATTTGATAACTTCTGGGTCATTTGTAGAGGTGAACAGGCCCAGTTTTATGTCACATGTTTTTCTGTGTCAATGCTGAGCAACCATCTTAAGAAAAAACAGTTGAGGGAAAAGGTTTTCTTCCTGGTTCTAGACAGACACTGCCTGGTGGGGCTGGGAGTGGTCCTGCTGATCTGTGGAGGCAGAATGGACTCTGGTTGGGTCTTTCTCCCAGTCCCTGCACCTTCCCATGACCATAGGGCTTCAGGGTCAAGGGTGCGCTGAGCCACCTTTCAGACTTCCAGACCCCTGACTGCCAGAGGCCTTGACTGTGGCCACTAGCTCAGCCTCCAAGAGCATGGAGCCCTCTGGGTTATGTACGGTTTCTGTTTTGGTTTTATTTTTTATTTTTTAATTTAATTTAATGTAATTTAATTTTAAAAATTTAAATTCATTATCCAACATCAGTAAATCAGTAGATTTTAATGTAGTGTTCAGTGATTCATTAGTTGCCTATAACATCCAGTGTTCATCGCAACATGTGCCCTCCTTAATACCTGTCACCCAACTACTCCATCCCCCCAACCCCCTCCCTTCTATAACCCTATTTGTTTCCTGGAGTCCAGAGTCTCTCATGGTTTGTCTCCCTCTCTGATTTCTTCCCATTTGGCTTTCCTTCCCTTCCCCTGTGGTCCTCTGTTCTATTACTTATGTTCCATGTATGAGTGAAACCATATAATAATTGTCTTTCTTTGCTTGACTTATTTCATTCAGCATAATACCCTCCAGTTCCATCCATGTCAAGGTGAATGGAGGGTATTCATCCTTTCTGATGGCTTATTAATATTCCATTATATCTATGGACCACGTTTTCTTTATCCATTCATCTGTTGAGGGACATCTAGGCTTTTCCTACAATTTGGCTATTGTGGACATTGCTGCTATGAACATTGGGGTGCAGGTAGCCCTTCTTTTCACTACATCTATATCCATCTATATTATTGCTGTAAATACCCAGGATTGGGTATTTACCCATTGCTGTAAATACCCAATTGCTGGGTTGTAGCATAGCTCTTCAACTTATTGAGGAACCTCCATACTATTTTCCAGAGTGACTGCACCAGCTTGCATTCCCACCAAGAGTGTAAGAAGGTTCTCTTTTCTCCACAACCTCGCCAATACTTGTTTTCTGTCTGGTTAATTTTAACCATTCAAACTGGTGTAAGGTGGCATCTCATTATAGTTTTGATTTGTATTTCCCTAATGTCAAGGGATGTTGAGCACTTTTTTGTGTGTTTCTTGGCCATTTGGATGTATTCTTTGGAGAAATGTCTGTTCATGTCTTTGGCCTATTTCTTGATTGAATTTTTGTTCTGTGGGTGTTGAGTTTGATAAGTTCTTTCTAGATTTTGGATACTAGCCCTTTATCTGATATGTCATTTGAAAATATATTCTCTCATTCTGTTTATTGTCTTTTGGTTTTGTTGTCTGTTTCTTTGCTGTGCAAAAGTTTCTATCTTGATGAAATCCCAACAGTTCATTTTTGCTTTGTTTCCCTCGCCTTTGGAGATGTGTCTAGCAAGAAGTTGCTGTGGCTGAGGTCAAAGCAGTTGCTGCCTCTGCTCTCCTCAAGGATTTGGATGAATTCCTTTCTCACATTAAACTCTTTCATCCATTTGGAGTCTAATTTTTGTGTATGCTATAAGGAAATGGTCCAGTTTCATTCTTCTGTATGTGGCTGTCCCATGTTCCCAGCAGCATTTATTGAAGACACTTTGTTTTGCGATTGGATAGTCTTTCCTGCTTTGAGGAAGATTAGTTGACCCTAGAGTTGAGGGTCCATTTCTGGTTTCTCTATTCTGTTCCATTGATCTGTGGGTCTGTTTTTATGCCAGTACCATACTGTCTTGATGATTACAGCTTTGTAATAGAACTTGAAGTCTGCAATTGGGTTGCCACCAGCTTTGGTTTTCTTTTTCAATATCCCTTTGGCTACTCGGGGTCTTTTCTGTTTCCATACAAATTTTGGGATTATTTATTCCAGTTCTGTGAAAAATGTGGATGGTATTTTTATAGGGATTGCATGGACTCTGTGGCTTATTCTAGGAAGCATAGACATTTTCACAATATTTGTTCTTCCAATCCATGAGCCTGGAATGTTTTTCCATTTTTTTGTGTCTTCCTCCATTTATTTCATGACTATTGTATATTTTTCTGAGTACAGATCCTTTGTCTCTTTGGTTAGATGGATTCCTAAGTATCTTATGGTTTTGGGTGCAATTCTACATGGGATGGACTCCTTAATCTCCTTAATTTCTCTTTTGTCACATTGTTGCTATGAGAACAGCAACATTTGTTGCACAAATGCAAGTGATTTCTGTGCGTTGGTTTTATATCCTGCCACTTAACGTAATTTCTGGATGAATTCTAGCAATTTTGGGGTGGAATCTTTTGGGTTTTCTACAGAAAGTATAACATTGTCTACAAAGAGTGATAGTTTGACTTCTTTGCCAATTTGGATGCCTTTTCTTTCTTTTTGTTGTCTGATTGCTGAGGATAGAAATTCTAGTGCTATGTTGAATAGTAGTGGTGATAGTGAACAGCCTTGCCTTGTTCCTGACCTTAGGGGAAAAGCTCTCAGTTTTTCCCCATTGAGAATGATATTCGCTGTGGGTTTTTCATAGATGACTTTATGATGTTGAGGTATGTACCATTTATCCCTACACTGTGAGGAATTTTGATCAAGAAGGGATGCTGTACTTTGTCAAATGCTTTTTCAGCATCCATTGAGAGTATCATATGGTTCTTGTCCTTTCTTTTATTTGTGTACTGTATCACATTGATTTGTGGACGTTGAATCAAGCTTGCAGCCCAGGAATAAATCCCACTTGGTCAAGGAGAATAATCCTTTTAATGTACTGTTGGATCCTATTGGTTAGTATTTTGGTGATAATTTTTGCATCCATCTTCATCAGGGATATTGGTCTGTAATTCTCTCTCTTTCTTTCTCTCTCTCTTTTTTAAATAATTCTTCTTTTTGATGGGGTCTTTGTCCAGTTTTGGGATTAAGGTAATTCTGGCCTCATAAAATGAGTTTGGGTTTTCCTTCCATTTCTATTTTTTGGAACAGTTTCAGGAGAATACGTATTAATTCTTCTTTAAATGTTTGGGTAGAATTCCCCTGGTAAGTTCTCTGTTCCTGGGCTCTTGTTTGTTGGGAGATTTTTGATGACTGCTTCCATCTCCTTAATGGTTATGGGTCTGTTCAGTTTTTTTTTTTTTTTTTTTTATTTTTTCCAGTTTCAGTTTTGGTAGTTTACATGTCTCTAGGAATGCATCCATTTCTTCCAGATTGTCAAATTTGCTGGCGTATAGTTGCTCATAATATGTTCTTATAATTGTATTTCTTTGGTGTTGGTTGTGATCTCTTTCATTCATGATTTTACTGATTTGGATCTTTTCTCTTTTCTTTTGGAGAAGTCTGGCCAGAGGTTTTTCAATCTTATTAATTCTTTCAAAGAACCAGCTCCTAGTTTCATTGATTTGTTCTATTATTTTTTTGGTTTCTATTTCATTGATTTCTGCTCTGATCTTTATTATTTTTATTCTCCTGCTGGGTTTAGGCTTTTTTTTTGCTATTATTTCTCCAGGTCCTTTAGGTGTAGGGTTAGGTTGTGTACTGGAGACCTTTCTTCTTTTTTGAGAAAGGCTTGTATTGCTATATACTTTCCTTTCAGGACTCCCTTTGCTGTGTCCTAAAGATTTTGAACAATCATGTTTTCATTTTCATTTGTTTTCATGAATTTTAAAAATTCTTCTTTAATTTTCTGGTTGACCATTCATTTTTTAGTAGGCTGCTTTTTAACTCCCTGAATTTGTGTTCTTTCCAACTTTCCTCTTGTGATTGAGTTCTATTTGCGGAGCATTGTGGTCTGAAGCAGGGAATGGTACCCGCTGAGACCTTATTTGTGACCCAGGATGTGATCTATTCTGGAGAATGTTCCATGTGTACTAGAGAAGAATGTGTATTCTGTTGTTTTGGGATGGAATGTTCTAAATAAATCTGTGATGTCCATCTGGTCAAGTGTGTTATTTAAAGCCTTTATTTCAGGGTGCCTGGGTGGCTTAGTTGGTTGAGTGACTGCCTTTGGCTCAGGTCATGATCCTGGAGTCCTGGAATCGAGTCCCACATTAGGCTCCCACATCAGCAGGGAGTCTGCTTCTCCCTCTGACCCTCCCCTTTCTCATGCTCTCTCTCTCTCTTATTCTCTCTCTGTCTCTCTCTCAAAAAATAAATAAATAAATAAATATATTTAAAAAATAAAGCCTTTATTTCCTTGTTGAAATCCATTCTGATACCCTGTGTCTTTTGATGGGACATTTTGCCCATTTACATTCAGGGTAACTATTGAGAGATATAAATTTAGTGCCATTGTATTTAGTGCCTTCCAGAAATTGGTCACTTTTCTGTTCCTAGAATTGCTGTTCTTCTTCTCTTCATCTCCTGTTGAGTTTGTAGGTGTTCAGAATTGTTTGATATCTAGTTGAACTCCTGGGATCCAATGATATTTAGGTCTCCTACTCCTCTGCCATTTTGTCCCATCCCCTCACACTGAATATTTCTGTTATCTAGAATATTGCCTGGCATAATGGCACCTGACAGATATTTGTGAATGAATGAATAGCTCAAATGAGATATTCTGTGCTTTTGCTTATGCACCATTCTACTTCTGAGCTTTAGTTTATAAGTCTGTAACAACTATTTTTGCCTAGAGTTCCTTAAAGGCCTTTAAAAATTTATGGGTTTATTCTTTTAACTTAGTTATGTTCCAAGTAAGTGAGATTGCCAAGTAGATTAATTCCAACATAATGAGGTGTTTGTGTGTATGTACATGTCTGTAAAACCACACAGTTGTGAATGAATAATGTTTGACATCCAGCAAATTAAAGGCTACATGAAATCATTTGGCGGACTGTAAAGCACTGTTCAGTATAGATGTTACTAGTATTATCTGTTGCTATATGATGGTGGTCAGACAGTTAGACCCCCTGTCATTGACTTTGGGTGCTTATAGTTGGCAGAGAACATAAAAATGGACCTGATCAATCACTCTACTCCCTGATGTGCTCAACAGAAGAGTCTGCCTTACATTTTTAGCCTCACTCTGGCCTTATATCCCCTTCTCCAAACACTGCCTACACAGGGAGAGACAGACAGACAGACAGACAGCAATAGAAAGAGTCAGGACAGAAACAAGGAGGCAAAGAAGAAGATTTAGAAAGAGGTAGGAGGAGCGTGACTGTGTGTGTGTAGTGAGAGAGCAAGAGAAAAAGAACAATAAATGTCAGCAAAAAGTTTGAAAGAGGAAAAGGAAGAAGAGTAGGAAAAAGATATTGCAATAAAGAGGAATGTCCTGTGGATAAAATGTTAAGACTGGTACATATTTGGGACTTAATCTCTGAAGGCAACTCTTGAGAAGTACCAAGTTGTGTCACTGAGCCTCTTTTAATGGAGTGTAAATTACCTGCCCTTGAAGATGACCTTGTCACACAGCACTATGGCAGCTCCAGGTACCTGTACAAGGCCTGTTTGCTGACTGAATAAATGAATGGCAATAGAAATTCAGACATGATTCACTTCCTTTAAAAATGTGTCATTTTAGAATCATAAATAATGTCTGACTGTTTTCTTATTGGCTGACAAAGAACATGGCAGGACTCCAAAGATGGCTGAGCAAAGGGCAGGGCTAAGGCTGGGAAGAAACAGTTGTGAATCTAAGTTAAACTCAGCACCTGGTGGGTTTAGAGTTAGCCCCTATTCAGGACAAAAACTTGAGGCTTTTCTTTTTTTGAACAATAATATAAAAGAGGTGGAAATAAAAAATTCAAAGTAAGTGAGGAACCAAGTTTTTTTAAAGGATTTTGTTTTTAAGTAATTTCTACACCCAACATGGGGCTCAAACTTACAACCCCAAGATCAAGAGTTGCATGCTCTGCCAACTAAGCCAGCCAGATACCCCAGAAACCAAGCATTTTTAAGGGAGAATATAAGCCACTGAAGAGTGGAAAACTAAGACAAAAGGTTTTGTTATTTATTAAACACAGAATGATACAGCCTTTGATCTCTAAGGCTACTGCCAGCTACATAAAAACAGGAAAGGTAAATCAATGAATATCACTGACTCAGTCTCTATGATGGCTACCACATGATCTGAGGTTTCCACCCCACCCCATCCAGAGACTCTTCAGTAATGTGTGTAAAACTTTTCCTTAAGATCCCTTTCTGGATCTCATACTTTTGGTGGACATGTCTGCACATTCTGACCTGGTCAAATAAAAATAAAGAAAAAGTAAGAAGTTTATATAAGCTTAGGTCCTGGATTGAAAATAAAGGAATTGAGAGGAAATTTATATAGAGAGCCACCAAAAACTTCATCTCCCCTCTCCAGCCTAGGTCACTTATGTAGTTTAAGCCTATGGGATTTTTCTATTAAAAATCTTACAAACAAATGACTTTGATGGGTTATGAATCCATTTGTTAAACCTGTAAAAATACATCACTTTTAGATGAGTTTGAGAGAATCACTGATTCTCAGGAGGGAAGTTAGAAATTTCGACAAGTTTGTATGATAGTAGACATTAAAAACAAATGTCAAGATTTAATAAGAGCTATCAAAATAAGCTCCTTATATTTATAATTATTTTAAGTGAGTTTCAAAAATTAATTTACTTAGCTATGATGGCTATAGAGAGGTTGAAGCCTGGGAGGGACTTATGGAGGGTAAAGAACAGGGTCCCCAGAAACTTATTTATACATTTATGGGACAGGTGGAGGAAGAGGAAACTCATAAAAGTGTTAGAAGGAAGAGCTAGCAAAGTAGTGTAGAACAGGAGAGTGGTGTCCTTCATTCCAAGAGAGGCGTTTAAAGGAGGAGGTGGCCATCAATGAGAAATTCTTCAGAGAAATGAAATAGTTAAAGAAAGGAAACTGTCAGTGGAGTTGTTATCATGAAGATCTCAGGGAGGGGAGCCTCTGTGGAGTGGTGAAGGTGGAGGCATTTGCTTGTTGAGAAGTCAAAACACTGATGACAGAGAGTTTATCATCCTTTCTAAATGTTTAGCTATAAAGAGAAGGTGAGAATAGGCAGATGCTAAAGCAGGGTGTTGGATGGCAGGATTGTCTTCTTAGATATGAGAAATTGGAGCATTGTGAGCTGAGCAGAAAGGGCCAGCAGAGAAGCAAGGTTAGTGGTACAGGGGAGGGAGTTTGTGGCTGATAGAGCAAGGTTTGAGGCAGAGATCATCAATTCTGGGTCAAGGACCACCTGTTGTATCCTAGTTGTATCCTATGAGGGAAATTAGATATGTTGTGTCTTTACCCTAAAAGCATTTCCCCCAAGAATATACTTAGTCATAAGTGTTTAACTTGCCTGTGCATTTGTGTTTTCCAGGATAATGTAGGTGGTAGTAGACCTATTAATCACTTAGGCAAAGAGACCCGTTTATGATTTGTAGTTAATTAAAATGGTTGCTTGTTAATTATACCACTGTTTGTATTCCTAGATTTTGCTAACAAGAAGTCACCTAATTTTTGAGTTGTACTTATTGCTATACTCTTGTAATCTTCCACATCTTAGGAAAGCCTCATTGTCTGAGACTTCATCTCAGAATTCTTTCCAAAATAGAATAGGTCCTGTAAGCCTCCTGGAAGAAATTGATTTCTGAACATTGGTGACCTGTGCAATGTATTATCCCAGGGAAACTGAGAATTAGATGATCCTTGAACTTTATGTAAACTTCTGGATTTTTAAGCCACATGGACCTTCAGTAAGTGGTTTAATCCACATTATAGATATTCCCAGAAATGGGACAGGATATCAATTTATGTGATATGATCTTAAGAAAACTCAATCATAAAGAATAGAAGAGATTTAAAGGTATTTGTCTAAGGTGTTATAAGTAGTTGATGACTGACTACAACTATGGCACTAGACCCTGACTTTGACTCTGTATTTCTTTGCCCTGAAGGTGTATTGTCTGTAGCAGGAAAGTATACAGTTTCCACTACAAAATCGTTACTGAATCAAATCCCCTAGCACCATGAATTTAGAGAATCAGTAAACAGATGAACGTTTAATGGGTTCCCAGACAGTCCAGAAATACTTTCTTCTAGTATCTAAACTAGTTGTGACTTTATAACTCAAAGTAGTTATGCTTGTTCAAGTCCTAGAGGTAAGTGGCTTCATCGTGAACTGGAGCTGGGCTGTTCAGATGCCATAAGGCACCCATTCTTGGATCTGTAATTTTGTCATTTAGCCTTATTATTGTCTATATCTTTATTTGTAACTGATTTCTTCCATATGTGTCATGTAGACTGAAGACTATTCCAAAGACATACATTGAGTAATAGGTTTTAATCAGCTTACAGGGCTTTAAAAAGTTTTCCTCAAGGACTTTGAGTTCTCCTACTACAAAGCCATTTAAAAAAATACTCTAATTACATTTTATATTACTGGCTCAGAAATAAACATTTTCTTTATTAAATATGTATCTTCCATCTTTCAGAAACAGGATATCAGATAATTGACATATAATCAGATATATATAAGGAGAAATCTTTGTAATCAGTCTTTCTTTTCCTTATTCAGGATATAAAAAAATACAAATATTTATCTACAATGCTTTGTTTCTTGAGTAAAATTGCCCAAGTCTATTTGTTAAATAGGACCATATGCCCGTTGATGCTACATTGGAAAAATTAAAGAGAAATATGTCTTACATGTATTCCTTGTTAATTTTGGAAGATCCATTTCCTTCAGACCTCTCCTGGAGCATTTATAAAATGATGGGGAACATGTGATTGGTGACAATTTACCATTTTTCATTTTTATCATACGCGTTCTTTGAATCTTTGCTTTGCTTACAAACTGGAGTGAAGGATCACATTGGGTGAGATAAATTCTTGACAACGTAGCATAAGTATATATGTAGCAAATTACCCAATACTGACTTGATCTGGTACCAGATTCCCCTTAAGAGACAAACATCAGGGTGATGGACCTGCATTTGTGGACCCATGATATACTATAGAGACTAGGTGGTTGGGACTGCAGAGCTGTAGTGCATGGCGGGGTAGCGGGATGGTATACTGCCACCTGGGAGCTAAAGCTCAGGTATGTGTAATCCCACTTAAATTCCCTCATCATCAAGGCCTCTTTCAGCAACTGCAGTGGGCATAAATTCTAATTTTGAGTACAAATAAACCTTAAGAACAAAACAAAGTGATGTAACTAAGCTTAGTTAGGTCTAACACAGATAAACCATGTACCCTCTTTTTGTATACTCATTTGAGACTCCATATCGATTTTTTAGAGTATCTTTATTTCAAGACCAGATATCAGTAATACATAGAAACATGGTGGGAATGTGGATTGGATAGTTTTCCCCCATTTTTTCCCACTGAGAGATGGCACAGTCTATGGCCTCCTATATTCTCAAGTCATGTTTACTTGCTGTTTGTATTGTCATGGGAAGTGGTTCAAAAACAGAGGTGGGTATTTTCATAACTATCCAGAAATACCAGGTTTAGAAAACAAGTGTAACCCAATGCAAAAGACCTTACCCAATCCAGATAAAAGACTTATTTGCTAAAATCAAACATATTTCTTACAGGTTTCTATTCATTTAACAGTACGGAATAAGAGTGTAGATCATTAACCCATTAGTATTCAGTTTTATACTATCTGTTGGCTCACAACTGACTAGTATAGAGCTTCAATTTTTCTGTGAAATATGCTGCCAACTTCCCTAACATACCTGATCTTGTGCTTTTCATGTCTGTTACTTAACAGTGAGAGTGCAGACATTCACAAACACAGTTCCCAGATGCTTGGTGCATGGGCCATGCCTGATGCTTTTCAAGAATGGGAAACACTAAGATCAAAATACTCTGGGCTCAGGGTCTATTTCTTATTTATGTTCCTGATGTTGGGAAATGTATTAGGAAACAAATCATTTGATGATCAAGGACTGGCAAATGACATTTAATAAAATGTCAGCAAATAAAGAAAAGAAGCTGGGAAGTAACTCACTGTAGTGAAAAGTCAAGATGGAGGAAAGTTTGAAACCATAAGGGAAAAAGACAGCCTACTTAATGGAGAGGAAAATTATTTATAGAATCCTAATGGAAAGATTTCACTGATGCAAAAAAATATTTCACTTGATCAAAACATAATGGTTCTTTTAGTCACTATTAAGCAATAACAGGTAAATTACCAGAACTGCTGTGACATATGAACTCTAAGGTTCTTTCTTGGAAGCTACTGGATCCCCATAATAGGAGGTAATCAGGAGTTCTCAGTCAGCTGCTTATATCCCACTCATTAAAGGCACTCAGAATGAAGCCAACAATGAAGACATTCAGTTATTGCCTCATGCTTTGGAAAAAGGGGGAAGAGAAAAATCTAAGATATGTCTTATTAACTAAGGTGTTGTGTTTCCTAGCTATATTCTCTGTCAGGAGAAACATGGTAACAGCTAATATAGACTTTGTTAAACATAAAATAATATGTGGAAAAATGCCAAATTTTACTTTATTTACCCGATTTTTTTTCACATATAAACTTTCATGATAACAACATGTCCAGGTCTTTACCATTACTTTTCATCCTCAAAAATCAAATCTAAACTTACTGGCCTTTTTGTTAAAAAGAATGGGAATTTCTCTGAGTATGCAAATGGTCCCAATCAAATCACTATTCTTAAATCCCCTTTAATATCGCTCATCAGTGGGTTCTGTGGAGGCAGAACTTTCTAGCAATAGGGATACTGCTGTAAGGAAATTAGACCTGAAAGTTATTAAAATATAGCTTTGGCAGTTCAGGTGCCCCATTTTTCTTTGTGGCTTGGGCAAACTGAAGAAAAATATCTTGTTTGAGATCTCAGCTCTACCAACATTAAATAATATCCAAGAAGGCAAACGGTACTAGGTTTAATCAGTGTGTCTTTCTGCTTCTCCACTGGATGCGATAGCCTTGTGTGAAGATCTTCTTTCAAAGTTTCTACTCCTCTGGCCTCTGGAGGGCCAGGCTTGAGGCAGGTGAACATCTCAGAAATCCTTTTCCATCAGTACAGCAGGATGCTGATGATTTCATTTAACATTGAAAAAACAAGGAAAGAGATGCTAAGCTTATGGTATTATGGTCACACTGGAATTAGATGTCCTGAATCTTTTTATTTTGTGGACAGTGCAACTCAACTTATAAGCAGTCTATGCAGTGCCAACATGTGGGTGTTCACTGGTAGGTTGGTCATGTTGACTAGCTGTAGATCAACTGTACATCATCCTACTATATACAGATTCCCTAGTGCATGTCAGGAACATAAGGGTGAGAAGAACCTATACGTACAGTTCTCGGCACTGTTGATAAATAGTACAGCTGCCACTGGAATGTGGTGCATGCCAGAAGTCATTCTGCTGTGCTCTCTGTGTAGAAAGGTTTGGTGTTGGTGGAGATGAAAAGCATTGCAGATGTCATCTTCCAAACACTGTACTTTTCTTAAAGATAGTCCACTGAAAGTCCAGGGATCCGAAACCATTACTAGGAAATTGGTTTCACTGTACCATCCCCAAGGGTTATTTTGTTCAAAACCCCAAGTTTAAGTGAAGAGGAGTCATCTGTCCACACAATGGATGTAGAGAGACTCTTTTTTTTGGTTTTGAAAATCGATTTCCTCTGATGTTTGTGCAGCAGCTGTTTCAACTTGTCCTTGAAAAAGCTGGTTGTGAGAGTGTAGAGGATTGGATTCAAGGCACTGTTTACTGGAAGGAAAAAAATGACTATCCAAGAGATGATTGTGCCTGGAGAAGGAAATGAAGTGTGGAAAATTTCATGAAGTGGAAGTTTTAAACAACACAAATAACACATAACATTTTGTGGTCAGTACTATTTGGGGAGGGCTACCTAGTTCACTCAAATTTTCTTTCACCTTATTGAAAATCTCTCTGTTGGAGGAGCATAGGAACTATGAATCCAATGTCCTACCATTCTGAATTTCAGTAACTATTTGGTAGTTTGTTGTAAGGTTAAATGAGAGGAAGTATGTAAAAAACACTTCATAGATGTAAGTTGATATGTAATTTATTTTTCTTGTTTTCTTGATAGAAAAGTAAGAAAATGAAGAAATACTTCTTAATCAATACGTCAGTGTTGAGAAAACATCTGGTCCAGTGTCATATCTGACCTTGGTCTTAACTCCACTCTTGAAAGCCTTATTGCCCACCCCCTATTCCAACCATCCTATCCAGAGTGGAGGCTGAAGTTGTGAAGAGCAAACAAGAATACATCTTCCAACTTAATCAATCCTATCATATGAAGCATTAGAGATACTAGTTAGAATATTAAGGGAAAGATGCCACAAAAAGTCCTTTGTGAGGAGAAATTTGTGATGGTAGTGTCCTTTCCAAATACATCATGCACTTGGTTAGGATGAAGTGTGTTTTCCCCTTTATGCACAGCCTGCTCTTAGGGCCAGACACTTAGCTATGGGACTATGGGCAAATCACCTAAGCTGCCTGGACCTCAACTACCCTATCTGTGAAAGGGGCTGATGATAACTTACTTGATCGAAGTCAGGGGGCTGGGTCAGAGTCGGCGGCTCTGCTGACGTCCCTCTTCAGCACTAATACCTGTGATCCTCTGACCCCACCACACTATGCTGCCTCTTTCCACGTCTCCAAAGATGCAGAGAACTCCCAGCTCAGATGAAGAGCTGAATCCTAAGACCAAGGATATATTCCCTGTCCCACCCCCTTTGTCACCTTCTCTTTCCTCCCCACCCTCACAATTTTCTTATCCTTTAAACACCATTACTTGTTCTTCTTTGCCTTGTTTTGTTCCTTCCATCTTTTCTGTTCTTCTCTTTCTTTTCTATTTTTCCTGACTGCTTATCTGACCTTTCCTCCTCTCTTTCCTCCTCTCCTGCTATCTCTCCCTTCTCCTTTTTTCTGTTTGCCTTCCTCTTTTCCTATCCCATCTTCTCTTTCTCGTCCTTATTTATTTTTTTGAACTGGAAAGAATATGGAAGAAAAATATCTATATTTAGCATATCTTAGATTTATTAAAGTTTCATATTACTATATCACTTGTATTTATTTTTAAAAAAAATTAGACAATATGGACAGTGCATGATTGAAAAAAAAAACAACAACAAAGCAAAACAGAACAAATTAAGTTGCTTTTTGTCTGTTACATCCCCAAATGAAATTGTGACCAGGAACGAGACTTCCCATTCAGTCTCAGGGTAACTCACTTTATAAGGTCAGCAGGTGAGTTCTGAGAAAGGAGGGCTAATGCTGCCTTATCTTTCAGGCTAATCACACATACTATCAGTGACATGCCATGGTGGAGCACACCCCAGAGTTTGTGGAGGGTGGGCACAAGATGGGTTTAGTTCAGTGAGTGCAGCATTTCCTACAACATATGGGAAGTCAGGCAAACAAGAAGGGGCTTAGTAAAAAATGATCAGGGCTACTCTCCTAGGTCCACTGATGTATTCAAGACAAACCTCAAAATATTGTGCTACAAACATAGAGAAAGACTGGTGTATGGCCCATTAAGGATTTCATAAGACACTTTTTTTCCTATTCCATTTTCCCATTATGATCTGAAATGTCATAAGCTTTCAAGGACAATGACTACTCCTGTAGCTCTCTGGTACCCTGGATCACCAGACATCTCCTGATTCTAAATCAGACAGTGTTATGGGCTGAATTTTGTCCCCCACCCCAAATTCATACATTGAAGTCCTAACCCCCAGGACCTCAGAATGTGACTATATGTGACAGCCCTTTAAAGATGTCATTACGTTAAAATAAGGACATTGGGGTGGGCCTTAGTCCATTTGACAGGTGTGCTTATAAGAAGAGGGAAACTTTCCTATATGAGAGATACAATGGGAACACGCACAGAGGAAAAACCATGTGAGGACACAGTGAGAAAGTGGCCATCTGCAAGCCAAGGAGAGAGGCCACAGCAGAAATCTGTTGACACTTTATTCTGGAATTCCAGCCCTCCAGAACTGTGAAAAATAAATTCTGTTGCTTAAGCCACCCAGGTTGTGTTACTGTGTTATGGCAGCCCGAGCAGAGTAATACAGAGAGAAGAGCCTCATGGAGCTGACAGACTCACAGAATATGAAAACTGGAAGGAATTCGAGAGGCCTTATGAAAATCATCTCAGTGAGGTGAGGTGACCTCCCTACATTTCCTCAGCTGCGCAGTGGCGGGGTTAGGACAGAAACCTAGGACTCCTGCCTCGCTTGGTCCTTCTTCCACCACACAAGGCTGCCTCCTCCCACATCCAAGAAAATCAAGTGCCTGAGGTGAAGAAGGACATCAAAAGCATGGAAAGAGAAGCTGGGGAGGTTGATGAGATCATCCATTTCCCACCCTGTTCCATCATTCTTGGACCAGCTCAGCATCTTTTGTTGAAAATGCATTTATTAAATAACATTATGTGAAAAACACTGTGGAAAGATCAATAAGACATGGTCCCTAATATTCTGAAGCTTATAAACTGAGGGGAGCAATGAACATATTAAAGAATAACACTGGTAAGAAGTGGTTCAGATGAGGCTAATAAATAAAGTATGAACAAAATGTTACAGACATTTAAGCAATTGAGTTGGATGGGAGTGGGTCGGAGAGAGGTATGGTATGGTACCATGGGTGAGTGAGTATTTGGGTTGAATTTTGAAGGATGAGAAGGGCTATTTAGTAAGCTTAATTCTTACAGATTGAATATACAACACAGGTGGAGAGAACAACTTCAGTGAAGGCAAGGCATTAAAAAGGTGCCGAAGAAAAGAATCCCAATAATTCTGATGGGTCCTGGATCACAGAATACCTGAGGGCAGAGTGGGAGGTAACATTTCTCATGCTGATCCCAGCATTTGGACTTTATTCTATGAGCAATGGAGGCCAAAGGACATTTTAGTCCTGTTAAATTTGGAATGTAAGGATATAAACATTGAGATGCCCAGGAAGCTGTAGTAGACCGGACAATTCAGACTGGACAATTCAGCTCTCGTCTTAATGAACTCTGCTCCTCCCAGCCACCAGGTTCTCCCCCACCCCCAAGTAATGGCACACAAATTCTTGTGTCCTCTGCTCTCCCTGCCCAGTGGAGGTTATCAAGTAGTCAGCCCCAATTGCTCTCTTGACCTGCACATTCACACCTTACATGGCTTCAGGGATGCCTCTGCCTTGCGGTCAGGCTAAATGGACAGGTGAAGGGGGAGTTGTGGATGTTGTGTCATTTTGCAGTGAGACAACGACAAGGCCTCCCGTGACTCTGCACAAGCTGGAGGGACATAAACTCTTCCAGCTGTTGGTTACTTGTACATTCATCATACTTTTGTAAGTGCTTCTGAAGTGCCAACCCATGTGTAACACTGGGGTGCCAGGATGAATAAGACCCAATTCCTGCCCCTTGGGATGGATTCCCCCAAGTAGAAAGTTTATTTCACAAAGTTGGGCCAAAGCCCCAGGGTGGGGGGCTCTCCATGGCTGTGATTTCTAGATCCTAGAAAGGGATTCAGATGAAATCCTAACTCATGAAAGGTTTTTTCCTCTGGTTGAAGTAGGCGTGTGGGTGGGAAACCTGGCCCTCTGGATGATGCACTTGAACAGAACGTCTGACATTCTGCAGCTTGTGCGACAACCAAAGGGTAAGGACCATGAAGTAGACCTGCAGTTCTCAACCGGGGTGTGTGTCTCAGAAGCATGAGGGGAACTTTTCCAAAATCCAAGGGTACAGCCCTTTGCCCCTATAGATTAAATCTAGAAGCCCAGGGAGGAACCTGGGCATGTATATTTTGATTTTGTATGTTAACTCTTGATTAAGAATCACTATCTAGGGAAATGAGTTAGTTATTTTTCCTAGCTCCTGTTTTCTCATCGTTCTTGTCTGGATTATACCACTACCCAGTTTCTTAGATTATAAAATGTTGAGAAAAATAATAGCTGTTTGCACCAAAGTTGTAGTTGTTTATAGAGAATTTACTATACGTCAGGCACTGTATTCTGACCTCATCAGGGAATGTAAGATGGCACAATGTACTTGGGAATAATAGAAGGGACTGACCTGGTATTTCCACCCGGAAGAGGGAGAGAATTTTAATTACAAATACAGGAATCCAGCAGATGGCATCAGAGAACACTATAAAAAAGAAACGATTTGCAACAGCCACCTCTCTTCCAATGTGATTCCTCACTTCTGAAGTCTGCAAGGCAGTTTTTTTAATGGAACAGAACATAATAGTATAGGAAAACACAATGATGAGAAAAGCCAGCAAGTTCACACCTGTTGGAAAAAGCACAGCTCTTAACATCTCAGGTGTATAAATCAACAGTAAAATACTGTGTTACACAGATGTTCATTATGGTGCCTCTTCTTACGCTGTACTTCCAAGAAACATTCTTTTGTATAAGCCCAGTTGTAATCAGCTGAAAACCTTGAATCTAAGCCTATAAGCTAATGGGATTGGGTTTGCCAAATCAAAAAGATATTGGAAATACACAAAACTTTTATGAAGAGTTACAGATCTCTGAAATTCAGATCTAGGTGTGTATCATGAGGCGAATTTTAGCTTTTTTAAAGTCAGAAAAAAGGTATTTTCATTTTTTGCTCTCTGCAGATTCAAATCTTAAAGGATTACTGTAATCATATGTACACCTCAAAGAATAAATATAACTCCGTTTCTTTATCTTATAATGAACAAGATAACCTTGGAATATCAAGAAGATAATAGCCACAGAAACACTACTTCTCATGGCTTTTTTGGTCCTAAGTAAAAATAATATATAGAACAAAAATCCATTTTTTTCAGATACCTTATAGTAATTTAAGCTAAGATTCAGAATCCTTTAGACTTGTTTTAGAAAAAATATATATAAAGAAAAAATAATAAATTCAACTATGAATTTTTTAGGGTCAAATATGTTTAGACAATTCTCACTGAACATCACTATCTTATAATGTTGACTTCTCAGTCACTTTTTGTTATATTTTTTTTATAATAAAACTCCCAAGACTAATGATCTTATTCTTCACTCTGAACGTAAAATATGCACACAATTTCAAAGTTGTTTAAAAAAATGTTCTTCTGAATCTGGACTATGTAAGACAGGTGAAGTCTAAAGGAAAGTTCTATAAATTCTCAGTGTTCTATTGTTTTTATCTAAAATATTTCACATTCCACAGAATCTCATAATAAAGGCATACAATAGAATTTTATAAAATTGGTTTACGTTGGGCCTCTTGTCAGAAACTTCAGTTAAGAACAATAGAAAATGACTGTTAAGATGACCCCCTGATGCATATTATGAAAACAGATGTGAACAGACCAAAAGTGTGTGTTCTGAAAGCGACATAGGGATGTGAGAGGTTAGCAACAGAAGATACTGGGCGAGGGGCATAAGGAAACTACACTATCTTTGCAACTTCTCTCTAAATCTAATTCTATTCTAAAATAATGAATTTATTTAAAAACTGTGTATTCTTATACTCTTTAAAGAGAAGAAAGGGCTCTAGGACTCCTACTCTCATAGGTAAACCAAGTGTATGTAGATGATGAGATACGTGTGTGCGTGTGTGCGTGTGTGTGTGTGTGTGTGTGTGTGTGTGTTACTAGTTACTATCTCTTTGTCTATCTGGAATACATCACAAGTGCTACACCCATTTTAGCCTATCTCACACCCTTTAACTGTAAGATCCAGCCAAACCTAACTCCTTGGCCCTTCATCTGGACCTGTTCCTTGGTTATGGACCTCTACATCCACTATATCTTTTTCCTGGAATAGACTTCATTTAGCTAATACCTCCTTATCCTTTGAGCCCAAGGATTTCAATTCATTTCTACTGGAAAACTTCCCTTGGTGCTTGGATTTGAGGCTCCTAGAACATCCAGTACTGTTTTTTTACAGCATTTGTGAATCTGTGATGTAAGATTGTGTTTACTTGTCTTTATACCCCTTTCTAGTGGTGGTCTGTGAGGGCTGATCTGTTGTATCTCCAGTGCCCCAAGTAGTGCCTGGCCTATAGCAGGTGCTTAATAAATCCTTGATGAATGAGTGAATGTAATGTAGTGTGTGTGTGTGTGTGTGTGTGTGTGTGTGTGTGTATCTACAAAGTGCATCTATGCTAGGAAAAGCTTACAATATCCATGAAAAAATAGCTATAGAACAGGTAGTATGTGAAGAGTATTATTAAAGTGGTGCTAAGAAAGTGTATTTCTCAGAAGAAGAGAAGGAATAGATGAAGAGCTGGGACTGGTGGTTAGAGCCATTTTGTGATGTGTTTTAAGTGACTAATTGACAATTGACCTTGATAGTAGCAGGAAGTCACTGAAGGTCTTGGAAGGGCAAACAGTCTTTTTGATATTCAGGTAGGGAACAGGTTAACAGGAGAGAGAAAGCCTCCAAGGCAGAATGACAAGTAAGGGCTAATGTAATAAACCTTATTTATAAGCCCTTGGGGGTTGAGGTAGTGAGGTTTTACATGAAGGTGGTAGTAGGTACAGACTAGAAGAAATAGAAGGCAGAGACATATTTTGATGAAAAAATTATCCAATGTAAAAGAAAGGATGATAGAGCTTATTGACCACTTAGAGGAGTAGAAAAGATGAGAAAAAGGGAATTAAAATGATAATACTCCCCTAGTTAAAAAATGACATAGAAATTGTCTTTAAGCAGGAGGGATACCTATTAGGCAATAACAAATGCTTTTTTCTAACCTTAAAGAGCTAAACTTCCCATTCATTTTTTTTAACAGAGGAAGTAAGATCTTTTAAAAATTAGGGGTAATTAAGAAAACTTAAGAAAATTAAGAAAAAAGTGAACCATTTTATTCAGAACTCTTACATTGTTGACTTTAGAGCTGCATTTACCAAAGACAATAAACCTTCTTGGTATTTCCATTCCAATAATCTCCTGCCAATGAGTTTCCAGAATTTTATTATTATTATTTACTTATAACTCATATCTAGATTGTAAGAATAAATTATTTCAGATAACTTGGTGGGGTCACAGTTCAAGGTGCTAAAGCTCAGAGTCACAGTGTGAGAATCGAAGGGTCTTACAGATAATAAAAGACCATCCAGAGATCTTGACAGTATGCTTTTGTTTCCCCTACTAAATCTCTATAGTTAAAAGTTTAATAAAAACTATCAATACTTAGTAAGAACTTTTCTTTCAAAAAGGACCCAGTCTGGAGTAAAACTATTTACTCTCTGAAGCGGACAAAAACACCTTTGCTAAAATTTCTGGTATTTCTATCAGAATTACGTTGGTCCAGAAAATGAGAAATATAATTTACCTAGGAAAATTCCAAGAGAATACCCTTTGCTTCCAATATCTTCCATTTGGTCATAATACAGTGGGAAACATACGCCATTTTTTCCATAAAAGTTTCCAAAATAATCTTCATTCCAAAATGGAATCACAGCTATTAAAAATCCCACAATCCAGATGCAAATGAGGATGACTGAGGTCTGCCCTTTTCCGGGACGGATGTTACTGAAGGGAAAGACAATGACCAGGAACTTCTCCAAAGTCAAGTATGTCAGGAGCAGGACGGAGACTTCAGTAGATAGCATGGCCAGGAACCCCATGAGGCGGCATTCTAAACTCTCCATCCACAGCAGCGCATACTTCTGATATTGCCCGCGGTATTTTATATCAAAAAAGCCAATGAAGAACAAATAAATACCCATCAGGCAGTCTGCACCTGTTAAAGAATCAATACAGTGTCTGTTGGTAGTTTCCAGCATCTCTGTTTTGGTTTTTTAATTCGGTCTTCCTCCTCCATCTTGTATTAAATGAACTAATATAAACACTGACAACAGTCTCTAAAGGACAAGGACTTCAGGAAAGTTCTCCTAATTCTAAAGTACCACACTGGGTCTTTGGTTTATAATTAAAAAAAAAATGGTGGAGTGTTTGTGTGGGGGGTGGTAATTTGTGTGGGGCAAGCTACTTTTTGAACAGCAAACAAATGGTACTTGCATAGTTAATAAAGAGAATGTTTTCTGGGCTTGAGGAACATGGTGCTATTGTCATCAAACGTTAAACAGAGCTTAGTTTATAATTCACAACCTGTCCTCCATAATCTGTCCATTGATTGATTCACTGGCTCTCCGTTACCCCATTTCCAAGATATAACCTCGCACAGTGGGTGCTGGGTCACTGCAAACTCATGCTATTGAAAACAGAGAGCCAAAGAGAACAGTAACTTCATACTTAGAGAAAAAGCTGCTCAGCTCATATAATTTATATTAAGTGCCATTGTTGAAGGCCAATATGTATCTCGTGCACAGGTCACAGAAGACATCCTGAATCCATTTAAATAGGAAACATACTTACAACAAAGGATTTTGATGGACGTAGCGTGAGTCGTATTTTCAGCTTTAATGAAAGATCTCATGCCAATGACAAAAAGATTTCCAAAGCAGGTTATGAAAGCTATAACCCACACAAATATTCTGAGGATATTGTTAGCCAAGAGGTCCTCAAATGAAGAAATGCCGTCAGTCAAGGGCATACATATGCGGACATGGGGAGCATAGGAGCAGTATCGAAAGTTTGTGAAATAACTAAATTCAAAGGGAAAAAAAGAGTCACTTTACAGCAATGACAGAGAAACTACAGTTGCCATCCTGTATCAGAGCTGCCACTCTGTCAGGTATACAACTTCATTAGGTCTGTTTATTTTTGTGTAGTAGTGATTATGCAATTATAGAATTCCTTATTAAATAGGACGTTACTCTAGGCAGTGTGCTTCTTGGGAAGATGAAGAACCTGAAGGACATAGAAATTCCGTGCCTTGACTGAGATGAGTCGGGGGGGACATGAGAATGTGAAGTCTCCAGGACTCCATTTTCCTCATCACATTGGATGATTCTCTAGGGTGTTATAAAAAGGAAATTGTCTTTGTTACACTGATCCACAGAAAACATTCAGGGGCTTGGGTTTGGGATGTAAAGGACCTATGGCAGCTCACTGAAAACATCTCTGTCTTGTACTTTGTTTTAAGTATACTCACTTAACCAGCCTCTTTTTCCCTGACACTGGCAGGAAGGGAGGGTCTCTGAGACTAGGAAAACTCAGTCTCACGGGAGCTAGAAGAAGCAGATTTCATACCAGGGCCTAAAAGGGCTTACACAATTTCTAGAGGCAAATATAGGTTTGTTTTGGATCTAGGTGTATGGACGCTTGCAATGTTTGAATTGGGAGTTCATTTGGCTTATTGCCATTCCCCAAACCTGTGTGTTTTTGCTTCCCCCACTGCCCCCATAAAATGTATTCCATTTTTGTTTTCTCGTACCATCTCTTGTAGTTCATTTCTCTTTGTCTAATCCTTTTTTGCCATTTCCCCATTCAGTTTTGAGACTAGCAATTTAAACGAAGCTTTACTTTGCAGTGGACTCAAGGTCCCTGCGATTGATTGGCTGCCCAGACCCACCTCACCTTCCCTTCATTGTTCATTCCATTCAGGCATATTGGCCTTCTTCCAATTCTCAAAGGAGCCAGGCTCACCCCTCTTGTCACTGCAGTGCTTTTGCTGTTCCCTCTGCCTGGAAGATTCTTTCCCTAGACATTGCCAGACCTGGTCCCTCTCTGCATTCAGGTCTGCTCAGACATCACTTCTCTCTTTGATGTGAACCATCTGTACCCTCTTTGTGTCCTTTCATCTTGCTGTATTTTTCTTCACAGTGTTTTCTCACAATTTATTTGTTCACTTTCTGTTTCCCAAAGCTAAATGGAAGCTCCATGGGCAGACACTTCTGTCTCCTGTTTGTCCGGGGTTCTCTGATCTAGAACAGTGCCTGACACATGGGGAGTACTCAACAAATACTTCCTAGGTGAGTAAGTGAAATATGGAGAATTTAGTGCTGGGCTTGTCAGGCAGAGAAATAGGGGGCAATCCTTGCTCTCAAGCAGCTGACAGTCTAGCTTCCTGAAATCATCTATCCAATTAAAGGAACTTGATATATAATTGCCTTTTTATCTTCTCCTTGCCTGGAGTCTTTGGCACACACTTGACTTAACCTCTTTGTTCCTTTAAGATTCCATTATGTCCACTGTCTTCAGATGGACCCAGCTTGGGTCTCTTGGTTATTCAACCTCCCCTCTTGCTTTGACCATGGCACTGGTTGGCAGGTGGAAGGGCAGGGGGTTATGAGGTGGACGTATTTCAATAAATGATGGACAAAGAAGGTGAAGAATAACTAGGTCACTTAGTAGGGAAATAACAAACTTAACACATTTTCTGTTAATTGTTAGGTCCTTCTTGACCTCAACCCAAGGTTCATATTTTAAGTGACGCCTTCTCTATCAAGTTCTAAAAAGGTTGAATTTCTCTATTCTAAGAGGACCTCATATTCTACCCCCAACAGTGAAATGATAGCCTCATTAAGTAAGTATCTACTGGTGCCACAGAAAGAGAAATTATGAAAAACCATGTGGATATGCATTAAGTACTTGTCTTTTAGTAATCACACCTACTGCAGACTTAAACAAAATGTTCTCCCAAAAAAGCACCTTCACACCAACCATTTCATCCACTTGCCGCACCCAACTTGTAATCTTACACCGAATCCTCCCTATTGTTGTGGATAACAAGGGTTAATTTTTGAAATCATGAACACATAGATTACACAGTTGATAAAAAAATGAATCATGTCATAAACATATATATTAACACAATGTACACAGTGTACTTTAGCCAAATATATTAAAGTGACATCAAAAACTACTATAAAGATTAATTACCTCCATTTTGTAATGCACTTAGTAACAGTAACAACACCTGGAATTTATATAGCACCTTTCTTCCTAAGGGCTCAAATCTTAGAGCAGCCGACTGCTCATTCATGTGAGGTGAATTAATGTTTCCAGGTCTCCTGAGTACCATTTAGCCAGGGACTTCATCTTGTGTAATGTGTGGCATTCTGGTACCCTGATCTCTTATTGGGCCTCAATTGGATAAACAGCGAGTTTCCAGAGAGAAGTGTCATTCATGTCGGCACATCATTATATTGAACTCTATTTGAACAGGGACCAAAGGTGACAAAATTAAAAAGTTCTCAATAAAAAACTTTTCTTGCATACAAACACATTGCAGTGATACATTAGACAGATTATACTAGAATATTGGCAATACTTTGCCATGCTTACTTCTCCATTCTTTCATACATACATACATGTGAGAAAGATTCGTCATGGGTTGAAACATCCGTGTGTTTATATTTGGAATCTCTATCCTTTCCAGGTCTCTGGAAAATATGCACAATAGGTTTCATGTTTTTAGGACTTAACTTTAATAATTGCATTATTTGTCATATCCTAGATACCATACTTCAAAGTCTTATTACCAGTCCAAATTAGTATGAAAATTTTACAGTAAGCTATCCTAGAAGATCACCATTTCTATTTATGACTTCTGTAAGTTGGAGCTGATTTTGTCACTTCATATGCAGAATTACATTCTAATAGAACATTCTCATACATTTCTTTGATTTAAAAATGGCAGTGGTGATTTGTGTGATCATGAAATTGGCTGCCTAGTTTGATTTTATAGACCACACCATGTGAGTTTTAGAGGCTTTCAGACAGGAACTCATATTTCCATCCTGAAAAAAATCACTGAAGTAAGTTTTGTGAGAACCTGGATTTGAATGGAAGCATAATGCCTTTCCTTCCTCCAACCCTATGAGATATCCTTAGAGGGCTCCAGTGGGAACCCCTATATTCCTCATTTATCCAAAAGCTTCTTCAAATACAGATTCTTTGAAGACTCTTTAGGGTGGCATGAATTAAGGGAGTCTGCCATGTTCTCAGGAAACAGATGGAGAGAGGAAAGTCTAAGAAAACGGAAACCTTTATTTTTAAGGTTTATTTTGAAAGATGTTTGATTCTCACTCAGTTTCTTTTTTGGCTGATCTGAATAAGGGTTTCTTGACATGGTTCTGAGTTTTTCTTTTATCTATGGAGTCCTTCACAGAACTGCCTTGTTCTTTGGCAGTCAGAAATGAAACCTTGTGGAGCACTTATACTCCAGAATTGTCCCAGGGTCTCTCCTGCAGGAAACTCTTGAGTCATTTTTAAAGGATTTGTTTCCCTCATCTTTCTTTTGCCCTCTGGCTTTCTCCTGGATTCACCACAGTTTTCACTCTACATGGATTGTGTGATTATTTGATTAATAGCCAATAGTCTCCAAAGGGGCAGAGGTTACTATATCTTGGGTGCCCAAGACAGTGCCATGGATAAATTAGTGACCAGCAAATGTTTGTAAAGTAAATGTGTAAATGAATTAAAAAAAAAAAAAGAAATGAAACAATAAAGAAAAGTGTTGGGTAAATAGTTTCTAATTTGACTTTTAGAAAGGCATGATGTGATAGCATGATATTTTGGCTTTTAGAATTCAGTGTGCAGTAAGTGAAAAATCATTTTGTTCACATCCTAAGGCCTATTTTTATATGAAAAAACAATATGTTATATATGTATAACATATATAACATATAACATGTATATAACATATAACACACACATATAACATGTATATCATTGTTTTTTTGTATTCTTGCTTCTTAAGAACAGGAACCAAGTCTTTTTCATCAGTGGATGCTCACCTATACATGTTGAAAGGGAACCTAAATCTGGAATTAATTTCCAAAAGAAAACTATTTAGCAAGAGGAAAATGTGATATTAAGGATTAGTCTTTAGAATTAAATGAACAAAAGCTTTAGGCTGTGATCACGTAATGTGTATGTCCTCTGTATAAAAACAAACAACAAACTTGAACCAAAAATGGTTATTTCTGGGAAAGGAATGAAGAAGTTCAAAGAAAAACTGGCAGAGTTCTTGACAGTATTTAAACCTAATACATTTGAAAGTTAAAAATACTAAACAACATTAAGTGCCTGAATATTCATATTGGTGGGATAATTTTTTTCTTTACTTTTGAAATATAGAAAGCATACACCATAGATCAATATCAAGTAAACTCTTGTAGCAAAGGGGAAAAGAAAAAGCAAGCAAGTCTTACATAATTGTTTGTTTGTTTTTTTTTTAACCAGTTTTTCAGTAACCAAACTACTGAAAATTTAATTCCTTGGGAAGATTGCAGGTTGAGATTTTTCCATGTAAATCTGGTATAGGTAGCTTCAAACACAGAAATGTTCTTTACAACATATTGAATGGTTTTCATTGTCATTCAGTACATATTTGATGATAACAATGATATTCACAACTGTCTGATGATACATGCTCAAATAAAAAGCTCTCTGTGTATAAAGTACCCATTTAAAAATAAATGTGGTTCTGAGTAAAGTACATCCACTAAAATGATAATCAACATGTTGTTACATTTCACTTACAGAGACTGAAGTTGTTTAAGACTTTCAAACTGGTTCTTGTGGAGATACAAAAGAGGATTGGACGACAGATTCCTTTTGTACCATCAGAAAGAGGGAGGAAAGAAGCATCAGGATGTTATTATTTTGGAAGCTCAAGATATTGCCATTTAAATCTGATGATGGTGGGAAGAAGAACTTACAGCTTTTGCAGCAGCTTCAGGTCTTTAAAAATGTGGGGTGGTAGCTCCATTATCATATTGCTAGACAAGTCCCTGTTGATGACAGTGAAAACCCAACACAGTTACATTGGAAATAAATGACAGGGTTATTACTTCTTACAATTATCATCATCCCATTTGATGTAACAGAAAATATGATCCAATTTAACCAATCTGATAACTTGTTACAAAACAAGGCTGTATGAGACAGCCAAATGGATATGTTTTCCATCGCTTTCAGACATGTGACATTTTGCTCATCCAGTTCCTGTCTGGAATTTCCTCTCAGTCTCTCTCCAACACATTCCAACCTGGCTTCAGTGTCTACTTTGGTTAATTTTCTCTGTTTCAGGTACTCTCTGTACACTTCGATCATTCATAATTTCTTTGACTCCTCTTTGTTTCAAGTATGTGATATCTTGTTTATCCAACTGTATTACAAGCTTTCTGAGGCCAAGACCTATGTTTTCTACTTACTCTGCATTCCAGCTAAGACAGTATTGGCCACATATTATCTGTCCAGACACTTTCAAATGAATAAGTTTGCACATTTTAAATCTATTTTTAAAAGATATTAAAAATGTAGAATGAAATATATTAGGACTGTCCAATCCACAAAGAATCATAGGGAAGTGCTTCTATAGAATGTAGAAAAGGATTTGCTTGTATCAGAAGGAATCAGGACTCTTCAAGAGTCCAAAATATCCTTCTGAAGGAAAGATGTTCCAAGGTGAAACAGACATGCAATTGCTTAAGACTCGAGCAAAAGATCTCTATTTTTGATGTTTTGGAAATGCTGATGGATATGTGGAAGTTACAAATAACTAAGACTCACGTCTTTTTCTAAAGAACCTTACAATTAGAATAAACAACTAGATTATAAAACAAGGAAGTAATGAAGCAAGTGCTATTATAGATGTACTGATAAAAAACGGAGGAAGGAGTTGAAAGTCAAAAACTGTTTGAACAAAGCTTTATGGTTTTCATAGGTAGTATAAAAGAAGAACAGCTTTTTAGGTGAGAATTAAGCAAGATCAGTGAAACAGAAACTTGAGATTCAATGACAACTTCTGGAGGTGGCAAATGGTCCAGCATGGGTGGAGGATGGAAAGCATAACGAGATATAGAGGAAATGAGTCTGGAAATGAGCATGGAGACAAAATAGAAGGGCCATGAATACATTCCAAGGCAGAACTTCCTTGGATAGTTCAGACGATAGTACAGGCATCAGAACCAAAGAGGATGCTTATAAAAAGAGCACATTCCTGGTGTCTACTCCAGAGCTATCACCTCAGAATCTCTGGGAGGGAGCCTGGTAACATGTATTTAAAGCCAGTATCCCTCGTGATTCTTCTGAACATTAACATGGAAAGCTGGCAACAAAGAGTGAGAATATGAAGCAGGATAGCGGCATACTATGCTCTGGTTTATGGGATGATGGTTCTGTCAGAAGCATGAAAAGTTGGAGAATCAAACAATGAAGACCAGGCAAGAGGCTTTGGCCCTGGACCACATGAAAGCTGATGAGGGCTTAAGGGGCTCATGGGCAGGTCTTACCATCTGATAGGACATGAAATGTAAGGAGGTTTGGAGGGAAAGGAAGAGGCTTCAAGCCTGGCTGCCAGGAAGGATGCCATACTGCTATGATGGTAAGTTCAGGGAAAGAAGCTGGCAGGAGGTAAGGGTCATCTAAGAATCCATTATAACAGATTACTTTTCAGGTGCTATCATGGTATTCAAGTGTAGATGTCCTGCCAGCTGGGAGTTCTGATCTGGGGCTGCAGGTGAGAAGAGGACACCTGGGTCTAGAGCAGAAGGGAAGCCACAGGTATGCAAGGGTCAGAGAGAGCACAACAGAGCAAGATGATGGTGTCTTGTGCGGCTAGAAAACATCCTACTAAGTGTTATGTTGAAAAACAAAGTGCAGCCTTTTAGAAGAAAGGACTTTAGTGGCCTCACCTAAATGGGCTTTTCCTCTCCAGCAGCATTTGTTGTCATGAAGGCACAGTAAAATTATCTAACATTTTTGTAAATTCAGGAAGTAAAAATGCCTTGTTCAAGTTCTGTAAACTTCTGAATTTCTTGCTTTCACTTACTGATGAGCAGTGGATTGGAGTAGATGATTGGTGATGTTTTAAAAAACAAGCTAATATCTCTTAATCAGGCTCTTTTTTTGGGGGGGGGTGGGAACGTGTGTGGCTGTGCATAAGCATAGGATAAAAAGAGGATTAGAATATTTTTCAAAATGTGGACTCCATACCACTGTTTCCTTATGTTTGTATCTTAGACATGCTCGTGTGTGTCCTGGGCTGCTTGCCTGCTCTACCCCATATCCCAAATCCCTATCAACCCTCTAAAGTCTCATCAGGAGTGCCCTCATGAAGAATGAATGAGCGATTCTGAGGGAGCTGCCTTTCACTTTTTGCCATAAAATGACAATATTTTTAGTTCTAATGCAGTGTCTTGCACATACTAGGCACTTAGTAAATATAGGTGGATTTTGGATTGTGATATTTATAAATTCATTTGAGTTAATTATTTATGAATTAGTTTTCAAATTCTCTTCCTGAGTTATTTTCCGCAGTCCTTCCTGGATTTTGAAGTGAGATATAAAGAATGGGGGAGAGATTAATTAAGAAATTAATTTCCATTTTTAGGCTTCATATCAGGAGGAGTTCTGTACCCAAGTCATGCCCTTTGTAATGTAACAGACTTAGTTTTAACTTCCAGTGATACACAGTTATGGGGATAGCAACGAATTAATAGCAAGACAGATACTTTTAAAAATTTTAGCTCTACAAAACATATTTGAGCAGAAAAAGTTACATGAGCTCTCTGAATATTTTTCAATAAACCCGATCATTCTAGACATTTGTGTTTGCTTCATCAGCTCTGGAAGCCATAATTTCTCAAGGGATAATAAGCATCTTTGTTCCTTTGTTCGGTCATGATTAATATGATTTCAGTCAGACATTCATTTAGCAAGCAAGTATAGTTACTGAGAATTAACTATACTCCAGCCATTAGAGATAATGATCCTGGAATTTAAGCACTTCTGGAAAACTCATTTGCTTCAAAACACACACACACACACACACACACACACACACACACTCACCCAAGAAAACAGGGAGAGAAATTAGAGTAGGCTAAATCCATATTAAGCCCAGTACTTTATTTTAATTTGCTTTGGACTTTAGGATAATGTTGATTTTCTTAATTGATTTTGAATATCCAGGAATCTTCAGGATTTGGTTGCCACTAGTGAAAAAGCAGCCTCCCTAGTCACTTAAATTTATAATCTTGGAAGAAGCAAACCTATTTTCCTAGTAGACAATGCTACTTACAGTTCTCCTAAATTTTTTAATGAAGAAAATGTCTTCTCTGGAACAAAATCAATTTGATTTCTAGGCAGAAACCTGTAAGACATGGTGAGAGTCAGCACTGTTGGTTTGTGTCTGCTGTAAGAACCAGTTCTCATTGGGAGATGCCACTGATCCGGGGGTAATTCCACAAGGCCTCCTTTGAAATCTCAAAGTAAGGCATGTTCTGGTGTGGAACTTAAGGCAAGAATTTCTCACCAAAGTTATCCATGTGTTCTCTCTAGGAAATGCTGCTGTAGGTAATTTGAGGCGCTGAGTGTGGTCTATGAAGCTGCATTTTGTTTGGATTCTGATTAATTCAGGAAATGTTCATTTCCCAATATGCACACACAGATGTCAAATTTGTTAATTAATTAGAGTAGACTTTGAGAGGATCCTTGTATAAGGCACATTCCTTAGGAAAAGGCCAGAAAGAACAAAGCTTTCATAGCAGTTTCTGGGGCCACAAATGTATTTTAAATTGGGTGGTGGTGGGGAAGAGACTGGTTTTACATTTTCTTTGTCTAGAAATGGAATTCTCCAAGACATACAGTAAAAAGAGGGGTCTGCCACTAGCTGCTTTACAGAGGTGTTAACAAATGAGATCATGAATGTGACCGTGATTCAAAAGCTACATGGAGTTATAAAATAGAAGGTGTCAAGGGAGTTTGTTTGGTTTACCAGGGTATTCTCTCATGATCTATGAGAAAAGGAATCAACTCTTTGCATCTCTTCAGTGGGATAGCCCCTCTTTAATCATTAAATATGCTAATCTGCAGTCTGATTGATAAATACATAGCCTGGCAATAACCTCATCTCTCAGTTCATTGAAAAACAGTGGTTAGACGACTACAAAAAAAAATAAATTCCAATTTTTCTTTTCCAACCACCTGTGCAACCATCAAGCATTACTAACTGCTTACTACATGTAGAAACTATGATTCAATCCAAAGGGAAATTCATGTGTTTTTACCAGTGCAAATGTGCCACAGCCGATCCACGTGCATAACAGCCCCCCCCACCTTGAAAAAACATAATCAGCAATCGGAATCACCAATCAGAATCTTTGGGAAATCAGAATACATTAGATATTCTTCCCTTAAGAATAAAATTATTATTTTTTCTTTAGAGAGAAAGAAGAGACATCAAGGGATAATTGTTCACTGGCAGTAACAGCTAACTGTGGTATAGCTAACCGTTTTCACACACATTATCTCATTTCCTTGGTGATCACAGTGTTAGATGCCAGCTCAGCTGAGAGGATGCACCGAAATAATGATGATTGCCCTCAGCAAGAAGGAGATCAGCTGGAGACCTAAATGCTGGGCAGCTACATTGAAGGCTGGGCCCCACCATCAAAATCGATAAATCTGTGTGTACATTTTCTAGGACTGCAGTTTCAGACGGAGGCTGTAAACAAAACATGACTTTAAAATTCCTTGTCAGTGTTTTCTTTTGACTTCCAAATCTATTGGGTTTCCCCTTGGTTTACTGATTTCCATTATATACTTACAGCACTGTGAGTGAATTACATGACAGAAAAGTGGAATTCGTAAGATATTTTATCCCATTGCCTTCCAAATCCCTAAAAGGCATGGAGAAGAAATATTTTTAGTGTTTTTGCACAAATCACATGTCTACAGGCACTTTTTGTTGATATAACAGTTCTGAACTTTATATTTTACCTCATTCCAATTTTTATGTTTTCTTCCTAATCATTGTGGGGTTAATAATATAATTAATATTATGCTTCTTTTCCCCTTCCAATTAATGTTCGAACTTAATAAAATTGAGGGAAAGGGCAGCCCAACATTTCGTGAGTGTCCCTCTGTGCTAGATACCATGCTATTAATTAACATTACATTGCCACCATAATAGGAGTAACCACCATTTATTAGAGTTTTACGCTGTCAGGTACTCTTCTGAGTGTATAAAAGCACTCATGGAAAGTTGGTATTATTCCCCCCTACCCCTGTCCATTTAACATATGAGGAATGTGAGACTCTTGGGAATTCACTTAATTTCTGGTCACACAGCTGGTAAATGGTAGAACTATTTACCATTTATACTATTTATCTAACCCAGATCTGTCTGTATCTAAAGCCTAGACACTAAAGCATGGCATCATAGACCCTTATAATCTCACATTCCTCTGACATCACACAGATACTTTGGTCTCTATTTTGCTAAAGGAGAAAATCAGGCAAATTTATCTTTCAGATACCGAACACCAGAGTCAGGATATGTATCCATCTGCATGACGGAGAGCAAATGCTCTTTCTTTTATTTTGTTTTTTGTTTGATTGTTTTTGGTGCTGAAACCCAGAAATGAAATGACTGGTCTTTCTACCATGCTTCTGAGAGGCTACTGCTGAGTGTAGCGCTGCCCCAGTGTGGCTGGGACAGCCCCCAGCATCACCTGGGAACTCCTCAGAAATGCAGACTCTCAGGCTCCATCTCAGTCCTACTCCAGGACTGAGGTCTTCGTTTTAATTCCAGTAGAGTTCACATACAGTATTATATTAGTTTCAGGTGTGAGATACAGTGATCCAACACTTCATACAACCCTCTGTGCTCATCACAAGTGCCCTCCTTCATCCCCATCACCTATTTTCTCCATCCCCCGACCCAGTTCCTCTCTGGTCACCATCAGTTTGTTCTCAATAGTTAAGAGTCAGTTTCTTGGCTTCTCTCTCTCTTTTTCCTTTGCTCATTTGTTTTGTTTCTTAAATTCTACCTATGTGTGAGATCATATGGTATTTTCCCTTCTCTGACTGATTTATTTCACTTAGCATGATACTCTGTCCACATCGTTGCAAAGGGACTGAGGCCTTAACTAGTCCTCGTATTGTCTGAGATGTGTGCTGACACTGCTGGAGAAGCACTGGTGGAATTAGTGCATCCTGCTAGTGATCCCTTATGACAGGATATCCCACCATCAGGGAGTCCCTGTTGGGAGCACTCGGAAATTACCTCTCCCAGCAGTTCCAAAGAAGGAGACAGAGGCAGCTTTCCTGCTAAGTCTCTTAACTTCTTTTTATTGTTTGCTTCCTATAATCTTCCCTGTATATGATGATCGATGGCTCTTTTGCTGCTTCTGAGCATTTCTCAAGTTCACACTAAAATCACAAATTCTTTTGTCCTTCCCTTTTAAGTTTTATTTTATAGCCATCCAGGTGGTCTTGTAGGAACTTGGTATTTTTTTCAGCCTTAAAATACTGTGGTTAAAATAATAAACACTGTACTCTCTTTAAAGTCCAAATATTGTTAAATGGAATGGGAATAAATGTTTTCATATTTTGCAAGTATAACAGTAAGGAGTTAAGAGTATAGCCCTACTGATGGCAAGTGAGGGAGGAAAAGCCTGGCCAGGTCACACTTTTTTCTGTCTCACTGGATTCTTATGGGTCTGACCTCTCAGTTCTTTGTCCTCTTGGTTTAAAGGCCCTTTTCCATGCGTGATCAGACAATACTACTAATGATAAATTTTTACTGGGTGTCTACATTTTTCCCTAGTGTTTGAGGGAGCCTCGAGTGACCACGAGTATGCCAGAAACCTGGGTTTTGACACTGGTTTCTGATCTACTCTTGGTTGTTGATGTCCATTTTGGGGGACAGGTCTGGACTCTGATCTTTTTCTGCTACCGTCACTCTTTCCTGTTTGCTTCTCATTGTGCAGATGTGCTCATGTGTTTTCTTTCTTAACAAGTTTTATTCTCATGTTGTTCAGACTTTTATTCCCCTTTCAGCAGTGGCACATTTACATGAGACCTCTATTGCCTTAAAAGTTTTTTGGTAACAAGTATATAAATAATAAATAAGTAAATCAATAAATACATGTATGTATGTATGTCAGTAAATAAACACAAGGGCACCTAGTAGTTGTAACAAGTAATTCTAAGTCTAGCTCAGAAAGAATCAAAAGCTGAGGTACTAGTTTTATCCTCGTATGATTATTGAATCCCTGATTTGACAATGAGAAGGGTTCTGGGGGCCAGTACAATCAGCATTTCACAGGGCAAGAGATCACAACACTGCCTGTCTCAGGAAACTGTGAAGATGAAGGTGGCAGGGAATGGGGAGTAGAGGTAGTGAAACCATGAAGTAAACTAACTAAATGTTTTAAACAAGTATTTGTTCAAAGCTAACAAGGAGTGGAAATGGTTTAGCACATTCATTTCACAAAGATCTGTTGAGCAGTTATTATGTGCTGGTCATTGTACAGATGCTGGGATATAAATCCCAAGGTGGGTTTCTGCCCTGATAGAATTTACAGAATGGTGGGGAACAGACATGTAAACCAATGGTTCTATGATAGCAATAGCAAGATAGGTATGCAGTATAGGGACCAACTGACATGGTGGACGTCTGCCCATAGTGTAAAAGAGGCAGAGGGGCAGGCAATGAAATTGGCTGGCATGTCAGGGATGGCCTCCTGGAGGGGATGTTTAAGCTGACCTTTGAGGGTGATGTTGGAGTTAACCAAAGAATAAAGGAGCAAGACTTTCAGAATTGAAGGGATAATATGTGCTCGGGGAATTGATTGTAGCACTTTGGTGCATCTGGAAGGAAGGCACATGAGGAGGAGGAGGAGGATGGTAGACTAGATGGAGGAAGGGACAGAAAATGGGGGGCCTTGGGTGCTCAAGTGTTAAGTCTGAATTTGACTTGTATACCCACTGGAATTTTCAAAAGATATTTAAACCAGGAAATAATGTAATCGGTTTTGGGTTTTGGGAAGAAGATCACCAATGGGCTTTTTATGTGATCATGAATTAACTTCATGTCTAGTTTCCTTAATCTGGATGAAGAACAAATTAGCTCCTAAATGCATACTCACATCCAGTTGAGTTGAGGCATTTGGGCACACATCTGTTTGGGAAGGGCTTCTAAGTAGTTATTAACCATAGACCTTTACACAAAGAAGATGTTAATTAGAAGCAAGATGATATGCCACTTTAAGAACAGCATTTTTATTATTTCCACCATTTGGAAAGTTGCATGCTAAAATCAACACACCCAGAGAAAGAATAAACACATAACTACCTCTTCAAAATGGTGTCTAGAAATGCGTGGAAAAGGAAGCAGATGTCAAAGAAACTATGAATACAAAAGTATGATATATAACCTGGGAATAAACATTGGACAGTTTAATTTTATGAGATGAAACCAAAGTATATATTGAGTAATAATTTTGAATTTCATGGTAATTTTCCTTGTAAACTTTTAATTTGCAATCATTTCTAGCATCCTACATTCAGAATTTTTTCTTAAGGGAAACATCAATCACTTACAGTATTAAAAGGCCACATCACAAACTGCATTAAATCTAAGAAGTGATAGCAGGGGGCACTGGGGGAAAGAAAACAACCCATCAGCATGTTAAACTGCACGATTAATTTATGATATTGTGGTTCCTTTTGGCAAATGGAAAAATAATGATGCTATATGATCAACTATAAAGGAATATAATAATCCCCTGCTGATAAATCATTCCAGTATATTAATAAACAGTGAGAATGTAATTATGAGAATAGTTCTTTTGGTGGGACAAAGATTTTGGAATTTTTAGTGACTCTCGCTGGGCAAAGGCACATTTCCCTCTGTTAAAAATGTAGTCAGAGCTGAACCCCCAGGAGATTCTGATAGATTTAAATGTAGTAAGCAGATAAAAATGAATACTATCTTTGGTTAACCACTGCAGGTCGAACATGCTTTAGGATTAAAGGAAATTAAAGGAGATCAAAAAGCAATCAACCAGTAAGCTTAAATGGTCATGGTCAGCTTTCCTGACCAGGAGCCATGGTCAGGAAACTGCAACAGTAACTGTGGTTAGACACACAGGAAAGGTTTTGACTAATAAAAATGTTATCAGGCTTGAGGTTTTTAAAGCTCTTTTTGAAAGCTGGTGTTAGATGTCATTGCAATTTATAGACAGATGTATTGAAGGGTAAATGAACACTTACAAGAAAAACAAGGACTTTAATCCAGTAAACAACTTCTGTGAAATTCTGGTTATTGGATTGTCATCTAGAATTCTGAGAAAACATATCACAAACATTTCCAACATTAGAGACATTTATGAAATAAAACCAGGAAACAAGAAAAGGCGCATGACAATCCTGTCTCCCCCAACACCTGCTCTCCTCCTACCTGCCCGTCCATACTTGGTCCCTATCCTCTTCCTTGAAAGCCCCTCCTTCACCCTGGGTCTTTCCTCCACATTCCCACCACCCTCCATCCCAGTTCTTACGAGCTCTGTCCTGATTGTTTTCTCTGCCTGCATCCACCTCCCACTGTTCTTCAAGACCTGAGTCACACCCTTCACCTTTGGATACTTGGGTCCAGCACAAGCTGAATTATTAATCGGCTGACTACAGACTCAGTGAAAGCTTTGACCTACTGATTGACTGAATGAAGAGTGAGTGAGAAAAAAAAATTCTTAGGAAATCACAAATGGTTCTTTGGTTTCATGGGATTTAAATGACGCATTTAATAAGGTCTATACAAACAAACTCATTAGGAGCTTTGAGGGTGAATGAGTGGAAATATTCATATATTCAAATCACCATTTCTAACCATATATGGTATTTTCCTAGAAAGAAATAGACTAAAGGGAAATATGCCTTCTTTTCTCTCGTGCCTTTGAAGCCAGGTACCCTTTCCTCTTACTCTCAGGGGCCCTTGAGAGTAAAATTTGGAGA
The DNA here is from genome assembly GCF_002288905.1 of Enhydra lutris kenyoni. NCBI lineage: Eukaryota > Metazoa > Chordata > Mammalia > Carnivora > Mustelidae > Enhydra > Enhydra lutris. The sequence goes on along the minus strand of NW_019154144.1, from coordinate 3,984,808 downwards.
AGGGAGTGACATTGGGCACCTACTATATGCCAGAAGCTCTCCATGTGGCCATTTATATATGCTCTGTGATTTAATCCTCAAAACATTGTTTTTAGAAAGGAACTGTGATTATAGTTTACAGATGAGAAAAAAACAGCCTCTGAAGATTAAGAAAGTTGCCTGGAACATTAAGCCTAGGACCATGACATACACAGGATCTGGATGAAGTTGAAGTTCTGGCTTTTCTACTAGGCCAGACCAACCTACAGAAAATGGGCAAACTGAAACATAGAGCCTTCTAACTGCCTCATGTTTATTTTTCTGATGAAAACACAAACATCTGATGTGGGACTCCTCAGTATGGAGCTGGTGGCTTAGCCTGGAAAGTAATGAAACACCACAACTTACCGTATTTTCAGACCTTTCTATGAATGTTCTGGAAATCAAAAAAACTCCTTAACTTGGACCTTAACAATCTGAGTTGCTTGGGTAAAATGCTCCAGATTATGTGACAGAAAAATGAGTATAATAAACAAGATCCATAAATAGATGGAAACTATAAGCATTGATGTATATCATCAAGACTGATCTTTTGTTGGGGAGGGAAAAGCTGGAATACTTACAGCCAAGTTAGCTGATGCAAGTCTTTGAATACTCCGGGTCTGAGAGTTGTAATGCAGTTGTGGCTGAGATACCTATAAATAGCATGAGCAAGTCAATTAAGCAAACTCAGTACTCCATTTTAGTCATATATAATTAGAATATGAGCTGCGGCTGATGATTATGGAGTATGGACATCTGTTTTTGAAAGCACCCAACGGGATAAGAAGAGGGGGACAAATCAAGGAACAACTGGGAGATACAGATAACAAGCCTAATGTGTGCGACCCTGGGGCCAGGACCAGCAAAATGGCCAAAAGTAATGGGTTGGAATATTGTATTTTGTTAAGAGTATAAGAGTAGGTTATTTTTGCTTTTGTCCTTTTTGGTTCCATCCTTAGTAGACTAGTATTTTAAGAAAACATACAAGTAAGTTAGCAAGGATTAGAAAAAATAAAATGCTAAAATATTGTGGAAATGACCCAAACTTGAAAATACAAGGTTAAGGAGAGCTTTTATAGCTGGTAAAACCAGGAATCTTTTAATAATTCTTTTAGCATAATAATTAATCTAAGTACTTTGTGATAACAATTCCTCCCACTTCGCTATAGACAAGTCAAGTCTTCAAAAATGACCATTTTACCTTTCTAACCTTTACCTAAAATTGTACTCATAATTATAAAGAAGTTACTTACAATATTTGCAGGTTATGTAATCCAAAAAATGCTTTCCTGGATATGTGTGTAATACAATTATGCTGAAGAAATCTGGTAGGAATAAGATAGAAGAGTCATGTGATTATGGTTTAAGCTTTTTATCAAGTTGTTGAATGTGGTCTCCACTTTCTTCATCTAAAAACAGTTTGTGAAACTGGCTTATAAAGTCCCAATCCTACTTTTATGTTGGGCAGTAGAAGCGTTGCCCATGAGAGATGGCTGTGAACTGGCTAATTCTTCTGTCCCGCTAGCACCCATGCAGTGAGATTTCTGGCATCTCTGGTTTGCACTGCTGAGCTCATGTGTGATGAGTTTGAAGGTCAAAGTGGTCTATTTTGCAGTTTTCTTATTCTGACTTAAGAGAGATATGCCCCATGTGAGACCAGCCAGTCTCACTGTTGAGCTTTATTTTTTCAGGACAGGGTTCTAACTTTAATTCCCCATTTCTCTTCATTCTATTCCCATGGGAAAAGGAGAGGGCAAGTCTTATTCTTTTCTATTTTGAGATGCAGAATGAGAACCACAAAGGGAATTAGGTGTTCAAGGTCAGGAATGGCATGAGTAGTTGAACCGGAGCTAATACATCTACTTCAGCTCACAGGGTCATAATTTACTTAGCCCCTGAAGCAATTTTGCAATATAATATTCAATAATAGCACTGTTGGGAGTATCTAAGCAAATAATTTCCATTTCCTGTGCTCATTATACAATGGGAGGTTAACCTTGCGTTCATATTTTCTAAAGGTATTTAGGAGCAGGAAATGTCCACTAATAATAGTAACTAATGACTACATCGTCTTTTGAATGGCTTCCCCATCTCTTATTTTTATTTGATTTGATTCTTTAATCTTGTACAACATTTTCTTGATTGTTAGGGTACCTCACTGCAAAACTATTCATAGAACGTGTTCTCCTTCAGCATCTGACTGTACTCTGAATTTTGTTATACTGTAACTATTCATTCTCTAGCTAAGCTTCCCAGCCTTTGAGTCGTGAAGGCATTATAGGTGTGTCAGGATATTGAAGCTCTCAGACATTTGGGTAGCTAGGTAAAGTGGAGATGCCATTCCCAGTTATCAGCTAACCCATCTATTACCCTAAGCGTTAAATATTGTCATTTTCTCTATGTACCGCCAAGTGGAAAATGTTCGTACTACAGAGCACAGGCATTACATACATAGATACACAAAATACCAATTTCAATCCCACAAAGTAAACTTGAAACCCATAGAGACCTCATGCCCTTCCAACCCTTCTCCCCCTCCACCATGTCTATGAAGAGATGCTTCCCATTGCAACATAAGTTGTGCTTTTGGTTTTAAAGTTCTGCTATGAATAGAATGAATACATATAGATCACTATCTGTTTTAGCATTTCAGAGCTCTTGAGTGATGTAATGAAAATTAATATAATGAATTATGTTAAAATAGTAAACAAGAATAGAAAAAGAACATAATGTTATAATATAGGTATATTGAAGTTTCTCTTGAAGATAAGATTTACCACCTAACTAGTACGATTTATATTTTATTCAAGATAATGAATTCAAAAGTGGAATGCACATTTTACCTACATGCTCTCAATCTTGAAGAGATGGGCAGTCATAAATTGTGAATTTGACTTTGTGCTTTCCATCTGCATGACTCACTGGACATGTACAGCCTCTCTGCCTTCCCTGACATGAGTTAAGATTCCAACTCCTTAAATAATGAAGAGCCTCTAGCCTTCTGTTTTGGCTTCAGCTTGCTGGCTCCCCACAGATAACCAGAGTCCCAAGACCCCTGTCTCAGACTTAGGCTAGTGAATTTTAACGTGATCCTGTGCTATCCCCTTTCTTCTTTGCAGAATAGAAGCTTAGTGAGTATGAAGGAAAATTTGGAAACATAACAATTTGGCAAGTGGTGTCCTCTTTTTATTCAGAGCTGAGATATGAGCCCATTTAATATACTTTACATTGAATGGCTTTTCTAAGAATAACTTACTGGTTCATGAATTCCTGCTGTTTCAGCTGTCAGGACTTTTCAAGCAGAAACGCCAGGAATTTATGTACCTGAAACTAAAGCAAATAAATGCTTTAATGACATGCATGTTTATAGGCTATTCTTTAATGCAACATTTTGTATTCATGAACCAGGCAGACTCCTTGAGTTACATTTTGTTGCCAATGATTGCCTTGAACTAGAACCATGTCTAAGAAGGAATTTCTAATTTATATAAGGTTTATGTTACAATAGGGAGGAGAACTGCTATTGGTTTCCATGGTAGTAGTGATAGAGTATTACAGTCAATGTTATAAATTATATTTTATTTCTCTGAAAGATCATCTTAAATGTCCTCCCCCCCAACATTAGATATTTTAAAAGGTTATTAAAACGAGTAATCTGATCAACAGTTAAAGCATTCAGATAAGTTGAATAACATTTATTCATCTGGTAATTAAAATTTCATTTTGATTTCTAAGTTTATTTTTTCAGGATACCAAATTGACCTCAATCCACTGAATATTTAGAGCTTTCTAGACCACAGACTCACTCAAAGTTAGGTTCAGTGATCTCTTAGGATATATCCCAGTGCATAGAATGATGAGCATGATGTTGGCTGTGGGCAAGATCACAGAACAGGCTATTTAGGACACTGCCTGTGAACGCCTCAGAGAGAAAGTAAACAGGGGACTACATGAAAATCAGGGCGTGTTGGACCAACTTGATTTTTTTTCTTTGAAAAACTGATCAGTCCTAAATTCAAACAACTATGTGCCTGACATTGCTTATAGTCTACTAGGCATTGATCAAATGGCTTTATGATGGTTTTATGGACAGGATAAAGAACAATATACATTATTTGAAGGATGATGATGGAGGACTCAGGAAAAAGTATTCGACACTGTCCTCTTCAATATTTTACTGCATGATTTGGGAAAGGTGGCTCATCTAATTTTCAGATTACAGAATGCTAGAAAGAACAGCAAATATATTGAGTTTTCAAAAAAGTTCTTCACAGTCTGATAAGAAAAGCTGACTCTAACAACATGAAACTGAATAGAGATAAATTTATGGACCTATCACTAGCTCTCAAATGCCGAGTGCACAAATGCAGGATGGAGTAGCCATCCCTGAGCAGAAACAAATGTGGCATGGGATTGGGAATTTTAGAGGCATGATTGCTAGGAGTTAAGGGAGTGAAGTAGTCACCAAAAAGCAAATGTAAGCTTAGGGCATATAGAGTTTAGGAAGGAAGTGTTGCTAGCTTTCTCTTTCCCTGCTCTGGTTATGTCACAGTGAAAATATTGCATTTATTCTAGATACTACATGTAAGGCAAATGTAGGTGAACATATACAGATTAATGTGACCAGAATGATGATTAGATATGAAACCAGGTCCTTTTGGGGGAGAATTCTGCTTGAAGAGACTTGTGGAATGTGCAGGGTAATAATAGCCAGCTTGAAATATCAACAGTTACATGGATGGTTGATTGGGTGTATTCTGATCAGTTTCATGGTGTAAGTCTAAGAAAGATGGGAAGCTTTGCCAGTGGTAGAGTTTTGTGACAGGACAAAATTTATTAACACTCCTTAAAATTTCTTTTCCTCGGCTTGCCTTCATTCCTTCCTGGCTTATTTTTCTCCATGGCCCTAATCAGTATGTAATACACTAAGTATTTTTAAATTTTATTATCTATCCTCCTCCCTTGTACCTTAAGCTCCATGAAGAGAGGGCTTTTTGTAGGTGCCTGGTACCTCACAGGTATCAAGAAATATTCATTGAAAGAATGAATGAACATGTGGTTTCTTCAGCATTTACCCTCCTGTTGAATGCCACCAAGGGTTCTGGGGGTTGTCCATTCTCCGGACACCTTCTTTTGGGCATGGTTTGGGCTTTGTGACACCGGTTATTTGGGTTATTGTAATGCAGAATGGGGAAGGAGAAGATAAGAGTAAGACTGGAGGGGAAGGGTGTGTCTGAGGTTGGGGGGAGATGCTGGAGAAGGAGGAGAAAAGGGCTGGGGATACTCATGAACTCATGAGCTACTTTGCGATATTCGGGTAATGCTTATGAAGAACCTGAGTTATTTTCAAATCAAAGTTTGGTTAATGGATGTTTTCATCAACAGTAACAATATTCTGAGACAGGACCATGCAACTAAGCTTCCAAAGGATCACAGTCAGAGGTCTGGGTTTGAGGCCACACTCTAATACTTGTCAGCTGGCTGCCTTTGGGCAAACAACCCCTCTTCTCCAGAGTAGGTATCCTCATTCCTAAAAGGATCTCATGATGTCTGCCTCGACCTCACAGATTTTGGGGATCAAAGTCCAAATGAGAATTCCAAATGCCGGCTTCTTTGTAAACTTTAAAAAGTGCTACATAAATAAAAAGAATTGTGCCGTACTTTGCCTATAATAGATAGTTAGTGAATATTTATTGATGATGGTCTCCTGATCGCTTTTCTCTCAGTCTCCAGGAGAATCAACCCGCCTGGAAAGCATCAAATAGCAGCTTGCATTGAGAAAGCCTCTGCTGGGTGATGATGTGGCCCCTAGGCTTTCTCACACAAAGTAGAAGTCAATATTTGGAGAATTTTCCAGCTGATCTGGGCAATTAAGGTTAATCCCTATTTTATTTCACTGGGAAAAACTGGGGCCTTAATTATCAAAAGGAGTGATTCCATATTCTTCCCTTAAGTGGGCTAGCTTATACTACGAGAAATAAGTATTGACATAGATCAGTGGTCCACAAAAGGACTTGGTCTAAGTATCTGAAATTTAACTGTCTTTTGCTTGATCCTCTGGTGATGGCTCTGACTTCCCAAAGTCAATTTGTCCCCACTAAGAGGGCAAACATAGAGAAGGGAGTTCTGCTTGGGGTAGGACAGTATGTATTAGTAGAACACTCAATCTGTTGCTAGAATGATTTCTTTCCATCTCTAGTTTCTGGTTATTATAAACACTGCATCGGGCATCAGAAGATAGGGGCTCTAATTCTGGCTCTTCCACTTACTAGTTGTAGATCCTAGTTAAATCATTTAACCATTGCAGACTTTAGTTGCCTCCTGAATAACAAGATTTAATTAAAAATTCATAAACTTTCTATGACTCTAGATCATAGAATTGAAAAAGGTACTCTACAGCATGAGCCTTTCCCCCCTTCCTTTCTGCTAGTGCTATTTTATTTTTCCTCCCTTGAGCATTATCCAGGCAGTTGCAAACACAATATTGATTCATAGAATGAACATGTGATTCTAAGGATTTCCAGTAAGATTAGCAGCAGTATTGTGAGGATTTCCTCCCTGGAGGAATCTGGAAACCCAGAGAACGTGCACAGCCACTCCATGGTGACGAAGTCAACATGACCACATGCTCCAGGATGGTATTTATAGAGATGTGAGATGATATTTACAAAGGCTGTAATCAAACGCGGGCATGATTATCTCTGTTCATATAAGATTCTACCTCACTCATGGACTTCCTTCAGTGACTTCTTTTCCTATATGAGAAAATCTGTACCTAAATTCATGAACAGTATAGAATTGTTGATGGCATTTTAAACCAAATAAGTCTGTCCAGTATCATCCAAACATCAGATTATTTTTATTCTTTTTAACATATTTCACATTTCTAGAAACTTTATACGCTGAAGGATAAAACAATATGATTGTACTGCCAGGGGCCTTACAACATTACCTTGTTAATTTTTTTAAAGATTTTATTTATTTATTTGACAAACAGATCACAAGTAGGCAGAGAGGCACGCAGAGGGGGCAGGGAAGCAGGCTCCCCACTGAGCAGAGAGCCCGATGTGGGGCTCAATCCCAGGACCCTGAGATCATGACCTGAGCCCCAGGCAGAGGCTTAACTCACTGAGCCACCCAGGTGCTCCTACCTTGTTAATTTTTAAATCTAGTCTAACGATCATCTTGGCAAGTATAGGAAGTTGATTTCTTCATTATCCCAGACTGATTGGGCTCAGAGGAACTGATATACAGTAACCAAATTCATAAGCATTTGAATATTCTCAATTTCTTTATTTAAATAGGAGGTATTCAATTCCACCAATAGAAATGTTCTTATACCCTATCCAAGATAACTGCCCAAATACTTCAGTATGAATAATTTGGGAAGTTAATGCACTCATCATAATGTCGCTTGGTGAGCAGGGAATCAAAGCAAAGGTAATCTCCATCAAAAGATAGTTCATGCTAGTTATGGTGGAAATTGACAATCCATCCCTGTCCTCCAGAAAAGACTTCTCTAGGGAGTATGTCTCCCAGATCTTGGTTTTCTTTCTTGGAAGATAGCATCTTGATACTTTGTTTCTCGCTGACTACCATTTCTTCATTGCAGACTGTGCTGGATTTATTAACATTTTCTTTTCTCAGATATGCTAATATCACTGATTTCACTAAGATTGTGTTTTGTTCATATTCTTTCATTATGTGTTCTAAATGATCTGAACATTCTGGTCTATACTAACATTCCTCTTTAAATTAAAAAGTGCATCAAGTGCCTCTGAATCTACAATGTCATTTTCCAAATGACCTTGGAAATTCATATGGAACTATGTGTTTTCTTGTTGAGATGCCTGATCTCAACTCCAATTTAATTTTCTAAAAATAGTTTAAATAAAATCAATTCAGCTACTTTAAATTATGAAATGGAAAGATAATATGCTAGTTTTCAAAGCTTAATTTACTAATCTTAATTATATTTGGAAAAATAAATTACCTGATAAAGCTTATCGCGTTTATATTTCATTTTAAAAATAAAAGGCAGGGGCGCCTGGGTGGCTCAGTGGGTTAAAGCCTCTGCCTTCGGCTCAGGTCATGATCCCAGGATCCTGGGATCGAGCCCCACATCGGGCTCTCTGCTCAGCAGGGAGCCGGCTTCCCTTTCTCTCTCTGCCTGCCTCTCTGCCTGCTTGAGATCTCTGTCTGTCAAATAAATAAAAATAAAATCTTTAAAAAAATAAAAATAAAAAGATAAAAGGCATCTTAAAACATCATAAGGATTTCTTCATAAAAACACTATTAATAGCTACTTACATCTGTTTAAGTTCTGTGTATTTGATGAAAACTTTATCTGGAAGACTGTGAATTTTGTTTTTCTTAAGAGACCTAAAATAACAGTTAAAGCAGACTTCATTACGGGTTTAATGGCCAACCACAGTTATCCCTAGAAAGTGCATGCTTGAAAACAGGATATTTAATGATACTCCATGCTACTTAACACACATCTGAAAATGACTGTAGTAACTGAAAACTCCCTTATATGAGAATGAGAAGTCCAAAAAGCAAAATTAAAGCAGTTTGCAAACATTTGACAAGTCTGGTCAGTTAGTATCATAGACTAGAATGTCTATCGTGATTTAACATCTTTACTCTCTGCGTAATTTAACAAAATACAACAAACAAAACCACCACCACCACCACCACCAACAAAAGCAACAGATAATCCTAACCAAATCATGCTTGCTCAAATTATAACATGACTGTAAATTCTGAGACTCTCAGAACATTTTTGCAAAGTACAGGAAAACTTCCACAGTGGTAACACAGCTAGCTTCATAGACCTTTTATATCTTTGCAAACTTGGACAGTTATCACTATTTAAAACAAGAGAAAATAAGTTAGTGGTTTTCTTTTTTATTTCCATCTTTAGTTGTACAGTATTGGCATTTTGGTAAAAACAAGAGATCAGAAAGTAACTGAAATGAACACTCCAGACCACAGACATTTGTGAGCTAAATGATATCCAGGCAATCTAACACTGTTTAAAACCTGTTTTCTCTGGAGAAGAAGCGTGAGGAATTCTCTGATGGCTGGTGGTTTAAAGGGAGCTTCTATTAGTTTGCTAGTATACAAGTAACATAAAACAGAACAAGGGGAGGTTAGATTAGACTACATGGTTTTCATATGACTTTACAGGCAAATATCTGCAAGTTGTGAATTCTACTCACAGTAATGTCGTATTGTTGGAAATCCTTGGCACAGACTTTAAGCCGACATTTACACATTCCAATTCAGTTCCTTTGCAGTCACAGGGTTGTGGATACTGATTTAGAACTAGGGGGCAAAAGAGTAGTATTTCACTGGGGAAAAAAATACTTTTCTTTAATTATGACCTTATCTCTAATAAATGACATTGTTCTCTCTTCATTGAATGTATAACATTTACACCTTCAGGGCACTAATTCGGGCCCATAATAAAAGCAAATAAGAATTTTCACCTAGTCGAATACAGACTAATGGGATGTTTCATCTCAGTTCTAGCTTCCAGTGGTCATTTCAGAGGCACTTAACAAGTGATTAGAAAGAAACTACAGAAAGGTTTAAATGGCAAAAAAGTGTATAGTGAAGCAAGATTAAGTTCTCCTCAATGAAAAACATTAGTATGATGGAGTAAATCTGTAATGGGTATAATTGAGTCAGTTTAATTGAATTGAATGACACAAAGAGGTTGCTCAACAAATGCTTGTTGATTAAAATTAAATTCCATTCTTTTTCCCCTTTCAAACTTCTGGAGCTGGGAGAAAAGAGATGCAGTTTCTGTGAGAGCCTCCATTGTGCCTTATTAAAATCGACCAAGTTAGATCCCCTCTTATTGTGGTTCTTTGTTTTTCATTCCTATAAAGATATAGTGGAAGACAAAAATTGTAGAGAAGCTATAAAGCTGAGAGAACCAAAGATCCATCTATCTGAAACATTCTGAAGGGAAAAAAAAAACACTTCAGAATTTACTGTGAAGAAGCTTACATAGTTATTAAGATAATGTCATATAAAGGAGTGAGAAATCCAAGGAGAAACCAGGCCAAGTTGTCCCATACGACAGACAATCACACTGCGTGTGTGTGTGTGTGTGTGTGTGTGTGTGTGTGTGTGTGTGTGTGAGAGAGAGAGAGAGAGAGAGGAGTGATATTTATGGAGCACTTGATTTTGCCTCTGATCCTATGAGTAACTCTTTTGATGGGAGCTAAGAAAATGAGGATTATTTTCCAATTTTTATATTTACTATTATTTATTTAAATCTTTATAAGTTCTTTCTAATTGCTCTGCTTCCTTTAAATCACTTTTATCCAAACTTTTAAAAATCAATTTCACTGAATTTTGGTAAATTCAACAAACTTTTATTGAGTACCTGCTTAATTCGAAAGATGTATTCTAGTGTATAAAATTCTGGAAAGTATTCTATGTTGTTTATAAGTTTATGCTAATTAGCTCAACTTCTTAAAGCTAAGTTCAGAATGTTTACTTCAATGTTTATTGACATTAAAAATAGTGGTTATTATTAGATGGAAAACCTAGGGTTTGAAACTTTTATTTCCCAATAAAAGAATCCAATGTAGTCAAGCTGGGCCTGCTGTCTAAACCAGCAATGTGAGCATAGAACCCTCACCTGTAAGTCAGTGATACCCATAGACTCTGGATTCTTCTTTATAAATGCTTCTTGCATCTCTCTCTACTCATTTTTCTCACTGACATTTTCTGGACTCAGATTCTGAGTATTAGTCTGAAGTATTACAGGACACATAATGATTAGTATCTCTTTCACCATACTTTCTCCTCAGCCTTGGCAAGGTTGACATTTGGGGAAGCTCATTCTCCAGTGTGAGGGGCTGTCTGTACGTTAGAGGATGTTCAACAGCATCCTTGTCCTCTACACACTAGATGCCAGTAGCAAACACCCAGCTGTGACAACCGAAATGTCTCCAGACAATTGTCAAATGTTCTCTGGGGGCAAAAGTTGCCCAGGGCTGAGGACTGCTGTTCTATTCCATTCTCTATAATTCTGTCTCACACACGCCCCTTATCATGTGCTTCTTCCTATTCATTGAAAGAAAATAAGCCCACAATTTTGGTGATTGCCCAAAATTGTGTACAGCAGTGATCTGCACAATGGGATGCATACGAAGTGACCTATTGTGGTTCAGGAAGAAAATATTAGAACTTTCAGTTATATTTATTTTTAAACTTTTAATTTATCATTTTTATATTTGATCCTCCTGTGATGTATATGAAAGCATATAGTAAGTGGTGATTATAAACTGGTTGTTACAAAGTGTATAATATAGTATTAATATACCGTTTAATATAGGTACATTATATATACATATTAATATACATACATAATTGTACATGCACCTTCATAATTATGCCTATATATACATTATACACATGTATGTAACATAGGTATGTATAAAGACATGATTTTATCTACAGGGTAGAGGCCAATGTCTAAAGTGTGCACCCAAAACCTTTTATGGGCTGGCCTCATCTTCTAGGTCTAGCTCCAGCTCCTCTGCCCCATGCACTCAGAACCACTGGGAAAGACATAGTGATCTTTACACCTTCCTACCCCAGTGTTTTGCAGATCTTGCTTCCCGGCTTGTCCTGTTACCTCCACTCATTCCTTCATCCAGGGACTTCTATGTCCATCTCAATGTCATCTTCTCTGTGGATCTTTCCCCACCCCTAACACAGCCTTCATTTCTTCCAATGGGCTTTCACATTACCTTGTGCAAACATCATTCCTCCAGTTTAACACTACGTTTTACCTTCCCTGCTTCCATGAGGATTTATCTTTCTTGCTACAATATGAACTATTTGTGAGTTGCAACCACATCTTATTTATCCTTGTACACTCAGCCCTTAACATAGGGGCTGGAAAGCAGTTGGTGCTCAATATCTTTAGTGAAACACTTTCTTCAGTAAAGGGAAAAGATCTTTATTATTTGTCATAATTATTGAACATCTATATATTCTTGCAATCATAGGCTAATACATCAAATGAGCATGAATAAAGTATGCTGTTTTCTTCCATCTCTCAGTCCCATGGCAGACAACAGCCGACAACAGACCAGCTGACCAGTGAAACACATTGAACTGAAATTGAAATTCCAGAAGGAATTTAATCACCCTACCCATATGAATCCATGCACCGCAAATCATGTTGCTCACAAAGCTGATACTGAGTTTTTGAATCAATACCACTTACAGCACTCCTGTGTTAATGCCACATTATTAGCATTTCCATGGACTGTGCCAAATATAGTCGCCCATCCACTAGTGTCTCCTGTGAAATGGTGATGAATATGTGTCAGTTATTCTATAATTCAAATATCAAATTACAAAACAAAAGTATAAGAAATTGATAATGAAATCAGTTAAAATCAGTTTAAGTAATTGAATGATAACATAGATGGTAAGGGAGAAAAAGCTAGGCCAACATTTGAAGTTTTCCCCTTTTTTGAAGTTACAAATATTTCAAATGTGTGTATTGGAAAATATGGAATGGAAATAGATAACTGTTTTACATACATATATCCATCTTGAAAAATGTTACTTGTTTCTAATGCTGACAGTTTAAATGTTTCATCTTTAATTTTGAGGCCCTCAGAAGAAAATACAATCTGAATTGTTTCGTCATCTGCATATTGCTGCATATGTGTATGTAGATACGTACTTGATAGGTTTAACGACTAATAATAAAATATGTGTCACCTGACCTTCTTAATAAAGCAAAAGCATAAGTTCCTTTTAATAAAGACCATCTGGTCCTGTGGAGAGAAATCATATTTTCTCAATTTGTCCGAGGACACAGCATGCTTATTTGCCAAATTTCCTTCTCCTTTTCTGCAAGAAAATTCTACTCTTTTTAAAAGAGAGGACTGGTTCTGAAATATCATTTCTTCAATATTTGCTATTAAAATGGTAAGATACATATTATAATATGCCATACTAAAGTTCATACAAATAGAAGGGTAAATTTAAATAGTTTTCCACAGGTCCCCTTTGATCCCTGAAACCTTTAACTTGTTTCTATTTTTTTATTAATATGCACAATGGTTTTTCAAATGATTGTATTTGATGCCTTCACACAAATTATTTTTAATTTGCATTCAGAACACCCTCATGAGGTAGATAAACATGCAGGGTGTCTGATTCCCATGCAGTGGAGAGGGAATGCCAAACATTTGACTGACTTGCCTATTGGCATCCTGACAGCTGCGCTCATCACTGAGCAGTGTTTGAGCACCTATGATATACTCTATTGTCTTAGGCTCTGGAGACACCAAAACAAATAAGACACAAAGAAGAACTCTTCTTAAAAAGTTCATGTCTAGTGAAAGAAGTACAGTGAAGAGACAAGGCAGCCCTTAGTATGACCATACAGGTATAGCAGGAAGCCGTGGAAACAGAGAGAACAAGTGCTTATCTTAGACTGGTGGGAGAGCTTCAGGGTGGGGAATTGGGGCCAGGGAAGCCAAGTCTCTCGGGTGAAAACGGGACATGAACTGCATCCCAAAGAGGAGCATGAATGATCCACAGAAGGTGAGGATGGTAGGTTCCATGAGTGGGAAGCATGCATGAATACTCAAGGGCAGGAAAGCAGATTCTAGAGACAGACACCTGGCTTTTCTGGACGTTGTTGTCTCACTTTGATTGCTAGTTGGGCAATGCCAAGGAATGGCAGTTCTGTGCAGTAGAAGACACACAGGATTTTTTAAATTGTGGAGGTCTGTGTTCTAGTGCCTACTCGCTCATTATCTCATTAACTAGACATGTCAACTTGGCATCAGCTTCTTCAAGTAAAAATATACTTCTTCAAGTAAAAATAATATTATATTAGACAATATATACATTCCCAACATACAGACCTGAAATGGCCTGTAGGACTTTTGGTGATCTGGCCTCTGTCACCTCCTCACCCTCTATATCCTTGTTCACTCTGCTCAAGCCATACTGGCTTTTCTGTCCCACAAACACATTTTCTTATTTCACTGAGCCTCAGAGCCTTTGCACTTGCTGTTTTTTTGGTCTGAAACTCTGTTTCTCTACAATTTTTTATGGTTTGGCTCTCAATTCAAATGTTATCATCTCAGAGAGGTTTTCTCTGGTTGCATCATTAAAATAGCCCTCCCTTCATGTCACTTTCTATTCCATCATTTTGTTTTCTATTTTTGTGGCACTTATCACTCTCTGAAATATTTAGTATTTAAATAAATATTAATATTTAAATACATTTTATTTATTTATGTACAGGTTTATTGTCCTCCTTGTTCACATTGCCCATGTGAACTCCTTGAGGGTAAGACCTCCTCTCCCTTAAGCCTGCTCTGGTTGGGTGAGTTGAACAGCCCCTGGCACATAGTGGGGACTCAACATAGATCTGTTCAATAAATCAATTCTCTAGACAGAGCCCATTCACACTTTATGAGAGGTATTCTTGTAGCTGAACCAAATTACCAAGCCAAAAAGAGGTAGTTATAAGAAGACATTTAAAATTAGAATATGGGCATCCAAGTAGATTTCAAAATATGACTTCAATTTTTATCAATTTTTTTATTTCTGATTTAATCAACTTCTACCTGTGAAAATTCTGGTCATACCACAAATAAATTTGGGGCACAATTATTTGTGTTATAGTAGGATTCCCTGTAGAATACCAAATCATCTCTTTCCTTTCAGGACAATTATTATTTGGTCCAAGCACACTTTGAGGGCATTCACAAGGGGAGTGGGCATCTGGAGCTGAGTGGGGAACTCACCACAGTTGTCCTCATCAGCCCCATTCCCACAGTCATCCACACCATCACAGTGAAAAGCACGGGGTAAGCACTTGGTAAGATTCCCACAGGGAAAGTATCCTTTTTGGCACAAAGGAGTGATTGTACTGCCTTCAGTCAGTGGAAAATCTATGCAAAAGAGGGGACAGAAATATTGTTAATATGGCTAAAGTCTTTTCATGGCATCCCCTTTAATTTTCTTAAGAACCCTAAAAGTGGAGTTTGTCTGATGTTATTCCTAGCACACAATTTCTTTGAATAATATTCTTAATTATAACATTCTAAACAATCATGGTCATATCTAACCCCAGCTATATCAACAATGGGACCAACGTTCATTTTGAACTAATTTCAGGAAGGCAATAGTAAATAAAACTAAAGTAATTGTCTTACTTTCATGTGAAATCAAAGAGTTGTCCACTCTTGGAAACAGAAACGTAAAGCCATGAGCTAACAGAATTAAATAGATGGATTTATTTACTTTTTAATCCTTTATGAGGAGGAGTTGAGGTGACATAATAAAAATATACATGCAAAAGGACAGTTTAAGTGTGAATTAGAGAGAAATCTAGAACTACATTTGAATAGGGAGATATAATGGTAAGTAATGACATGTAACACTCACTGAACTTACTGTGTCCCAGGCCAATTGCACAAGTGGTTTATCTCAGTTATTCCTTCTACCACTCTATGTATGGGTGATATTTTCCTTTATGTTTCAGGTGTAAGGAAGTTAAGTGCTGTCATCAGTTTAGAAAGACATAGAAGGTTTGTTCTCTGTCCTTCTGCTATATTAAAAAGTGTGATATCACCAATCCAAGGGAGCTCCTGGTCTTGATGCCAACCTTCAGTGGCATGGATAGGAGCACCTTGCTAATGCCCCTTGCTCCCTTCAATTAGTTATAATGAACCACAGTCATGTCTGAGTGTACACTCTCCTTCAGTCAATTTTTGTGAAGTTTTGTCTTGCATTCCTTTAAAAAAAAATACATGACTTCCACAATTATACTAGAGTATTTATAGAAAGCATCTCTTTTTTTTCTGGAAAGTACTCTTTCGAAATTCAAAGAATGTCTCTTACATCTAAATTTCTGAAATGTTTTTGGTCATCCTATCCACAGAGTAATTTTGTCAAAGTTAATTACATTCTTTTTTATTCCTTTTTCATTTTCTCATTCAACCTAGCCACTATTCAGCTTTTGTCCTCTCTTATGTTCCCTGCACAAGGAGACTATTTTTAATCCACCCTCGAAGAGAACTTATGCCCCTTGAAATGCAGCTTCCTGCTTTAATTGATATCTTCATAACACAATGTATGGGGAGAGAGGATATGAGAACTAAATTGTCTTTCATAGGGAGGAGGTTCATAAAAAATAGTTTAACATCTTAGAAAACACATGATATTTTGTATTGTCTTTGCTCAGTTTGTCTAATTTTCACTGCCCTTTAATAAATACACGCAGAGACACAAAGAGAACCTGGCCCTCCTGGGGGACAGCTGGACATACCAATGCAGACTCTACTCCAGAAGCTGCTGCTGCCCCATCTGCTACACCTTCCCTAGATGGGGAGGGTGGCTCTTGGATGCTTTTCTACACATTGGATTTTTGTTCTTACCAAAGCAAAAAATACTTCTTTTGCTGTTGTTGCAGTGGTAGATGAGTGATTTACTATTAGCCGCTTGGCATAAGACCAGTCAGGTCTGACTGTTTCAGGGAAATTCTGCTGCATGGCTCTGGGAGTTGGCTTGTTAAGCCTATTCACACAGGGAGAGGAGTACTGAGTCACATATTTTTTTTTTTTTTAAAGATTTATTTATTTGTCAGAGAGAGAGAGAGAGGGAGAGAGAGCGAGCACAGGCAGACAGAATGACAGGCAGAGGCAGAGGGAGAAGCAGGCTCCCTGACGAGCAAGGAGCCCGATGTGGGACTCGATCCCAGGACGCTGGGATCATGACCAGAGCCGAAGGCAGCTGCTTAACCAACTGAGCCACCCAGGCGTCCCTGAGTCACATATTTTTAAGTCTCTCCTTTCTTGTAAACATTTCTGTAGAGGGAAGATTTATAAAAAACTAGTAGTCCTCCTGTCTTTGGAACATAGATGAGTGAGAGTCAATATATCTTAGTGAAGCAGCTTTGAAATTTTTTATGATACTAACTCACAGACATGTATTTAGTGTCACAATTCAGCATACAAACAGACTCACACTGAAAATAAAGTTTCTTGAAATATAACTTGCTTTTTCTTTGTGGGATACACTCTGATCATTGCTATTCTATCTTACTCACATTTGGGATTACAAGCCACTAAACTGATCTCATGATCCACTAATGGTATATGACAAATATTCATTCGTGATGAAGTACTCTGGGGACCATCAGACCTGCCTAGACTGGAATTCTCTCTGCCACTCACTAGACTTTAAGCAAGCTACTTAAGCTCAAAATTTAGTTTCCTCATATTTAAAATAAAGTTCGTGTCATATCCCCCTTATGGATGTGTTTCAGGAGCTAGATAAGCTAATGCTTATGAAGTACTAGAGAGTGCCTGGCCCATAATAAACCCTCAGTTAATGTTGGTATGAGGGCAATTTCAACACAGAGCAAGAAAATAGGACTTTAAGAAAGAAACGCTAATGTAGAAAGAAAGCTTGCTGTGCCTTAGCATTGAAGAATTTTTTATGTGATTTCTAAGAAAAAAATAACAGGGACCAAACGAAAGCTTCCCCTACTTCCTCAGGTTTTTCTATTTGAAAATCCATATGACATATATGGTTTCTATTTTAAGCAGCCTCAAATCACTTTGAAAGCTAACAGGGAGTTGTAAGTGATAAAAAAGCAATGAAAATACCCTTACAACCTCATAATAATAGTATTTTCTTAATGATCTAGTAGAGGTGATTAGACATTTCATTAAAGACAATTTTGAAATAGAAAGCTAAGACATTTTGAAGGCAATATATTGTGTTCCCTTGGGGGTTTAGCATGAAGGTAACCTTGAATTCCTTGCGGGCTGAACGTAACTAAGTATCCATCTCCCAGATGCAGATTCAGAGCAAGATAAGTAATCAACTGTCACAGACAAGAGGGATCAACCTTATTTCCCTGTCCCTGGAAGGAAAATGGAATACATCTGGCAAGTTAAGGTGAGGAAAGGGGAAGGGAAAGACTAACCATGTGCAAACTGAACTTATCAATTACATTCCTCTTAACCCCTATTTTGCACTCAAGAATGGCATCTTCCTGAAGACATTCTCAAGGTATAAATTTTATGTGGAAGGAAAATAAATAAATGAAATCTATTTCTTATGCTTTCCCTTCTGTATTCTAAATCCCTTTTGTCGAAGTGCCTGGTGCTTACTTGACGCTCAGTCATTTTTTTAATGAACGAATGAATAAATGGATCATTTAGGAATAAAAAGAATTGAAGGAAGAGCTCTTTTCAAGATTTAAACTTCCCAAAATTGCAAGCTTGTATTTTTATTTTAATAACAAAACTATTGTTTAGTTTTCCAAGTACTCCATTTATTATTTTTTCCTGCTGGTTATATACTTTAAAATAATTAAGAATTCCTGCTGTATTTGGCACATACTGAAAAAGAATCAATAGCAGTCTGTAGAAAGCATATTCTGCCATCTAGTCTTCCTGCCATCTGTGGAAGTGGAAAGAGATAAGTTTTTATTGAAACTTGGGGATTATTAAAATGGAGGATGCCTACATAAAAGCTATGTTGATAGCTTCTGCAGCGATTTCTATGGGACCCTTGCCAAACACACAGCTGAGGGGAGGTTCGAACATGTGAGAGAAAATTGCTCAGTGAGTGCTTCTTCTCTCTTCTGGTCAATATTCTGGACATGTCCGTGCAAAGAGCTTTTTAAATGACTCCTTGATAGCCTTTTGAGGCCAACTGGACTGCTGCCCAAGACATTTTTTGCTGCCTGCCAACGCCTTCCTTGTGTTACTGGGAAACAACAGGTGAAAATGCTTTTTTAGGCCCTTAGTTTAAGAATCCATGGAGATGTGCAAGTCCCTCTTTGTTTTCTCTGATTCTTTGCCAATAATAGTCCTGTGTGAAGCTGAAGAAAGCACTTTTCCCTTCAACGTGGTGTTCTGGCTGAGATTCTTTCCACACTAACACCAGGGATGACAGCTCTACAGTCTCAGGGGGAACATACAGGATCCTGGCCAATGAGGCCATTTCCCAGAATGCTCCACTCCTAGTGGAGTTCAATTCAGATGCAGATGACGCCTCTGCTATTGACTGAAGAGCCTGCTACTCTTTCCTCTAAAGAGAGGCAGCACCAGGAGAAACAGTTATTTCACATGCAGAAATGTTAACAGTGCCTTCGATGTGCTAGGTCATTAGGGTAGACAACGCCTAGTCCCACCTAGAGCTGAGGTGCTAGGATGTCTAACAGAAACATCAACTCTGTTCACGATGCAAAGCAAAAGTTAATCCAGCTCGTTCGCTGAATCCACCTTCTAGAAGCCCTCCTATTTCTAGGAAGAGTCTGAGCATCATAAAAGCCCACCCTTGTGGGATGGATGATTTATTGTTTGTTTGGTGGTAACGAGTAAAGTCTTTCTAAAAAACTTTTATGCTAAGGTGAGTGGACAGAAATTGGCCTCTTGTTTGTTGTTTATTTAAACTTAGAAATCTTATGCTTTTATGCCTCTGTGTGGTCCTCCCTTCCCTGACAGTATTGTGTGACCATATCAACCAGGTTGTATAGGATTCAATCCAGTTTTATTCATATATTTACCCACCTACTTTTCATTTTAAAGACTGCTGTCTTAACAGAGTTTCTCTAAGCTTCTATTCTCTGACATGTTCTTCTGGGACAAACCAACCATCTCAGCCTGCTGAAAGTCCCTCAGGATTCTATTCACAGATGTTCTGCAGAAACTACCACCCCATCTCCCTCTGAAGATGATTGTCCAATGTTTGAACAAACAGATTGGGGGAAATGATGAGAAACCAGGTGGAACAGAGTATAAGCTCAACAGATGTTTAAATTAGAAAACAAGAGAACTTCAAATTGCCAGTATCACCATCAACAAGGATGGATCTCAGACCCATGTTTTCCTTCGCTGGGTGCCTTTATGTGGCTTATGAACTGAATGTTGTGTCCCTTGATGGGTTATAAAAGATATAAGGACGATAGGAAGACTTCTCTTCCAAAAATATCTCTGCTACTCACCATTAAACTGCTTAAACTTCACCTTAAGGATGAATTCTTTTAAGTTAAAATATTGTCTTTTAGTATTTAGATACCTAAATTGTTCTGCATGAGTTTGAGAGACTTTTCTTCTTAAAACCTGCCTGAGCACAATGCACTGGGAGAATGATCACCGTGGTGGATGACGGGAAGAAGAACATGGAAAGAGTGCTTGTGAAAGTGAAGCCTGATGGAAACTTGGCATGAGAAGTGTGGAAGGGAGTGAGGGTGGCTCCCTTTCCCTTCTCTTGCTCTTCTAATTCATCCCCAGTCTGCTGACTGCTCTGTCAAGGGACTTTCACCGGCTATTCCTCCTGTTGCTGGTAATTCTCCCCAATTCTAGTTCCACTGACTTACAGATTTACCTACCTACAAAACTCTGCATGTGTCTGGGCAGGATGTACCTCACACAAACATGGGGCACCATTCACATAGACAGCTGGTGTTGAGCCAATAGAAGCCAACAGTCCTAGGCTGAGGCCCTGAGTCCTTCTTTGATGACAAAGGATGAAGATCTCCTTCCCTGCCTGTGCTGAAGTTGTTCATCTATGTTCTATATTCCACTTGACCTCATGTTCTCAGAATCTCACTTGTTAATTATCATCTTTTACTTCTATATTTTAATATCCCTGTTTCTCCACCATTTTTTAAAAGATTTTATTTATTTATTTGTCAGAGAGAGAGAGGGGGAGAGAACAGAAGCAGGGGGAGCAGCAGTCTCCCTGCGGAGCAGAGAGCCATCCCAGGACCCTGAGATCATGACCTGAGCTGAAGGCAGATGGTTAACCGACTGAGGCACCCAGGTGTCCTTCTCCACTGGTTTTTAAATATTAATCTTATTCAATCAGATCTCATCTTCAAAACCAACCAACCAACCAACCAACCAACCAAGCAAACAACAATCAACCAACCCATCAACCCAAATTCTACTGTATCTGCAGCAGAACTGAGACCCACTTCTCTCTTGAAAATTAAATTTCTCAAAAATTCATACAAGTCAATGTCTCCACTTCTTCACCAACCTTTCTGTCTTCAACCCACAGTGTTTGGTCTTGGCCTTGATGCTCTGCTAAAAGTCTCCCATTGGAATCATGTCCTCTTTGTTATTAGAAGCAGTAGATATTTTATAGTCTTCCTCTTACTCAGTTCTCTGTAGCATTTGACACAGCCAACCACAGCCACCAGGCTGAAACCTTTTTCTCATGGCTTTGTGATATCTCACTGCCCTGGTTTACTTCTGCTCCATATTCTCTAAAGCTCATATATCTCTATATATCTCATCTATATCTATATCTATATCTATATCTATCTATATCTATCTATATTTATATCATCTATATCTATATCTCATTGATGCTTTGGCTCCTTTTTCTTTGTCAACACCCTAAAGATCATTGATAAGCATATGGTCAGAGACTTCTGAGACCATCAAGTCAATTAAAGAATTAAGAGGGACCTGCAACAAGTTACTAATATTTTAGTTTTTGTCAAATAAGAAAAAAAAATTTTAAACCCTAAATTACCCGGTATTACAATAATGATTTATTAGAAAACAGCATTTTATCATTAAAAATTACACAAAAAAATTTACACACGAAAAAAGACAATCCTTTAAAGGAATACACTTAGCTTTATGGAAAAAAAAAAAACTAATTTATTTATGCTTTTGGACTGGTAAAACTTTCATTCCTGATAGCAGAGGCCTGGAACATAGTGTTTGGAACTATGTGTGAGAAAATCGAATTTGGCAATGTTATTAGAGTTCTTTAGAGAGCTTAGCCCTCTGGTCTATAACTCACAAATATTTTCATTCAGTCTGTCATTTGTCATTAATTTTGCTTATGACAGGGGCTCCAGAGATGGATGTATCAAGTTCTGACTTTAAAATAAGTATGCAAACTAAAAATAGAAGGTAACTTGCTTGATTTAATAAAAGATATCTGTAAGAACTGGTAGTATATATAGTATATATATATGCTTAATAGTGGATTTTTGAAGGCTTTCCCTCTGAGATTGGGAACAGGACAGCAATGTCCACTATTCTACATCGATTCAACACTGTAGTTGAGGACTTTAGCAAATGTAGTGAGACAGGCAAGTAAATTGATGGTTTAAATATTGGAAGAGAAGAAATAAAACTATTTATGAATGATATGATTGTGAACATAAAAAACAAAAAAATTACTAGTATTAGTGAATTCAGCAAGGTTTCTGAAAATCAATGTCATTTCTATATGTCAGCAACAAACAATTAGAAACTAAAATGTTCAAAAAATACCTTCTGTTATAGTATCAACAGTGTTCTATATTTGGGGATAAATCTAACAAAAATCTGCAAGGCATTTATGTAAAGTATATAAAATTGTTGAGTGACGTTAAAGACACAAATAAATGGAGACTTAATATTTTAAAGATGTTAATTCTTCCCCCAATTGATCTACAGGTTCAAAGAAATTACAGTAAAAATCCAGGAGTGTGTATGTACATGCACATAGAAACGGATACATTGTTTCTAAAGGGCACATATTTCTAGAAGCTCAGTAAGAGCCTGGTCAGTCTGGAAGAACGTGTGCAAAGCATCATCTGTAATGCATAGTTTACATCATCTGTAATAAGACTTATTACGAGGCTACAATAATTTATGTAGTGTAATACCGGGAGGAAAGGGTGAACAATAGATAAATCGAATGGAATAGAAAGTTCTGAAAGAGACAGACAGATGTGAACGTTTGATTTATGACCAAGTGGCACTGCAGAGCAGTGGTAGGAGAAAGGTGTTTCTAGGTGGATTATATTTAAATATTAAAGGTAAACCAATAGACTTTCTGGAAGATAAAAAGGGAAAAGTCTTTATGGCTTTGGGGTAGAGATTTTAAGGAGACTACAATAAAACAAATGAATAAGCAAACAAAAAACCAGAAAAGAAACAAAAGCATTAATCATAAAGGAAAAGAGAGCCGTATTAGACTATATTAAAACTAAGAACTTCTGTTGCAAAAAATGAAAAAAGATACCATTAAGAAAGTGTAAAGGCAAGCTACAGAGTAGAAGATGGTTCAGAAAGTTTGTAATTAGAATATATGTATGTGTGAGTGTGTGTGAGTGTATATATGTGTATGAGGGGCGGGGAAAGGGAGTTCCTACAAATTAATGAGGAAAAAACAAAGAGTAAATAGAAAACGGGCAAGAAACTGAAGAGACACATAACAAAAGCGTATATACAAATGGCCAAAAACATTTGAAAAACCATTAAATTTAATTAGTACGTAGGGAAATGCAAATTAAAACTACAATCAATCACTACAGACTACCAGTATGACTATAATTTTAAAAACCACTAATCCTACATTATTTGGTGAGGATGTGCGGCTATGCAAATTCTCATGCCCTGATGGCGTGTTCCTTGGAGCAAGGGTTTGGGAAACTATCTGTCATTATTCGCTAAACTCAACGCCTTGAAAACCTGATGAGTCAGCAGTTTTAGTTCCAGGCTTGTGTCCAGAGAAATGCATGCACCTGTGTGCCCAGAGAGAGACTCAGACAATATTCACAGAAGCATTCTTCATAACAACCTCAAACTGGAAGCAAACCCAAATGTCCTCGAAAATAAAATAGATAAAAATTGTGGTGTGTTCATTAATGGCATATAATATAGTATTGAGGGGCACCTGGGTGGCTCAGTGGGTTAAGCCAATGCCTTTGGCTCAGGTCATGATCTTGGGGTCCTGGGATTGAGCCCCGCCTTGGGCTCTCTGCTTGGTGGGGAGCCTGCTTCCCCCTCTCTCTCTGCCTGCCTCTGTGCCTACTTGTGATCTCTGTCTGTCAAATAAATAAAATCTTAAAACATATATATATATATATATATATATATATATATATAGTATTGAAAGTGAAGAAATTAAATTATTCAAAGTGCCGCTCAAACGCAGGCAGTGGAGATTTCCCCTTTACTTTCTACAATTGTTGGGTGCTCTGTCGGGAACGCGCTCCTGGTAGCCCTATGTCTGCGGTAGTAAGATTTTGAGGCTTCAGCCTGTGCTGTTCTCTACATCCAAAATGCAATTTTTCTCCCTTTTCATCATTCTTTATATTCATTTCAAATGTCCTATGATTTATTGATCCCTTGCAAAATCTCTCCAAAGTACGAACTTTCTCAGGATGCCTGGGTGGCTCAGTGGGTGCAGGTTCTGCTTTGGCTCAGGTCATGATCCCAGGGTGCTGGGATCAAGTCCTGCCTGGACTGATCAGCAGGGAGCTTGCTTCTCCCTCTGCCTACTCTCCCTGCTTGTGCTCTCTCTCTTTCTCTCTGATAGATAATCAATCAATCTTAAAAAAAAAAAAGTCTGAACTTTCTCTTTTTTCCCCCTCTTCAAAGCATCTTATACATATCTTTATTTTGGTATTTATCACATTTTATTATAGATATTTTTCTTTTTCCCATAGTGTATTGGGCCCCACTGATGGAAGAGAACTATTTTACCAATGTTCATTCTCCCAATGCCTCATAAAGTTCTCAGTTTTTAGCACCTACTACATGTCTAAAAATTGTTATCGACATTTAAATTAACATTTACAGGGGTAGCAGTGTTTCCATAATTGGACCACATTCACCCGAATTCCTATATGTGGAAGTGGGGAGCAGACTGGTATTTCATGATAATCCACATCAGAAGCATAGACCCAACTTGAGTGTATGTGGGTCAGATAGGACATCAATGTGTGCTAGGGGCAGATAGAAGCTTTATGTCCATTTCTCTTTTCTCATTTATCTAATATCAATGCTTCAGCTATTTTTATGTTGGCATTTTATCTTTTTTTAAGATTTTATTTATTTATTTGACAAACAGAGATCATAAGTTGGCAGAGAGGCAGGCAGAGAGAGAGAGAAGGAAGCAGGCTCCCCGCTGAGCAGAGAGCCCGATGCTTGATCCCAGGACCCTGGGATCATGACCTGAGCCGAAGGCAGAGGCTTTAGCCCACTGAACCAC
The DNA here is from genome assembly GCF_002288905.1 of Enhydra lutris kenyoni. Taxonomy (NCBI): domain Eukaryota; kingdom Metazoa; phylum Chordata; class Mammalia; order Carnivora; family Mustelidae; genus Enhydra; species Enhydra lutris. Next base: position 3,959,749 of record NW_019154144.1, on the reverse strand, counting down.
CCATGTGCCCCTATCTTGGCATTTTAAAAAAGCTTTTATTTATTTATTTGAGAGAGAGAGAGAGAGAGAATGAGCAGGGAGAGTGCAGAGGGAAAGGGAGAAGCAAGCTCCCTGCTGAGCAGGGAGCCCCACATGGAGGCTCTGTCCCAGGATCCTGACATCATGACTTGAAATGAAGGCAGATGCTTAACTGACTGAGCCACCCAGGCGCCCCATATGTTGGCATTTTTGCTTAAGTTATGTACCATTGAAAGGGAGAGGTGGTTAATCTCTCCTGATTTCCAGGTAGATTCTATGTAGGTGGGGGTAAGGTGGCCCACACTGACTTATAGTATATGCTCTATGTCTGGGAGTCAGGTTATAGTATAAATAATTTCCTCCTGCTTTCCTCTTTACAAAACTCTTGCAGTTCACTCATAACAATGGATAAACATCACATTGCATTTGCAAAACCCTATGCTCTTTGTGAGGGCAACTTATTTTTCCACGTAGATAATTTTAATGCTAGTTATAGCAAGAGTGGCATTTATAAGTGGAAGTAGGAAACAGCCATAAAGGAATGGTTTCTGAGCAAGGGAACAGAATTTTTCACCAACACTCAGCATGGAGTATTATCCCTTTCCTGACTATAAGTAAGTTTACCTAAAGACTCTCTTATCTCACTCTCAGACAGAATTTAAGACTTTTGAGGGAATATTTTTGCAGTAGCCCTCCACGGAAGAATGGAAGTGAATCAATATCCTTTGAATTTCTTATATTTTGTGAATTTACATGAAAGAGAATTAAGAGTAGAAATATTTACAATAATAGATACACTATTTTTAGCCTATGTGGTTGAGCCTGAAAATCTCAGACAAAAGGGTATGAAAGAGACACAGATGTGGGTGGGGGGAGGGAGAGAGGAAGGGAGGGCAAGGAAGGGAAGTGGAATGAGGAGAGTACCTGAATTAGCACTCTTGTCCTGCTATAGGCAAATGACTATCTAGCATCCGCTGGCTGGACCATAATCAAACAAAAAAATGGGTGATGAAAACCAGGGGACGAAAGAAAAAGAGGATCTCACTCACAAATCGGAAGAGATGCCTCCCTAGCCATTTTGTCATGGGTTGACAGATTCTTCCAAAAAAAAAATAAAAAAGGGAGTGGTAATTAACATCAGGACATTGTTAAATGTGCAAATCATTTATATATTTTTTTCTACCCACTAAGAGGCTGTATATTGATCATTAGACAATATGGGTTCAGCGATTCCCTCGCTAAATATTTAATTTGTTCATATAATTGTCAAAATTAAGAAAATTTCAAGTAGAATTAATATGTTATATCATGCAGTGAACCCAATTAGCAGCCTGATATGCACAAGGAGTATAGCAAGGAATTAGCATCTCTTCTTGGAAAAAAGCCTACTTCTATTTTGATGGGCTAACTGTAATACCAGTGTTTCTAGAGGTGTTATCCATAGGAAAAAATTATCAGATCACCTGGCCTGATTCTGTACAGTGCAGAGTCCTGTGCCCTAGCCTAGACCTACTGAATCTACTGGGGGTGGAATCCTAGAATCTATTCCCTTAACATCACCACAAGTGGTATTTAGAAACCCAGCAGTTATACCGATATTATGGCTGAGGCTAAGAGATTATTTGGTATGCTGAAGGCCAAAGGCTGGTAAAGGATAAGGCAGTGACTCGAACACAGTTCTGCTAACCCTAAGTCTAGCCTCCTTGCCACACTGCTACCTCCTCTACCCCAATCCTTACATTCGTAGGGCACTTCATTTTACTACTCCAAATCTCTGGTTTGTGAGCCCATCAGTGTCCATTTTCTGATAAAGCAAAATCGGAAGAATGAAAACTACCTCTTTTCTGAGCTTCTGCATCAAGGTGTTCTGATATGAGCAAGTACTGAATATGCTCCCCACAACTTTTCCATAGGCACAAAAAAGATTGATACTATGTTTCTTCATTAAAACATAAAGGTAATAGCAGAGAGGACTCTCCACAAATATGAACAGAGCAAAAGCCACGGAGCTAGCACCGTAGGTGGGACTGGATGAGCACTAGGCCTGGGCACAAAAACCCTTTGTGACAGGGACTGAATGCAGCCCGGGCCAGCAGGTGCGTGGACCTACAGGGCCGAGATCCCGAAGATGAATGGGGGATGAAATGGCTCTGCCTGACCACCCAAGGTTGTGAATTGGAAATGTCCCTGCTCATGCCAGCAGCGAAAGAAGCAGTAGTGCTTTGCCAACTGAACACAAGATTCGGAACTGGTAAAATCCCCAGGATTCAAACATAAACTATATCTCAGATCTGAACACTTCAGTGGGTGATGTCGAGGCAATGATGGGATCCCTCCTAGGGAGAGAAATGCAGGAGGAAAGTCCCTCTGACTTTATGAAAATGTCCAGGGCTTCAGAAAAGGGAGCATTCATCCCTGGGGAATTAGATGATAGTGCTTTAAAAAGCAGTTTAAATCTGTATGATTAAAATTCTCAAAGAAATAATGGAAGGAAAAATATCATGAGGTAGGAGTGGAAGTTTATAAAAGCAGAACAGACAGATTTAAATACAGTTGGAATTATTGGAATGGAAAATATCATCATGAACATTTTTTTAAAAATCTGAACAGATTGAATAAAAAATAAACTGGAATTACAGAAAGGAAGAAATAGTTAAAATGATCTCTCTCTTTCATTGAACACTTATTCTAATAATACAGAACTTCCCTGGGGAAAGAAAATAGTCATATAGCACCGGGGAGAGTCATGTGGCATGGGACAGTTGGTAATCTGAATAGGGTGATGGCTAGTACAGATCTTATAACACCTTAAAAGAAACCCATTGGAGAAACGTTTATTTGAGAATTTATAATTTGCTTTAGAATCTAGAAAGTTAATATGACGCATATGCTATAAATGAGATAACATTCCCTGCTGGGTGTGGGGCAAAATCACATAACCAAACACATTAATATTTATCTGTATCACAATGTGTGAAATGTTTCAATAAAATGATAAGTGAAGACTCTATATGGCTTACGGTCAATTCTGACAAAAGAGTTTATACCCTCCGTTTTCAGAGCTTTCTGGATTTCAGAATTGTCAAGCAATCACCATGGACCTAAAACACGAGTGCACGGTGGCGTTGAAGTTATAAGGAGTTACAATATATATAAGGAGTGAGCTTGTGTTGGGACACGTGCTCTAGCAATGTGAGCCAAAGAAATGAAGACCGCCGACCAGGCCAGGAGCAACTGGGACCAGCCACAAACAACAGCAAGGAGACCAGGGCCTCAAAGGGGGACAAAACAGATACATGAAGTCCTGGACAGGAAGCTCAAGAGCAACAGGAGGCCATGAGAGGTGAGGCATGCTTGAGGAAGGAGGAAATGGAATGGCAGATGGATTCCAAGGGGAGATGACCAGACAGAGACTAACAATCAAAGCAGAGTAGGTATAGGAATTAGGGGGCTTGAGATATGGAAAGCAGAAAGCTTGAGCTGGAGAAGATAAGAGCTCCAAGAACAAGAGAGTTGAAAAGTGGAGGCAGCAAGATGAGAGAGAAGGTTTCAGAGGCCAGGAAGCTTGGAGGAGACCACAGTGAGAGGCTGAGATGGAGAAATGAGAGCAAGAGAGGCTGCACAGGCATCTGAGATGGGTGTGTGCAGAGGTGAGGAGAAGAGGGGGTAAATGTGATGGGAGGCGAATCTAAGCAAGGGTCCCCTGTGGGACTGCAGGGGATGGGGTGGGGGGGCACTTTTGGGAAAGAGAGAGGTGTAAACAATCCAGAGGTAAGGACAGAAGCCAGAAGAGTGGAGAGAAGGAGCAGCATAAGACAAGCAGTCTACCATTTTATCAATAAAGCCAATTCCTCCTTTGAAATTGCTTTCTAATCTTATGATGTTCAAAAATTTATTTAGTCACAGGAGCATAAATAAATCAGTTTACTTTGATTGGAAGACACTCTTCTGAAGTATTTAACATGGTTGAAATTATTGCAAATTTAATTTTTTTCTGTACATACTCAATGACTGGAAGTATGGAGTGAGAAATTGATGGGTGTGAATAAAGCATAGAAGACAGGTATTCTTTTCATTTTCAGATAATTCATGTAAAACAAGCACATTTATTTTTTCTGATGAATGTTAAATTATATATTAACCAAACAAATAAAAAGTAAACCAAGCCACTTTGGGTTCTTAAATACTATACATGTATATAGAAATATATATATAGTATAAATATATGTATAAATATAAATACTAATATATATAAGTATATTTATATATAGTATTTAATATGTATTCCAGAAAATGATGTGCATTTATCATTATATAATTATGTACACAAAAGCTATTCTTAGTTAACTGAATTTTATTCAGGCCACAGTTTTCTAGGATAAAAGAGTACCATTTTTCAATACTAACTTATTTGAAGGCATACCAAATTTTTCCTCTAAAATCCAGGTGACAGCCAATTTTGTTAGTTCTAGTAAGAGTCCTTAAAACTCCTAACATATCTGGTCATATTTGTTTGTAATAAGATGAACAAATGAATAACGTCTGGTTCAGGGTGTATTTACTTAGTGCCTTTAGAGAGAACATATCTCAAATAGTTTTCCCTTCTGGGTTTCCGATATTTTCCCTCTTGGCTCACAGTGGGCTCCTTTCAGCCTTCAAGCAGGTGAGTTTCTTTTTCATTAGTGGTGCCTCGTTAGCCTCTCTGTATGACTGGCCTGCGGTATAATTGATTTTCACAGCTCCCAGCAGCATGATGTAATTGTGTGAAATTAAAATTTAGTTGAAAACCTTTTCTGAAGTCACAGCAACCAATCAGAAGTGACATTACTTGGAAACAGAAGCCTCCAAGCTGAGCTTTGAACTTGTCCACTAGGGGGCAGTCAAATACTGCTCACTTCGAAATACTGTTCGGGGCCCCATTTTCTCTGACTCCATATTTTGAAGGTTAGCAAGTTATTTGAGTAAGTAGCAACTGGTAGTTACCGAGTAGCATTCTAGGCATTCATGCTACTAATTTCCCATAGAAGCCCGTATTTTATGGTTGGTAATATTGTCCATAATTAGTCCACAAAAAACTTTTTATGGGGAGGAGATGGTTTGAGTCTGGTTAATAAGGATACCCAGTGAATAAATTGATAAAATACATGTACGAAGTTATAAGAGGATATGTTATCTTTACTTAACAGTTAATGTCTGTAGCTTAAGTTAGTCAGTATCATTCATCCCTTAGGCATTCAAGGGTGATCCTAGCCAGAAGAGAAAAGGTAATAGCAAAATGTCTACATTTTCCTTTTGTTAAGCTGTGGCCTAAGAATCTATCGCAAATATTTAAGTAAATTTAAGAAGCAGTCTGTGCTCTTACATAATTCTGAATGACTTTTCTTTATTATAGCCTAACTGCTTTAACAATCTATAATTTTATTGTGAAAAAGAAGGTTCACTAATTATGTAACAAGTGATTATTATTTTTATAAAAAGGAGTAAGATATCAAAGCATTAGTATGTCTAACTTTGAAAATAAATAAGTTTAAATATAAAGGGTTAAATTGGCAATCAAAAGTAATGTAAAATCAGAAAATGAAAATTTCCAGGGAATTACAATTGAAATATTTATCAGGGTGGTACTACGGATCTCAAATACAGCACATACTTAGAAATAAAACCCAAAATCATCTGTTTAAAATTTCTTTCCTTCTTTTTTTTAAAGAATACCATTACATTGTGGTCAACCTTAAAACATTATTTCAGGAATAGATGTTTTTCATCTCAAAGATTTTGTTTTTCAAAATCAATTAAATGCATTACCACAAGCAAAAGCAGTACTATAGTAAAATTGGTTAACTATAGTTGCAATCCCTGTACAGTTAAGAATTAAGGGTACAGATGACCTCTGTAGTGTTTTGGATCCAAGAACTTACTTCTTAACTTCTATTCTTAAAAATCATACTAAATTGAATATTACAAATGTGCATAAGATATGAACCAAAGGAAGACCTTAAATCAAAGAAATGGACTGCTTTCTACAACTGTATTTCATGTCAAGTGAGTTCATATATTTTTTCTCTTTAAGAAACACGTAAGATCACACTTAAATGATAACTTATATTTTCATATAAATTTAAATTCCAGAATAAAAATCATGCTAAGTGTATTAAAATAATATTTTAAAATAATTTCAAACAAAATTTTAGTATTTTAAATTCAAAGTAAATTTAATATTTAAAAAATCTTTTATTACAAGTTTGTAAATAACTGCTCATAAGTACTGCATTTTATTTCGAGATTAAAAATGTTCAGTTGAGTTCATTTTTGAGTTTATTAAAAACCTATAACAAATTTCTCAGAAAATAAAAATAATTTCAAATTCTAACCTTTATTCTCAGAGTTTTATCAAAATTCTTTAAGAAAAACTATGAACTTAAACAGATATTTTGAATAATAATAGTAATAAACCTCACATGCCTTGGGTCTTATATATAGATATAAGTGTACAAGCTTATAACAAAACAAGTCTATATTTTTCCTTAAAACTATGTGAAGATTAATTTTTTTTCCTTAATTTTACAAGAAAAATGTCACTAACTTGAAAATTACCAGCTTGGCTGAAATAAAAATCTTTAAAAATTAAGAATAGTAAAGAGAATTATCTAAATAGGTATACTTTTGTACATTTTTAATGATTTTATTTTATATAGGTTGGTCCTTATGGAGAGCTTCTGATTTTTAGATTTATCTGTGGCTTTCTTTTTTCTTTTTCTTTTTTTTTTTTTTTTTTGCAGTTCCCAGTTTAACTATGTTAACAACGAAACATAGCAACTAACAGTTACATACATATTATGAAGCTATTTCAACAGGTTGAAGTTTCATAAGGCAACATTTAATTTATTCATTTGTCATACTTTTGTTACAAATACTAAAAATTGTTTTCTCCATTATGATTGACATGTTCAACATTGTTTTTTAAAGATGTTTTATCTACGATTTTAGTAACACATAAAAGCAAGTTTCTATGAAAAATTTGTTGCTAGGATGGGACTATAAGCAATTAGTGATCATGACAATGATGGTGTAAACTAGATGTCTGTTTCTCAAACACTGCATTGAGTCTATTATAAATATGTTAGAACTAAATAGAAATATTCTATTTCCTATTCTTTTGGAATTGTACTCATTTAAGCGAGAAAGTAGAAGCCTTACCTTTGATATCTATCAGGATGATGAAATGAAGTAGAAGGAACATTGCAATCAGTCTGAGGCTGAAGAGATGTTTAATACCAGAAAAATAACAATAGGTTTACAGCAATTGAAGTATTGGATGTATCCTCCTTATACCTCGGAAGGAGTTCTGATATAGTAACTTCTGTCCTCCCATGTGTCTGAGCATGCTCACAGCTAGAACCTTACTGGCATGAGGGGAGACAATCTTGTCACTAGCAGCCTATCTTTTTCACTCTTTCTTTTCTGTTTCATTTTATTTTAAACCTACAGTTGTATTCTTGGTCGTTATTTCATTATAGGATGGACAGAGAGGCACAAAGAAGACTTTGGAATTATTAGATAGGAAACATTTTATTTAAATCATGTAAGAATTGTTTCCCCTCAAAGCATGTAGTGCAATTTGCTCTTACTTAAAATCCAAACATACACAGTTCTTACATACGAAGGGATATAGATTTTCACTGAATAGGTGATGAAACTACGAGCATGTTTTTTAACGCAAGAAACAAATGGCAAAAAGCTACTTACTGACAAATACACAGAGAATACCTATGCAAGTGTACTTAAATGTTTTCAAATAATATACAGAAAGATAGTAATAATGAAAATATATAGCCTTGGGTTTAATAGTCACTGTAAAACATTTGCACAATATTTTAAACATTTACTTCCTCTATAACCATATTCCTTTTTTGAAGTGGATAATATTATTCTTGCCTTCAATTCTTGTTGAACGCCTATTAGAAAACATTAATTACAGCTTAGTCCTTACATCCTGAGAGAGGCTTCTAACACAGCAGAGTTAGTGCAAGTATAGGAGGGGAATTTTGTTCGATTCTAACATGATCAGAAAGACTTCTACAAAAGTTTGTTGTAGAATTTTATTCTCAGAGTATATGTTTTACTAACTGAGAAATGCCTACGTAGACATACAAAACAGTTTGTAGTCTTGATTTGGACAGAGGATTTTGTAGGTGAATGATACGGATTCTCTTGCATATTATAAATCGTGTTGTTAATGATACTGTTTGAAAAACTATCCTTTGATGACTGGATATTGCTGTCACAAATCATAAGACAAGGGGTTTTCATCATTCTTTCTTTCATTCCAGCCTTTGATAGAATAAGGATTCAAAAGGAATTTGAAAGAGAAAATATTTTATTGATCACCTAATGTATTATTTCTTTCTCTTTTAAGAAGTGAGCTAAATTCTCCAGATACATTTAGATGTGTTTTCTCCTTTTTCAAACCAGGAAAGCAACAAAGGAATCAAGTATAAGATGAGAAGAAAAAATTCAAAATCTTTTCTTACATTTCAGGCACCTTTTTCCTTCACTAGCCCTGGAGTCTTTTCAAATAAAAATTAACTTACTTCGCTTTAAAAAAAATCAGGGTGATCAGTTTTTCTTATATTTTGTGTTTTGCTGTCAAGTGGATGGATGCTGGTTTCTGGTACTGAAATATTGAGCATGAATTTTTAAGTGTAAGAAAATGCCACGAATTGCCCATCACAAATCTATTTGGAGTTTAAGTATATAGTTCATGAAAATACAATTTTTAGAGAAAGAAGAAATGTCAAGATTTCAAAGAATTTACTAGGCTCCTTCATGAATACTAAGCCTTGGAAATAGATTTAAATTGCTAAAAAGTTGAACCACCAGCCCTTCGTGTTAGGCTTTCAGAGCTAATCTTTGAAATATTAACACACACACAAAATTCAGAACTCAGTAATTACAAATAATAGTTAAGAACATCTCTGGTTCATTACTGATTTCTAAAGGCAGAAAAGGGCAAGTATGGAAACATTTTTCATTTAACATGTTATAACTTTGATTTATCTAGTGTGAACATTCAGCCTTTTGAACTGAAACTGAAATGGTTGAAATGTGCGCAAGATATAATGTATGTGTTTTAAAAAGGGTAAATGAATTTACTCTTGAAGACACCTCTGGGGAGGAAGTTCCAGAGAGGGCTGCCCACAGAGCTGAGAACAGACGTGCAAACTGATTCATCCCAGGATATTAACTTCGAATTTGCACAAGTGTGCTTTATTGATCCTTGTCTGAATCTAATCATTTCTTTATGCCAGTCCCTGATGGGTAGCACCCATGCTTTTAGGGATAACAGTAAAAGTTCATGTAAATATGTATTTACTATGTAGAACAATTCAGTATTATTCTGCATAGTTGAAGGGAGTTTATTTACAGAAAGCACAGATTATCTAGTTCTGTCAGGGGTAGAGGTGGGTTGGGGCATTTTCCTAGTTTCCACTGTAACTGTTAATCTTGTTTTAGACACCATTGTTACACATAAAGCTCCGAGCTCCAGGACATAATTTATTTAAATATTGCCAGAAAACCCTGATTTTGACACATTCTTAGAATTATGTGATAATTTTTCATATATGCTATAATTCATTATCTTGCCAAACTAATGTTTTCATCAAGATGTTTCCTAAACATTCACTGTGCTTAATGCCAGTATGGGCTTGAAACACCTCTCGCTTCTACAAATTATTTTGCTTTTTATTCACAAAACCTTAACCATTCGCTATTTACTAAAATTTTTGGTTTGGGGGGAAAAGGACAGAGTGATATTCAATGAATGAGTTATAGTAATAGATAAGATTTGTTCTCAAAATAAGTAAATTATAAAATAGTAAATATCAGAATTCCAAGTTTATGACAGCGGGCCAACAATGGCAATGTTCACTTGCGTAGTCTACCTACCATAAATAAAGTTATAGTAAAGCCTTAATAATTCAGCCGTATTAGCCAAGTATTTGTGATAATTATTGTTAGCCTTTCTTCATGAGATTACGTCACTAATTTATCATTCAGTAAGTGATATTTTGAGTAACCTTTCCAGCAGGGGTAACAGATCTATATGCACCCTATTGTCAGAGCAAATGGGACTGAATCTTATGTAGTCAAATGTTCTACCACTGAGCTATACCCTCGGACTGAATCCTATGATCTCATTAGCATAAGCTGTCAGTCAGTTAAACAAACCAGTCCTGATACAGGGCCCATTTTGAGCGAGAGAGTCTGAGTTAAGCCTTCTAACTCTGATGTTCTGTTTAAAATAATTTAAGTCATGCTCCATTTATCTGGGAATCTCAACTCTTGGCAAGCGCAGCTTTTAGGAGCATAGCTATAAACCCAGAGTAAAAAATATCACCAAGACATCCACTACTAACAGTGTGGTAGATTAGATATTCTGAAAGGTCTTCTTGCTCGAAAATAATAGCTACTGCATAAAACATTTTTTACTGCATTTCTGAAGTCTTTGAAATGAGGGGAATTAAATAGAAGAGGAAAAGAGAAGACAAAACAAAACCAAAATGCTGAAATGGCAATGAAGAACAGTAAACAAAAGGAAAGGGCAAGGTGCACCTACAAACGGATGTGGATATCAGTGCTGCAACTTTTAGACCAACCCTTGAGTCAGTGGCAAGTTCTGAGGCTGCATGTCTGTCTCCTAAGAGGACACAGCTGAGCACTGTTAGCACCATTCAAAACAAACAAGAACCCTGTAGGAAATCTCATTTAGAGTCTTAGGATTCACCCAGACTAACATCAGCCAAACATTAGCTCATTATCAAAGATCAACTGAGTGCACTTGGGTGAAAGTCAGCAGAAAAAGAAGCGATAGATTTAAAACCCCAGCAGTTTCAAATATTGAAATGATCAGTTACAGAATATAAAATGTTCAAAGACAGAGACATATGGAATCACAAACATGAGTAAGAAATAAAAAACCATTCAAAAGAAACAAAAGAGAATTTTTAGAAATGACTAGCGTATTATGGAACTTAAGAACTCAAAAGGTAGGTAAAATAGTTGTTAAGACATCATTGGAAAAAAGTTATACATTGGAAAAGGGGGTGAAGAAATTACCCAGAAGGTAGTACAGGCAATGAAAAAATTTAAGAAAGTTAAAGAGATTTGAAGGAAAGCATGAAAAGTTTTAACGTACATGTAATTAGAGTTCCAGAACAAGAGATAATGAGAATGAAGAGAGACAGTATCTGAGGAGATAATGACTGAGAATTTTCTAGAAATGATAAAATATAAAATTTACTAATATAGGAAGATCAATTTCTGGTGGGCAGTACAAATAACAATAAGTCCACTTCTAGACTTTTGGCAATGAAATGGTATAACATCCAATATACAGAGAAGGTTTTAAAAGAAACCAGACAAAGAGTCTACTTGAATGCTAGACTTCTCATCTACAATGATATAAGCCAGAATAAGTAATAACGGCTCTCAAAGTTCTGAGAGAAAATAGCTGGCAATTAAAACGTGTGTATCCAGGAAAACTATGTTTTAAAGGGACTATTAAATAAAGTCAAGTACAGGATATATTAGAAAGGTTAAGTAAGTACCAGAATGAAAGATGGAGATAAGAAGTTCAACGGCATTTCAGGGAAGGGAACAATCGTTTGAGTTGCAGAGACTATTAGGTAAAACTTGAGCTCTGCCCATCTTGAATCATGGATTGAGAGATTAGAAAGTAACATCAACTATTCTCACAGTGATATTAAGACACAGTCCAGGAAGGCTGAAGGGAGAAGGAAGTAAAGCAGATTCTTGTGTTTGTGTAAAACTGAGAGAACAACAGGATGGGTATTCAAAGAGTGTATCAGAGGTATTACGGTACATTATTACTCCTAATTCTTCCACTCCCCGTGAAAGGATTAGACACACCCATTTTCTGTCATGTGATTTGGCAATACTTCTTATAGGTAGTGTGTACTTCTCTGATCCATTGATTTTTTTTCCCTTGGCCATGAGACTGTTTTGACCAATTCAGTGTGGCCAGATACGGCATGTGCCACATTCCAGCAGAAGCTTTAAATGTCTTTGCATTGTGTGGCGTGGCCTTTTGAGTCCCCCTACTCCTTAGCGGGATTGTGAGTGACATGCAGCATGCTTGAACCTGAGTTAAGCTAAGCCCAGAAGAGCGACAGATGACCCACAGACCTGTGAGCAAGGCGTACGTGTGTATTATGGAAAGCCACTAAAATTTTGACTTTATTGTTGCTTTCTTTTTTTAATATTTATTTATTTATTTGACAGACAGAGATCACAAAGAGGTAGAGAGGCAGGCAGAGAGAGAGGAGGAAGCAGGCTCCCTGCTGAGCAGAGAGCCCGATGCGGGGCTCGATCCCAGGACCCTGGGATCATGACCTGAGCCGAAGGCAGAAGCTTTAACCCACTGAGCCACCCAGGTGTCCCTATTGTTGCTGTTTTGATTGCCATAGCAAACTTGACTCAAACAGATAGATAGAAGTCATCAGTCCTGTCATTTATTTTTCAGGACAAAAGCTGAAGGCATTGACCTAGAGGCATGCTCTATGTATATTGAATTAAGTTAATGTACAAATCCCATTTTTCGCTGTAGAATTTTTCTTCTTTTGGAATACCCTCTTCATGATACTGTTTTCCTAAATTTCTTAGAGTCAGTTAAGTAGGGACTACTTCCAGAGGTGGCATTCCTGCCATTGTTCACAAAATGATTCTTAAACATTAATTACATTCTTTGATTTTTCTGAAATTCTGTGTAATATGACTAAACTTCAGTATGCACTTAGTAAATATGCGCTGTTTTCTAGTGCATTTGTATCATGGTCTCTAAGTGCCTACCTTTTAAAGCTTCAGATAAAATAAATTAGAACACTATTTGATGACTGCTTTAATTTTCAAGTCTGTGTATTGAGTTTACCCTGAATGAATGTACTTTTATTTATAAAGTACGATCATGTATATTGTTGGATAATGACCTTTGATTTAAAGTGAAAAACCACAAATCATTTTTATCTTGATTCTTTTCGAATTCATTAAGCCAGCTCTTCGTTTTATAGGATCATAAAATCAGAAACTTGGCAAAGCCTGCTGAAGCCCTCAAACCAGCCAGAATGCTCATAATGGCCATTATGCTCACCCTCTTCTCTTACTTCGCCTCTTGCTTAAGGATGAGCACTGATCTGTGCACTGTTTCCTCACAGTGTTACTTCACCTTTTGACAGCTGGATGAAATATCCAGGAAAGCGCCTACAATGTTAGTTTCAGATGCGAGAATGAGCAAGAGGAAGGCCCCAAGCAATCAATACATTGGATCATATTGGATGACAGAATTAACTGCTCATTGTTAAGCACCTTGTGACAACTCATGATGGGTATTTTTATTTCATCTGTTGACATAGGCATTCAACACTTACTGAGTTTAACTGTGGTTTAAGCTGAAGAGTGAGGGAGTATGACTTGTGAGGAGGCCTGGGCTGACGGGAGCTGTGGGGGAAGCCAAGAGCTTGTGTGGAATTGGAATGATCATGTGAAGTGCTTTTTAAACCATGGAGAGAAAGGTAGACTTTTAGTGTCTGGAAGGGGAGAGCTGTTGAGAAGCTTTTTTTTTTTTTTTTCCATTTCATTTTATTTTATTTCTTTTCAGTGTTTCAGAATTTATTGTTTATGCACCACACCCAGTGCTCCATGCAATACGTGCCCTCCACAATACCCATCACTGGGCTCACCCAACCCCCCACTCCCCTCCCCTCCAAAACCCCGTTTGTTTCTCAGAGTCCATGGTCTCTCATGGTGTTGAGAAGCTTTAACCAAATAGAAAGGGAGAAAAGTTGGCATGGTCACTGTGGAAGGTGAAAGGGAAGGACAGATTTTGCAGGTGGGAGGACCCATCAGCTCTACTGCAGTGGCCCACAGAGACGGATGAACCAAGACTGTGGTGGAGAAAATGGAGAAGAGGGAACAGGTGCAAGATACATTTAGGAGGTAGAATTGAAGGTATATGATGAACAGTGAGAGGAAGGGGGAGAGAGGGAAGTCTTGGTGACTCTCAGATCTTCAGATTGAGCCATTTGGTATGAGAACTAAGAGAAGTATCTTACCAGACACAGCATTGAGTGACTATTTCCATGTGCTGAATTTGAGGGAACTGAGGGACATCTCAACAGCGATGTCTAGCCAGCAGGTGGAAATAGAACTTAGGATTCAGGAATGAGATATAGTGTGGGAAATAAGGGGTCTCATTCGTGAAAATAATTACAAAAAATACTTATAACAAAGGGATTAAAATGCTTCAGCCAAAAATTTTAAACCATCTAGTTGCTATACATGAGAAGATGGTCATTAGAAGCTTTATTTAAAAATCATTAGAAACCCCCCCAAAAAAAGTCATTAGAATTCTAAGGTGCTCAAGGTACCAGGGTTACATGTAGCTAATTTCAGACTACTATCTCATGAACATTCATTATATGAGCAGCATACATGAGCTCCATTTGGACAAAACAAAGGAAAAAAGCTAAGAAAAAAAAAATTATAATACCACGCGGGTAGTAGATGAGATTAGGTAAGTGATTATATGCACATGTGCATATCCAAGAACACACGCAGAAAATTAGCTAGATCCTGTTAATATGATGCCATTGGATTTTAGAATGGGTAGTTAAGACACACAAAGCCAGCAAATGAGTGAGAGTAACCCCAAAACTCTGTGAAAATGTTACGGAGTTTTATTTTCACAAGTTTTGAGTTAGCAGCTAACTTTGTGATCAAGCTGATGAACCCAAAGAGCTCACAGCAAACACAGGGCCTTGTATGTCTTTAGCTGGCATACATTGAACTAGTTTTGGAGTTTAAAAACTGTTTTAATTACTAATTTTAGTGAATTGGGTCTTTGTTGAAATTTATAACAGATACCAATGACATACTTTGAACGCTATACTTGAATGCTTCTCGTTTAATGTATTTATATAAACAGATTGCCTTTCAATTAAAAAGTAACCCTTGACTATGATCAGTTTTTCACTACATGAAACTCTGAGCTCAGGACATACTGCAGAATCATTGTTGTAAAAACATATTGGATTGCTTTGGATTTGGCAAGTCTCCCACCCTTGGGTCAAATTTGGCCCCCAGCTCTAGTTCATCTGACTCTTGGCAAATATCCCCTATGTGAGTTTGGGCCTGCCAAGAGGTTCTGCAGCCCCCAGTGTGATTTTATGGCTGGGATTGTTCCATTTGAGGAAGAGTCTGTGAATGTTTAATGAGGCACTATGGAGAACTGTGCAGTGCAGTTCAAAATGTCAAAGAGCAGCAGGGTTGTCTTCAGGTGACTGCCCCTCAGATAGCAGAGTCTTGGAGAACAGTAATTAACCCTGGACTTCCTCTCGTATGGAAACCACAGAGCTTCTCCCTTGCTTTCACTCCTCCCTTCTTTCTCCCCTTCTACCTTTTTAGCACTGCTCTAGGCACATAGGAGACCCTCAGGAAATACTGTGATGTTTCCTTACCAATCTTCCTCTTTACTCTGTGTGTTTCTCTCCATTTCCCTTACCTTTCTGGTCTGTTTTCTTTCTCCCTCCATGTCTCCTTGCTTTAATTAATACCATATGAAGCTCAAATAGATTTTGATTAAAATGACTTTCTTGGGCGCCTGGGTGGCTCAGTGGGTTAAGCCTCTGCCTTCGGCTCAGGTCATGGTCTCAGGGTCCTGGGATCGAGCCCCGCATCGGGCTCTCTGCTCAGTGCAGAGCCTGCTTCCTCCTCTCTTTCTGCCTGCCTCTCTGCCTACTTGTGATCTCTGTCAAATAAATAAAATCTTTAAAAAAAAATTAAAAAAAATAAAATGACTTTCTTTCAATAATAGAATTAAAATTTCTTCACTGAGAAGACTGTTAGGATTCATGTAATCCATGGAGGAATTGGTAAATTGCCCATGTTATAGTTCATGGAAAAGGAAAAGAAAAAATTGTTTTTAAACCTTAATTGATTTCTCTGCTTAATATTATAAGTTCCTGATAAAGCTGTTTTATTCCTTATCATTACTTGATGAACTAAATATCATTGTTATAAAAATACTAAAATGATTTTTAAGGTACCAATACTGAAGAAAGCAAGTTTCACTTTACTTCTTTCCATAGTATTACTTGACTCTTAAAGGTTTGTTTTAAATACTCAGGGTATTTAGTCATTTTTGTCTTTTAACTTTTGAAGAGAGAGACACTTTAAGAAAAATAGCATCCTGATTCTAAGCATATTACGTAAATCAAGAACAGATATGTGCTAAGCAAATGATACTTAATTATGGTTAGAAAAAGTGCCCTGATGAAAGTATTCTCTTTGGATATTCCTCCTCTGAGATTTCTTCCCTAGAGTTTCTTTCCCAACTTGAGGTGGTGCATGTGTACTCCATGTGCTTCGGGATTCCCTTGGGGTCTCATTGCAAATGAGGTAAGACGGGTAACTCAGCCAGTGTTGAAGTAGGGGATGGAGAGATCCCTGAAGCTAATTACTGATGGAGAAAACGCAGAGCTGGGAAGGTTTGGAGAGTGTTTTTGAGTTATCAAATCCCTGGGTAACCCATAAAGAAGTGAGTGTAAAATAGTTCAACATCAAAATGTGGGAGCAAGATATTGAGAACTTATATGGGTGAGGTCTGCATCAGATTACACAACGAATCCAAGAACACAGAACTTCTGAAGAGCTGGGAAGAACTCTTCAGGCCCTTGGAAGCTGTTCACTTACCAATGCCAGAGTAGCTGCAATAGTCTTGAACTCCACTTCCTCTTGGAGAAGTTGGCTACAAGCACAGGAAAGATGTTTATGAAGAAGTGGGAGCCTGCATTGAACAGAACATGCATTGGAGAAGAATGTTGTTTTTCAAAATTCATGTGGGGCTGTGCAAGGGCAAAACTGGAATAAAAATAACTCGAGTAACAGAAATACAAAGACAATAAGACAATGCAAGGACCAATAAGGTAGATATGCTGAAAATCGGATCATTGAGTCTTTGCAGACATGGGAAAGGAGAACTAGTCATTCTAGCCCAGTTTCAAATGAATACAGAGTTAATGCTGTGAAAGCCAGGATATAGAAGAAGAAAAGACTCTGAATGGGAACAGAATAGAAGCATTTCCTCCAGTCAGTTCCTGAGCAAGGAAGGATTAGATGTTGACATTAGCACAAGCAAAGTGTTGGTGATTTGCTTATCCACAACTCACTCAGTCATTGCTGCAGAATGAATTCTGTAGGGTAACTGAGTCATTCCAATCAGTTCTTTGGTTGTATTTCCAATGCCCTATTTAAAGGATGCTTGCAAATCAGAAATTGTAAAACTTTTGGTAGTAATTTAAAACCTCCATAAAAGTAGCAACCATATTATTAGTACAAAAAATGCCTGTATACTCTCTAACCAAATTCAGTTTTTGTTAGTGTTTTGCCCTATTTGGTTTGTCACTTGCTCTGTTGATTGATTGATTGATCAATTTATCTAATCTTATATACATTTTATTCTGGATCACTAGAAGGCTAGTTACATACTGGATGGCCTTTAAGTACTTCAATGTATATTTCATAAGAATAGGAATTTTCTCTTACATAACCATAATATACAGTCAACATCAGTAAATTTAACTTTGATGCAACACCTTAACCTACCATCCATATTCCAATTATGTTAATTGACCAAATGATGGTCTTTTTAGCATTTCATCCCTCTGGTACAAGATCTAGATGAGGGCTAGGTGTTGCATTTGGTTATTATGTTTCTTTCTTTCTTTCTTTCTTTCTTTCTTTCTTTCTTTTTAAAGGATTTTATTTATTTGACAGACAGATCACAAGCAGGCAGAGAGGCAGGCAGAGAGAGAGGAGGAAGCAGGCTCCCCGCCGAGCAGAGAGCCTGATGTGGGGCTCGATCCCAGGACCCTGGGACCGTGACCTGAGCCGAAGGCAGAGGCCTTAACCCACTGAGCCACCCAGGCGCCCCGGTTGTTATATTTCTTTATTTTCTTTCAATCTGGAATATTTCTATAGCCTTTTGTTGCCTTTTATGACACTGATATTTTTGAGGAATATATTCCCTGCTCCTCACTTAGAAAAAAATACCATGGTTCTCATTTCGGATTTATCTGATGTTTCCTTATGTTTAGACTTGGGTTATGCTTTATAGGCCAGAATACTAAAAAGTGGGTGTGTTCTCAGGACATCACATTGGAAGGCATACAAATTCCACTTGTCCCTATTAATAATGTTAACATAATTACTTGCTCAAGATATTTTTTATTTTGCTAATGTGCACAAATAATTTTTTTAAAATAATTTTTACGGATTGCAAACAAATAAGCAATCTGTAGGGAACCACTTTAAAACCAGCCAGATATTTTTCCCCTCAAACAAGTTTCTTCCTATATTTAGCATCCATCAATGATTGCTGCCTGATTCAGTCCTTACTATGATGGTTACAAAATGCTGATATTCCAATTCTAGCACACTCTCTAGATTTACTAGTGCGTAATAAGCATACTGTAGTAAATAGGAACTCACTTTTCTTGCTCCAATAATTCATTACTACAAATGCAGTTTATCCCCCTTCAAGTTGGCTCCCATGTCCACAACATAACCTCGTCATATCTTTTTTTTTTTTTAAAGACTTTATTTATTTATTTGACAGAGAGAGAGAGAGAGAGATCACAAGTAGGCAGAGAGGCAGGCAGAGAGAGAGGGGGAAGCAGGCTCCCTGCTGAGCAGAGAGCCTGATGCGGGGCTCGATCCCAGGACCCTGGGATCATGACCTGAGCTGAAGGCAGAGGCTTAACCCACTGAGCCACCCAGGCGCCCCAATATCTTTTTGATCACTTGTATACTTCACGGCATGAGCAGACACTTCTGTTCTACCCCAGCCTAGGAATCAGTCACTTCTCCAAGGAGTTCTCATCCTTATGGTAAAGGATGGCATCAGAGAAGAATATTTGGGAGAACTAGTTCACAGCTGCACTGAAGAATGTGGGGGGATGGTGGAAGACCTGGCTAAGGCTTTGCTTACTGACAGAATCTGAATGTGGTTTTGTTTTAAAGTGTGTTTCACTAGCAGAGGAGAGGGGACTGGGAACTGGAGAATGAACAGGAGGCTGCAATTGATATACTTAATCCACGAATTCTGCTGGCAATGAAGATCTTCACAGGCAACCTTGCCCTCATTCAGAAACTTTTGTGTGGTTAGGACCTTGGTTTGTTGTGGGGATTTAGATTGCTTCAGCATCTAGACTGTAAACTTCCTAAAGGACTGTTCATACCTGATCACCTTGTACCCCCAAACTGCTTTGTACACTGCTGAACACCCAGTAATGGGTGATTAGTAAATAGTTCTTGACCGAAGAGCCAGCAAAGGTCAAAGTAAAATGGGGTTAAGACTCTTTACCACCCTCAGTTCTTCCTTTGTCTTCCAGGATATCAAACATTCCCATTCCTTTCTCTGGCTGCTTCCACAAAGAACTCTGTTTTGTTCACTCATTAATCTCCTCTTTCCTACATCCTTGAATGAGCGAAAGCCTTGGGTTTTAGTCCTTTAGCCTCAGTCATCCTGTCTCTATGCTTTTGTCTAGTAACTCATTTATTTTATAATTCAGCCATCCTATTCCAAATGTGGATCTCCAGCCCTGACTCAGTTTAAGTGTCAGCTTCATGTCTTTTTTTTTTTCCTTTGAAAAGGAAGGGCAGATGCTGCCTGCCCTTTTTAATTTAATTGCACTTAAATTCAATTAATTAACATATGCTGTATTATTTGTTTCAGAGGTAGATTTCAGTGATTCACTCAGTGCTCATTACATCATGTGCCTTCCTTGATGCCCATCACTCAGTTACTGCATCCCCCCACCCCCATCTTCTCCAGCAACCCTCAGTTTGTTTCCTATGGTTAAGAGTCTCTTATGGTTGTCTCTATCTCTCAGATTTCATATTGTTTAATTTTTCCCTTCCTTCCTCTATGTTCCTCTGTTTTGTTTCTTAAATTCCACATATAAATGAAATCATATGATGCTTTTCTTTCTCTGATTGATTTATTTCGCTTAGTATAATACCCTCCAGTTCCATCTACATCATTGCAAATGGCAAGATTTTGTTCCTTTTGATGGCTGAGTAATATTCCATTGTGTATATATACGACATCTTTATCCATTCATCTGTTGATCGACATCTGGGTTCTTTCTATAGTTTGGCTATTGTGGACATTGCTGCTATAAACATTGGGGTTCAGGTGCCCTGTGGATCACTATATTTGTATTTTTTGGGTAAATACCCAGTAGTGCAATTGCTGGGTTGTAGGGTAGCTCTATTTTTAACTTCTTGAGGAATGTCCATACTGTTTTCCAGAGTGGCTGTACCAACTTGCATTTCCACCAACAGTGTAAGAGGGTTCCTCTTTCTCCACATCCTTGCCAATATTTGTTGTTTCCTGAGCCGCTAATTTTAGCCATTCTGACAGGTATGAGTTGGTATCTCATTGTGGTTTTGATTTGTATTTCCTTGCTGCTGAGTGATTTGGAACATTTTTTTCATGTGTCTATTGGCTATTTGGATGTCTCCTTTGGAGAAATGTCTGTTTATGTCTTCTACCCATATCTTGACCGGATTATTTGTTCTTTTGGTGTGGAGTTTGATAAGTTCATTTATAGATACTAACCCTTTATCTGATAAAACATTTGCAAATATCTTCTCCCATCCTGTAGGCTGTCTTTTGGTTTTGTCAACTGTTTCCTTTGTTGTGCAAAAGCTTTTTATCTTGATGAAAGCTTCATGTCTTGGGCTGGTGATGGGACATTTCTAATTTAATATCCCACAATCACTTACTTGTTTCCTTTTCCAGTATCTCCCCTCCATTCAGGCCCATATACTCTCACATCTACCTACCAGGGAGGGCTCCTAACTGGGCTGTACTATGTCTCTCTAATGCAGTTTATGTCTCACTCCTAGATTACCCACCCTGAAATAACATTTGACACATTGGGTCAAAAATTTCCATCATTCCCCATGGCCTTCATAATTAAATCTGGTGCCTTTATCTTGACTTTCAAAGTCTTTCTCTCTAATCTTATTTACCATTGGCCACTCCATGCTTCCTTGACTCCTGCCAATCAGTCCACCTTAACAGTTTTCAGATACGCTCATGATTTTTCACCTATAACTTGTCACTCACATACTCTTCTCCCTGCCTGCAGTGGTTGCTCAAGAATCTATATTTGCTCAAGAATCTACCAGTATGTGATGTGTCCTCTAAGATCTGGTAAATGTCCTGCTACTTTCCTATCAAACCTTTTCCAGATTTCCCAGCTCACAGAGATTTCTCCCTCCTCTTATGGCAATTTTTGTCCATAACTCATTGCTATCTATATAGCTTTGTGATGTTATCTGTTCCTTTGGTTATTTGTTCCCATTCCTCTTCTAAACTCTAAGCTCTTTGATGGCAGAGACTTTGACGCACACAGTGCATTAAGTGACCTGGCTAGTTATTCCTTTGTAATTACTTGCTCATTGCTCAATTGTAATATAAAAGCAAGATCATAGCTGATTTCAGAATAAGGCATAAAGAATAAAAGTTGGAGACCTTTCCCTAATCCTGGGAACTTTGTTCTCATGATTGGTAAATGAGACAGGACACTTAAACCTGCCTTTTCAAGTATGGTTAAACTTGATTCTTTTCTAACTAGTAATTCAGTTCTATCATCATAAATTTAATAACTGATAACTTTTCACTTCCATAGATCACTTCATAGTTTGCAAAGTGTTTTTACAGACCTCATTTAATCTTTATAACAACTTTGAAACAGGAAGGGTTGGTATAAATCACCAAGCTTTTTATGGGTGAGAAGTTAGGGCTGATGGAGTTCAGATGGCTTGCTCAGGGTCATTTCACCACTGACCATGTATCTTTTAGCTCCTTGTCCAATGCACTTGTACTATTTTAAAGATACACATTTTATGATTATTTCCCAGTTGTGGTAAGATAGGACTCATGACCTCTGTTTGGTCTGTCAGCTCAAAATGAAACCCAAAACTTGTGTGGCTGAAAAGACCAAGACCAAACATGCCCTGGGAAATGGAACAACAGTGTCCAAACCCATTGCATTTCAAGTTGAATCAGAAACCAACTTCATCATTTTTAATGAAGAAAATGACTGCCAGAATCATTTGGATAAGGAATGTCAACACATTTTTCTCCCAGTAGTTAATCCTGTTTTGGAAACCAAACATCAATTTATTATATTTGAATAGAGATTTTTATGGTTATAGTTTACAAATCACTTTCAAATACATATTCTCTCTTGATCCACCCATCATCCCTCAGTGTCAAGTGGAACAGATATGATTACTCCCATCTTCATTCTACAATAGGAAGGGAGGTTGCTGGTAGGCTCCCTGGGGCAGAGGTCATATAGATCTTCCCTAATACCACCTGATTTGGGGTTCTGGAAGAGGGACACACAAAGGCAAGGAATCTTACATATATTATGGCATTTATTGAAATTAATTACTGTTCTTCCCCAAAGCCCTGACTTTCCCATGTGATTAGTTGTGAAATGAATGGGAAACAAAAAGGAGTTCTTTGAAACAGAAGGATGAACAGGAAAAGTATATAAAGGAACAACATTAGAAGGAGGAATTAAGACATCTGAATCCCACCTTTGGTCCTGAGGAGAGATAAAGAGGGAAAATCCCTCCTTAAAAGGGATAAAGAGGGATAAAGGGATAAAGAGGAAAAAAATCCCTGGAGATTGTGATGAGGGAAAAATAACCTGGAGAATAATCCAGGTGCCAGAGGGGTGTGGAAGTCAGGAAGTCTTCCTGTTCTCAACCTTTGCTGGGCAGTGAGATAGCAAACCACCTGCTCCTATACTCAGTGAGTGTGTGGACGTTGGCTGTGCCCAAATGAAGAACAGAGAATCATTAGCAAGCCAGGGGTGCCAGTGGACCTCCAAGTAACTATAGAGGTGAAGCCAAGAGAGGGTTCCCTCCACCAGGTACCAATGATCCCCATAGATGAGATTCGCTGGTGGGGCACAGAGCAAAGGGGTTCTCAGAAAACTGCAGAAGCAGAAATCTCTAGCATGGTGAATAGAAGAAGTGCTATGGGACACAGGCAACACCCAGCACCTAGAGGAAGTGCTGTGGGACACCAACAGCATCCAGACCCCAGAACCCAAGGAGCCAGGCCCAGATAAGTGTGAGGACAGAAGGGAGTGTGCTGGTCCTGGAAGAAGGAGAAAGGTGGCCTAGTCTTGCCCAGTGTGACATCTGAAGACAGGGCAGCCAGGAGAGCAACCAGGAGAAAACTCCTGGGAGTTTCCAGCCAGACAGGAGAAGTAGAGGTAGAAGATCCTTCTTTATATCATAGCTCATCATAAAACAAAAACACCGAAACAAACAAACCAACCAACCCAGCAAAATCCATACCCCCCACGTCACTTATGCATGGAGCAAGAAAAATTTAAAGAGGTAACAATGAAGATCCTTCCAAGGAAAATGTTACATGCTTGTGAAAAAGAGAGGGGGCCTTTGGTTTCATCTACCAAGTAAAAAAACAAGATATACATAAACAACACCAACACCTGGGAGCTTGGTACAATGTTCTTGGTAAGAATAAGAGCTCTTGGCTGGTCTGGATGTGAATGAAGGCAGACATCTCTTGTTAGAAAAGTACACCACATGTAGCTTTCAGGAAAGTTTTTTGTACCTGCTCAACTTGGCTCGAGCACAATAGAAGAATCATCTTACCAACTAGTGCCTGTAGAATTGCAGACTTGGGGTTTAATGCCATTGGCAGGGAGCAAAACTATTTGAGACACTGTGGTAGTGTGTTGGCTTGCCAGGGCTGCCATAACAAATTACCACAGACAGGGTGGCTTGAAAAACAGACATTTATTTTCTCACAGTCCTGGAGTTTAGAAGTCTGAGATTAAGCTGCAGGCAGGTTAGGTTTTTTCTGAGGCTTCTCTCCTTAGCCTGTAGATGGCTATCTTCTCCCTATGTCTTCACGTGGACTTCTCTCTGTGTGTGTGTTTATGTATGCCCTCATGTCCTCTCTTTAAGAACACCAATCATACTGGATTAGGGCCCACTGGAATGTCCTCATTTTAACTTAATTATCTCTTTCAAGACTGTATCTCCAAGTACAATCGATTCCTGAGGTACTGAGGGTTAGGGCTTTAGCATATGAATTTTGGAGGACACACTGCAGCCCATACCAGGCAGGCATTCGTGAAAACGAGATCAGAACAAACCTTTTGTGAAATAATAAGAAATAAATATATATTGGTGTCTGCCTCTGGTTCCTGATAATATTTGGTTTTCGACTCTGGTTCTTGACACAGAGCTCCTCAAACACTTGTCATTTCCTGGATCAATAGGAGTATCTTTTGTTCTAATAAAGTGGCTTTCAGTGGGCTCCTGGATGGGCGCTGGTCACCAAAAAGACAAAGTTATGGTTAGAAGCTTAGAATTTTGGCCCCTCCTCCTTTTCTCAGTAGAAGGGAGAGGGGCTGGAAATTGAGTTAATAATTGATCATGTCTACATGATGAAAGCTTCTTAAGTCCCTAAATTGCAGGGTTCAGAGAGGCTTCCCTGTGAATGAACACATCCACAGTCTGGGAGGGTGGCACACTCCACTCTACCAGAACAGAAGCCCCTGCGTTCAGGACCCTTCCATACTTCACCCTATATATCCCTTACATCTGGTTGTTCAATTGTACCTGTTCAAGTATCTTTTGTAAGAAGTTGGCAATAATAAGTGAACGGTTTTCCTGAGTTCTGTGATTTGCTTTAGCAAATTACTGAACCTGAAGAGAGGATCATGGGGAGCTTTGATCTGTAGCCAAGTTGGACAGAAGTTGTGGGTAACCTGGGGACCTACTGTTGGTGATTGGTATCTAAAGTAGGGAACAGTTTTATGGGATGAAGCCCTTAACTTATGGGATCTGGGTTAACTCTGGTTAGAGTCAGAAATGAATTATCGGCTACCCATTTGGTATGGGAAATGTGGTGGTTGTGGGAGGGAAAAACATACATCTGGTATAAGGAGTATTGTGAGTTTGAGAGAAGGAAAACACAGTGTGTTTTTCCACAGATACACTTGTACACTTTTCTGGGAAAACAAACAGCTCATTTAGAAGCAGGATCCCAAACTTGGGACTTTAAAATTGGTGGATTTGTTTGTAAACATCTAAGGGTAAGACTGTAGGGTAAGGGAGGACCAAGGAAACATGCTAAGTGGCAAGCTCAGAGAAAATTTTGCCAAATAAGGATGTATTTGACTCAAACTTACTTTTAAAAAATTTTTATTTATTTTTTAAAAGATTTTATTTATTTACTTGGCAGACAGAGATCACAAGTAGGCAGAGAACAGACAGACAGAGAGAGGGGGAAGCAGGCTCCCGCTGAGCAGAGACCCCCCAATGCGAGGCTCGATCCCAGGACTCTGGGATCATGACCTGAGCCGAAGGCAGAGGCTTTAACCCACTGAGCCACCCAGGCACCCCTCAAACTTACTTTTATATTGAAATGTATAATTTAGCCCATATGTCTTCATAGGTATTATCTCTTGGTCTCCATTGAGGTATCTTTCTTTGTCATAAATTTTAAAAGACATATTTCATTTAATAAGTTGCCTCTATAATTCTTACTGTTCTGCCAATTGTATTTAGAGGCTGAAAAATTATAGGCCTCTTCAATTTCATTTAATCCTGATATCGTATATAAATGTAATCCAATTAAATATAAAGGAGCTCCATCAAAAGATTCTCCCCACAAGTCAAGGTATTCCCAAACTGAGTTATAAACTTTCAAAATTAAGTCTTGTGCATGATTGAGTCTCTTCTTCGTTTTTCCTTGTCGGTAATAGGGGAAAAGCCAGAAAATTTGTTTTCAATAAATGCAATTCACTAGAATCTTCAAAAGCTGGAAGTTTTGGCATTTCATTTGTTTCGCCCTTTGATGAAAGATTTTTCAATTGACTTTGGGGGGAAATGCAGCCAACATTTAGAAGACTTATTTACAAATGAAGTTCCGGAACATTGTAGGATATTAAGATTGGCTTACAAAACAGATCTTCAAAGACATAAACTGTTTCCCCAAATCTATGTCATCATGGGCAGCTGAATTGGTTTGCTATGGCTGCTAGCCGCAGATTAGATGGCTTTAAAACTAGAAATTTATTTTCTCACAATTCTGGAGAGTAGAAGTCTGAGATCAAGGTGTCAGCAGGGTTGCAAGGTGTCAGCAGGGTTGGTTTCTTCTGAGGCTTCTTTCTTGGCTGGCAGATGGCCATCTTCTTCCTGTGTCCTCACATGGTCTTCCTTCTATACATGTCCATGTCCTAATTTCCTCTTCCTATAAGAACACCAGGCATATTGTATTAGGATCCATTCTGAGGATCTCATTCAATATTAATTATCTCTTTAAAGATCCTATCTCCAGATGTGGTCACATTCTGATGCACTGGGGGGCTAGGACTTTAACGTATGTATGTTTTTGGAATGAGAGACACAATTTAGTTCATAACAGTTGCAAAGAGAGAAGGCACACACTGTTGTGGCATATTTTGTATTCAACACCAGGAAGATCATCAACCTCTCCTCCATTATCTAGAGATTCTTCTTCTTTTTACACAGGCATCTGGTTCTTGGTGTTCTCTCTACTCCCTCTGAGGCCTAAGTGGAGCCTTCAGAAGACAGGTGAGAAGCAGAAAAATTCTTACTTTATTTGTACTCATTTATTCAGGCTTTGGTTCTCTCTTTGGTGGATATTTAAACCTGATTATCTGGGTGTGGTTGTAAATGGGCAAAGATGACGCTTTTGTGACCTTCAGAGGTTCTGCATCATCAATTCTTGGCCATAGTCGCTATGCAGTCATCTCTGACTGCCACTTGGGGTTGCTCCACTGGCTGCTGAGAACTGGATGACCCACACCTCCAACCCGTCTCTTAGGCAATATTTAAATGACTCCCAATTGGCTTTCTCTACTGAGTGGCCCACATTTCTTCCAGAAAAAAAAAAAAAAATGCTCTCTTTTCCTCTGGTTCCCATGGTTTTTAACTTCAATTACTTGAGATGTCATTTGGGATGCTCAGGGTAGCCACAGCTGAAGAAGCCATTGTGAGGACACCAACGGTATGTTAGTGAGGCTGAGGCTCCAGAGGTAGTGAATATCAGGGACTCTGAGCAGAGCTGGGATCCACAGAGAGACCAGAAGAAGAAAGCTCCCAGAACAATGTGCCACATGTGGACACCTATTTTCAGAGGAACTGTGTCCATGCTCAGAGCCACTTATGGTAGAAAACATGCAATCCGTTTGTGGCTTCACACTCCCAGGAACCTCATGCCGTTGTCCTATGGAAATGATTCTGCAATTCCTTCTTCAAATTTCAGAGGGTCAAACTCAGTTCATGGGGCTGTGTAACAACAGACACCTTGCCACACTTCCTCCTCTTACTTCTCCCTTCTCTCAAGTCCCTACTCAAATCAACCTTCTCCCTACTATCCTTCACACAACCAAAATCATGTGTACAAAATAAAAACAAAACAAAACACCAAGTGATGAGGGATGTTGTCTCTCCTGCTTAACCATAAAATGTCTGGTTATATCTGGAAATATGTAGATAGCCCAAATGTGGTTTCGGCATCATTATCATTACTATTTTTAGCTAATATTTTTTGGCTCTTTCTATATAAAAATGATGTTGTTCTAAACACTTTTTAACCACTACTTTTTATATATATCATTAATCCTCACAACAACCCCATGAAGTAAATACTATTATAAATATGTAAGAAGGAATGTAATGCAACTAATAAAAATCATGTTAAAAAAAGAATAATTAAGGATATGGAAAATACTCACAGTACATGTTAAGTGGAAAAAGAAAGTTATATAAGACCATAGATGTGCAAGGAAGGAAAACTGGAAAAGAAAATAACTGAAATTACAATCCCAATGGGTAATGAAATTATCAACTATTTTAATTTTCTTCTATCATATGTTTTTGTATTTTCTAATTTCTTTACAATGAGCTTTCAATACCTTGATAATCATAAAACTATTATTAAAAAAAGAAATATCTAGAAACACTGTGGATGATAAGACAGGGGAAGGATAGTTATAAAAAATTAACATTTGTGAAGCTCTTATGTACCAGCTATAATTTTAAACATTTATTTTAATTAAAGTAATTTTCTCAACAACCCTAGGAGGTAGTTACTGTCACTATTGCCTTTTGTTTTTGTTTTATTTTTGTTTTGGTTTTTTGTTTAAATTTAATTTAGTTAACACACTGTGCATTATTAGTTTCAGGAGTATTTCAGGAGTATGATTTAGTGAGTCATTAGTTACATATAACACCCAGTACTCATTATATCAAGTGTATTCCTTAATACCCATCACTCAATTAGCCCATTCCTTGATCCACCTCTCTTCCAGCAACCCATAGTTTATTTCCTATAAGAGTCTCTTATGATTTAAGAGTCTCCTATGGTTTGCCTCCCTATCCGTTTTTCTCTGATTTTATTTTTCCTTCTCTTCCCCTGTGTTCATCTGTCTTATTTCTTAAATTCCACATGAGTGAAATCTTATGGTATTTGTCTTTCTCTGATTGACTTATTTCAATTAACATAACACCCTCTAGTTTCACCCATGTCATTGCAAATGTAAGATTTCATTATTTTTGATGGCTCAGTAATGTTCCATTGTGGATATATATACCACACCTTCTTTATCCATTCATCTGTCAATAGAGATCTATTGCTCTTTCCATAGTTTGGCTATTGCGGACATTGCTGCTATAAACATGGGTATGCATGTGCCCTTTGAATCACTATTTTTGGATCTTTTGGGTAAATACCTATTAGTGCAATAGCTCGGTCACAGGGTAACTCTTTTTTTAACTTTTTGAGGAAACTTCATACTGTTTTCTAGAGTGGCTGCACCCATTTGCATTCACACCAACAGTGTAAGAGGGTTCCCCTTTCTCCATATCCTCACCAACATCTGAATTTCCTGACTTGTTAATTTTAGCCATTCTGATTGGTGTGAGGTGGTATCCCATTGTGGTTTTGATTTGTATTTCTCTGATGCTGAGTGATATGGAGCCTTTTTTCATGTGTCTGTTAGCCATTTGTATGTCTTCTCACTCTTACCTTTTTATAGATGAGGAAACTGAGGCACACAGAGGTCAAGTTGCTCGAGATAGACAGACCAGCATCCAGTCTCAGACTGAGGTCTGTGTTCAATCCTGTTATATGTTCCTGGTTCTCAAGACATGGCCAATAGGCACCTAATGCTGCAATCCAGAAGGAGCTTGTTATTATTAGTGACTCTTCAAAGGATGGATTTATATGGCCCCACCTGCTGAGTGTTAAAGCCCATCACCAAAGGAAAGATCAGCAGTCACTGATGAAGGGATCTTTGCTGACAGTTCCATACTTCTCAGATAACCTGGTTCTGGAAATGGTAACATCAGGTCAAAAGAAAAATCCACTTAGGGGAGCAAATTGCTGAGAAGAGGATAAAGGCATGTGACTACCTGTGATTTCAGAGAGTAAAACTTGGAGCCAGTTGAGGTGGGCTGGGTACTGGAAGGCAAATCTGGGTATGACAAAATTCCTCCTCTCTGACTTTCCACAGGTCCTTCCTCTACATGGAATGCTCTATCCCTGGATAATGGTAGGGCTGAAGCTCACCTCACTCAGGTCCATGCTCAGAGAGGCCCTTCTGACTATGTTGGCCAAAATATCAAACTCCACCCTGCTACCTCTACTCATTCTGCTTTACCTCTTCCTGCTTCCACCTGTAATCATATCATGTAATTATCTGTTTGTTATCCATTTCCTCTCTCTAGAATGTAAGCTTCACAAAGCCAAGGCTGAGATTTTTTTTTCATTACCTGTCCTGAGGGCCTACAACATGCTAGGTTACAGAAGACTCTCAATAAATTATTTGTAGAGGGATGAATGAGTGATGTCATGAGCAAATGAGGAAGTCTGTAGAATATTAAGAGAGAAAGTTGGCATGCTGGTATTTGAGAATAACTACTCTAGCTAGAGAGTTTGGGCACTTGCTAGTGGCTTGGATGCCTAGTCCAGAGCAGCCAACACATTTAGTGATGACAACAGGGAACACATGCTCTTAATAAATCATATGGCTTCTCCATGTTGAGAACTTAACTGGAAGGATGATCAGGGTTTGCTAAGGTGATCACAGATATAGGTTTGAAGAAAGGATTCTGGAAAGTGGAAGTAATTCCAGAAAACAGGGCCAAAATGATTTTGTTGCCCCAGAGGGATTTTATGACTTTAAAGCATTTCCTTTCTGGGTAAGAAAAGCTCCAACCACCTTGCAGGGGCTGGTCCATATTTTTTTTTGTTTGTTTGAAATGGAATTCGTTATGATTATGTATTAGAAAATATTACAATTTTTAATCTAAAATATGGAAAAAAATCTGGATTACTTGGCAACATAGAAGTCCAGGCTAATGATGAAACCCAGGCACTATAATTTGGATCACCTGAGGTGTATGATTGGCCACATTATCACTCCCTTGGGATAGAATTGAATCTGTTTACAAATGGGGGAGTCTAAAAACAGAGAGGCAAATTTTCCTGAATTGGATCAGTCATTATCTCAGGTCTAACATACCATGTAGAGCTTTGGCTTCTCCTCTCATTAATTTATTGATTAAGTAAAAGCCAGATACAACAATTTGAAGCTCTGAGTGCTTGGGAATCTTTGACTAATTGGAAGTTGGGAAGACAGAAGACAGCTGTTCAACTCCTCCAGACCTTTGTAGTCAGGGAGCAAGGGCTTGTAAATATGTTGTATGTATGTTGCAATGGAAAAGAAAAGTTCTCCCAACATTGGCTTTATTTTATTTTTGTAAACATTCCTATTAAAGTATAACATGTGAAAAGGTATGCAAATCATAACTGCACAGCAAAATATATTTTTACATAGTAGATACACTCACGTGATCTGTGCACAGATTATGAAACAGAACACTGCACCAGAGCCCTCCTTGTCCTGTGTCCCCCTCCAATTCCAGCTCACAACCTCTAGGGGAACCACCATTCTGACTTCTAAAACCATACATTAGTTTTGCTTATTCTTTTACTCCATTCACATGCAATCTGGGAATAGCCTTCCTCACTCAACACTGCATCTGTAAAATTTATCCATGCTGAGGCCTATAACTGAACTTTATTCATTCTTCATTGTTTCTATCATAAGACACTATCAAGAGCTATCCATCACCCATTATAGATGAACATCTCCGTGGCCACTGCAAGTAGTGCTTCCAGGAACATTTGCAGATGTGTCTTTTGGCAAGCATATGTATGCATTTAGTTGGGGATATATTAGGAATGGAATTACTAAACCACAAGGTACATGTGTGTCCCAATCCAGTAGATGCTGACAAAGGGTTTTCCATATTGACTGTTCCAATCCATTGACTGTCCCAACAGCACCACTGCTGTAGCTACTGTCATCCGTCTGTTTGATTTTAGCTATTCTGATTACTGGGCAGTCTTGCTGCCTGGTGACCTCTTCAATCTACACCTCCTTGATAACTTCTTCACTTATTTATTAGCCATTTGGATATCCTATCCTGCAACCACCCACCCAGCTCTCCTGGTGACCTTTCCTACAGGTGTGTAATATCCCAAGGTAAGCTGAATGATGATGAAAGATGTTCATGCCCTAATACTCAGAAGTTGTGAGTATACCTTACATGGGAAAAGAGACTTTGTGAGTGGGATTAAGTTAAGGTTCTTGAGATGGGAAGTTTATCCTGGGTTGTCCAGTTGGACCCAATGTAATCACATGGGTGCTATAAGAGTGAGGCAGGAGGATCAAAGTTAGAACAAGAAGATACAATAATAGAAGGAGAGGGGAGATAAGTAAAGTGAGATGCTACACTGCTGGCTTTGCAGATGAAGGAATGGGCCCATGAGCCAAGGAATGCAGGTTGCCTCTTGAAGCTGGAAAATACAAAGAAATGGATTGGCCTCTAGATTCTCCAGAGGAACAGAGGACAACACCTTGATGTTATCCCAGAGAAATGGACTTGGGACTTCTGACCTCCAGAACTATAACATAATATACATTTATTTTAAGTCACTGAGTATTGCAATTTGTTACAGTGACAATAAGAAATTGATAGACTTCCTGCCACCTGCATGAACTTTCAATATACTCAGAATAGTCTCCTTTCTAGATTAAGCATTGTGGACATCCTCTAGCAGTCTGTGGCCAAACCTCCTTGGTCCCATGATGATATTCTTGGATGAATAGGAGTTCTTAACTTCAGTGTGGTTTAATTTATTGTGTTTTATTCTTTTATAGCTAGCAATTTCCATATTCTATTTACAAAATCTATACCTACTCTAAGGTCATGAAGACATACTTCTTTTACATTCTGATATTCAGTCAGTTTGGAATTGATTTTTGAGTATGATAGGAGGCGGAGGTTAAGATTCATTTATTTTCTTGTGTAATGCTCATTTGACTTGGTGTCATTTCTTGAAACAGCCACCCTTCCCCTACACCTGTAGTGTCAACCTTCGTGGTATAAGTGTGGGGCCTGGTTCACTGAGCACTTAGTCAATGACTTCACTTTCACCAAGGGGAGCTCTGGTGTCTTGGGAAACACCCCAAAGGGGCTTCCCTAGGCTGGAATAGTTGTTAAGGGGGATATGCCCTTCTCACATCCCCAGTACATCAGTCTAGCCTCTAGGGTAGGGGCTTGCCTGCAGCATCTGCCAGACCTCATAGTTCACATTCCTCAAGCATTGTGGCAGGCCCTGTATTGACTACAATAATTACCAGCATGATGGGAAGGTAGCCACTCAGAACAGGCCCTTCAGGCCTGCAGTAGTACCAAGAGACCCCAAAGAATGTAGAAGAAGATCCTTTTCCCAGGTTCTGTATTTGGTTCAAAGGATATATTCATGTAGTCAGTTCATGAATAAGAAAGCCCTAGAAATCAGGCTTCAGTTTATTGGACAAGGGGCCTCCTTCTCTTTATCCTAGATTATATCTTCCCCTCTTTGATGCTTGAGATTCCTTGATCCTTCCTATATCAGTTACAGACCCTGAGTTTGGACACAGTTCCAGGCTTGGGAGCATATAGAAGAAAGAACCAGGAGGTGTCAGATTGGGAATCCCACTTGCTGCACTGTTGGATGGATGATGGGGGAGGGAAATTTGCAGCCTAGATCACTGACCTTGCTCCCACAGAAGAGAGTGAGCTATAGATTCTGCTGTTTAGCACATTGCTTGTTCATGAAAAGACATAATGGTGGGGAAAGGCAAGCTGAGCTTGGACAGGGAGCGGGCTGGATCCTGGCTGGGAGTTCTCTTCACTGAGGCAGCAGTTCTCTCTGTGAGGGCAGGAGACCAGAGTAGTGAGTGGTTGTATACAAGCTTCACAGTGGGACGTGTGTGGCGATACTGCCAGGAGGAGAGCTTTTTACTCAAATATGTGAACTACAATGTCCATTTAACCATGGGTTTGAGGTGAGTGGGTGGTGTAGACCTGGGTTAGCCTTAAAAGTATCTTCATTGAAACAAGATGGGATTGGGAGGGAGACAAACCATAAGTGACTCTTAATCTCACAAAACAAACTGAGGGTTAATGGGGGGGGGGGGGTGGGGGGGGGGGGATTATGGACATTGGGGAGGGTATGTGCTATGATGAGTGCTGTGAAGTGTGTAAACCTGGCGATTCACAGACCTGTACCCCTGGGGATAAAAATATATGTTTATAAAAAATAAAATTAAAAAAAAAAAAAAGTATCTTCATTGAAAAAAAAAAGTGTCTTCATGAGGTGACAATTCAAGATAATTGAAGACAATTGACACTTCAAGACACATCAAGACAATTCTCAACACTTGTTGAGAATTGGATAAATCTGAGACCTCCAGATCTCAAAGGGTGTAGTCAGAAAGTAAGAGAACGGGAAGAAGCTTCATGAACTTAAACACGTGGTCCTGGCTTGAGAGGAGGCTCCAGCCACACCAGTGTTCTTCTTATACTGATGCAAGCAGGAGTCAGCCATTTTTTACGCCATGATGAAAGTCAACTGAATGCCTGCATTGGGGATCCTCATTTTTCTCTCCAGATAGCCTAATCAATACAGAAAATGTTGAGACAGGGATCACAGAGCATTAAACCCCAAGCTTGGGGTCCTTCTGAGGAGGAGGCAATGTGTCACCCTGCCCCAGTCACAGGCCTGGGAAGAGTCGAGTAGTCGAGACAGAGACCTTACGACCCTTAAAAGAGCTACAAAAATGTTTTATAAAACACATTTGCAGATCCTTGGTGTAGCGGACTCACAGGTTGTTGGACGTCCGTGGGGGCCTGTATGCTTCACTGGTGTGGCAATTTCGTAACTCCAGAGAGACACAAGCTAGGTCCTAGAGGATCATGCTATAGATCCTCTGTGCAGGAGGCCCATTTTGCATCTAACTGCCAATTCACCTCACATTCCTGATTATGTCTGTGTCTGCACTTTGGATTTTCCCCTGGCCTCCCCCTCTTTTTTACACCTTACTGTAAAATGAGCTAAAGGAAACCATTGACACATGTCCACATTCTTCAACAGAATATTTCTATTTATTCTTTAACATAATATTGTTATTTATTTAGGAATTTTCTTTTATTCGGTTTCAGAGAAGGGGGAAGACGTGTGTCTGTACAACATCAGGATTTGAGGAGGGTTTTTGTTTGTTTGTTTTTGTTTTTGCTTTGTTTGTTTTGAGGATTGTGTGTTAAAATTTTCAGCTGTCTGCCAAATAGTGGAGAGGGGAATATTTATGTTTTCTAAAGTTCTATTTGATCATAGTACCATTCCCACAGGCCATGAGGTGTGAGTGTGGGATGATCAAGAAGACAGGTGTGAAAAGTATAACCTGCCAGCTGAAGTGTTATTCTGGACCAACAGCTCTGTGGCCAGCACAGCTGTGCAAGGGCCGTTCCCAGGCTGCAGGGCCTTCAGGTCCAGGAGAGTGGGGTCTGACTTGACCTGATGACCTGTGGAAGGTATGTGTGGAGTGAGGTGTGGTGGAGAAGGGTCTATCAGGCTGCCATGGGGCAGAATGCCCCTGCTGGGCACAGTGGCATGTTGCCACCACGCCCCCACGTGGGTAGTGCAGCCCTGTGTGAACAGGGCACTACCCTCGTTCTCTCTAATGAGCATGACTGACCCCATCAGGAGCCCGCTGCTGACTATCAAGAAAGAACATGGCAGAAGTGGTACCAGGGCTCTATGAAGGGAACTGGTAGAGTTAGGCAGGTCTTCACTACCTCCTTCCATCACCTCTGCACCTCCAAGGCTAACTGATAGCTTGGACTTCCTTGGCCTTTGAGGTTTTCTGGGGATACTTCAGGGACCCTCATCCACTCATTTCCTGGGTGGGGTCCCTCCTCAGGTTATGTCCAAATGTGAGCCATCTTCTCTGGCTAGCACACACTATACATTCTGGAAATTATTCAGGATTATTTCCTTGTTTATAGTAATGTCCCTAATTTTTCAGAACTGATACAGGATTTTCTCTTAAAGAAAAAAAAATTGGTCCTTTGGCAGTTTTAGTGGGATTTGGCAGAAAAGCAAGGCAAACCAGTTGGATCAAACAGTAAACTTAAAATATATCATTTCCAATTATAACTTACTTAAATAAAAATGATCCATTTTCCTATTTAGATAATCTTAAAATCTAGTTTCACAGTGTGATTACTGACCTATGCATGTTGACATATTTAAGTTCTGGTGTATAATTGCTAAATTGCTTTTCTAATGGTCCATCCAATTTATAGGGCTTTCAATGATATATGAAGATACAAAATGGAAAGACTAGCTCATCATTACCATTTTTTCTTCCCTAATCTGGTAGCTAAAATAGTACCTGCTACTTATTTTAATTTGTGTGTTTTTATTCTTTTGAGAAAGAATGTGTCATGTTAGCTGCAGGAATGATAGCAAATTCTCCTGTTTGCTGGTTTCACTTTGTTCTCATTATTTTTAATTAAAATGGCTTCAATTCCCTTGGGTGGTAGCAACCCACTGTCTGCTATGACACATCTGGAGATTTGAGGGTCTTATTTTTCTTCCAGTCACTTCTTTTTCCAATTTTCTGAAGGGACAGAATTCTCAGCCTCTCCCCTTTCTTGCCTCCTGTGATCATGCTGTCCCCTCTTCTTCATATCCCTCAAGTGCTCTTTATGCCAGGGACAGCAAAAGAAGAGCAGAACTTAGAAATAAACAAAGCTTCCTAGCATGGCAAAACCCTGAGAATTAAGTAGTAGACATCTCTATTTGTAAAAGTGATGTGGGAAACAAAGGCAAAAGAAAATTTAAATTTCCTTACTACGTATAGGCTCCTGACAAGTCCTTGAAACAGGCAGAGCGGCATTTCTATAGAAACTCGACTGCTTCGATGTTAATACTTAACTAAGAGCAAAAGGCAATTTTAGCCTGCCTCCTAGGATCCTGTAAGTCTATTTTAACATACAAAAATTCCTTTGGAAACTTCCTTTATCACTACTCCCCAAGATATATGTTGGCAATCATCACCCAAGCATATGACCCACCAATATATACATGAAGGGTCTCATGACTCAGGTTTTACTAGGCCATAATAAATGACATTTTCCCAACAACAGCTAGCCCACTCCAGGTCCTAGAAACCTTGCTTCCAAAATTCCTTAGAGACTTATGCTATCCCTAACCCTCTCCTAACTTGGAGGTATATAATGCGACGCTCCTCATGACACTAGTGCAGCTCTTTCTGCCCATGGATCCTGTCCCTGAGATTTAAAAAAAACCACATTTTTTGCACCAAGGACATCTCAAGAATTCTTTCTTGGCTGTCAGCTTCAATCTCTAACTTCTTTCCTACATCAAAAGTACACAGCTGTTCCTGCTCCTGGGAGCTCACTGATCACTTTCCTTCTAGATGCCAGCTTCCATAGCATCTTGTGGCCCACTTCTTCCCAGACCACACCTTGTCAAACTCCCTTCTCCCCTGTCACTCTGGGATCGTGGCCCTCTGCTTTTCAGAGGTCCCAAGTTCCTTCTCACTTCTCCGGACCTTGGCCCACAGCTGTCTTTCACAACCCACAGAGACCCATCTATGTTTTGTTAAACAAAATGCAGTTCTCTCCTTGAGTAATTAAACCAATAATTTTTAGCCACTTCTTTTTCCTCCCCATTTCTCTGGCCATATTTTTTCCTTTGTATGTTTTCTGGTCAGGTTCTTTGCTCATTTATCTGTTGTCTTAATGTTTCTCTCATTGGTAAATGCCCTCTTTTTGTTCATTTAAAGATTTCTGAATTAAGGGGGAAAATGATAATTAACAGATGCTCTCTCCATGGTAAATAAAAGATACTATTTCTTAGTTTCTGGGGAAAATTACTTTATCCCAGAAGGATCAATAAATCTTTCAAAAGATTATTATATATATGGCTTCAAGCTACAGAGTAGGAACTCAAGTCTCATTTTAAATATATTGGAAGAAATTTTGCATAATTGTGTTTATTTATCTCTGGCTTATCTTAGTGATTAGTACTTCATCCTCACTCATATAAAATACCATAGATAGTCAACTTATGAATCCTAGACAAAACAAACATCTGCTTTAAATATTAGACATGTGTTCTTTAGTTTTGAATCTTATTCTGAATAATCTGAGAATTATCTAGATCTAGAAATATATTCTACCAAACTCAAATCCTTACTAGTGTCTGTGAGGAAGTTACTTTATCTTTCTGTTTTTTTTTTTTCCCCAAGATTTTATTTATTTATTTGACAGAGACAGAGAGATCACAAGTAGGCAGAGAGGCAGGCAGAGTGGGGACGGGAAGCAGGCTCCCCACTGAGCAGAGAGCCCAACATGAGGCTTGATCCCAGGACCCCGAGACCATGACCCAAGCCAAAGGCAGAGGCCCAACCCACTGAGCCACCCGGGCACCCCCTATCTTTCTGGTTATTATATCTCAGAAGAAAACAAGTAGATTTTCAGAAAATGCAATTCAAGTTTGTGTACTTTATATATATTTTTTAAAAATCTGGAGAGGGGGTTGGGGTTATGGACATTGGGGAGGGTATGTGCTATGGTGAGTACTGTGAAATGTGTAAACCTAGCAATTCACAGACCTCTACCCCTGGGGATAAAAATATATTACATGTTTTAAAAAATAATAATAATAAAAATTAAAAAAAATCTGAGCAGCTGCACAGCTAATACAAATTAGCAATAAATACTCAGAACTTTTGCCAGCATTTCTCATGTCCTCCTAAATATACATGCAGTAGTGACCATCTGAGGAAAGAAGAAATCCTCTTTATAGAAAAAAAAGAAATGATTTGCGGTGAGGATTCAGAGAAAGGGGAAAATTCTTACACTGTTGGTGAGAATGCAAACTGGTGCAACTACTCTGGAAAACAGTGGGAAGTTCCTCAAAAAGTTAAAAATAGAACTATCCTATGACCCAGCATTTGCACTACTAGGTATTTACCTAAAGGATACAAAAATATAGATTTGAAGGGACACATGAACACTGGTGTTTATAGCAGCATTATCAACAATAGACAAATTATGGAAAGAGACCAAATGTCTATCGACAGATGAATGGATAAAGAAGGAATGGTGTGTGTGTGTATATATATATACATATATATATACACACACGTGTGTGTGTGTGTACGCATCCATAAAAAAAAAGAATGAATGAAATCTTGCCATTTGCAACAACGTGGATAGAGCTAGAGCATATTATGCTAAGTAAAATAAGTCAGAGAAAACAAATACCATATGATTTCACTCATACATGGAATTTAAGAAAGAAAACAGATGAACATGGGGCGGGGGAAGAGAGACAAATCATAAAATGGAGTTTGTTTGTTTTTTTTTAAAGATTTTATTTATTTATTTGACAGAGAGAGAGATCACAAGTAGGTGGAGAGGCAGGCAGAGAGAGAGAGAGGAGGAAGCAGGCTCCCCGCCGAGCAGAGAGCCCCATGCGGGGCTCGATCCCAGTACCCTGGGATCATGACCCGAGCCAAAGGCAGAGACTTTAACCCACTGAGCCACCAGGCGCCCCTCATAAAATGGAGTTTTTTTTTTTAAAGATTTTATTTATTTATTTGACAGACAGAGATCACAAGTAGGCAGAGAGGCAGGCAGAGAGAGAGGAAGGGAAGCAGACTCCCTGCTGAGCAGAGAGCCTGACACGGGGCTCGATCCCAGGACCCTGGGATCATGACCTGAGCCGAAGGCAGAGGCTTTAACCCACTGAGCCACCCAGGCGCCCCATAAAATGGAGTTTTAACTATAGGGAACAAACTGAGGTTTGGCAGAGGAAGTGGGTGGGGGATTTGTTAAGTGGGTGATGGTATTAGAGAGGGCACTTGGGACAAGCACTGAGTGTTGTATGTAAGTGATGAATCACTGAATCCCACTCCAAAAACCAATATTGTGCTGCATGTTAACTAACTGGAACTAAAACAAAAATTGCAAGTTAAAAAAAATGATTCAAGAACGATGTACAAAGAGTTATAAAGATCAAAAGCTTCTGCACAGCAAAGGAAACAGTCAACAAAACAAAGAGGCAACCCACGGAATGGGAGAAGATATTTGCAAATGACAGTACAGACAAAAGGTTGATATCCAGGATCTATAAAGAATTTCTCAAACTCAACACACACAAAACAGATAATCATGTCAAAAAATGGGCAGAAGACATGAACAGACACTTCTCCAATGAAGACATACAAATGGCTATCAGATACATGAAAAAATGTTCATCATCACTAGCCATCAGGGAGATTCAAATTAAAACCACATTGAGATACCACCTTACACCAGTTAGAATGGCCAAAATTAGCAAGACAGGAAACAACGTGTGTTGGAGAGGATGTGGAGAAAGGGGAACCCTCTTACACTGTTGGTGGGAATGCAAGTTTGTGCAGCCACTTTGAAGAACAGTGTGGAGATTCCTCAAGAAATTAAAAATAGAGCTTCCCTATGACCCTGCAATTGCACTACTGGGTATTTACCCCAAAGATACAGATGTAGTGAAAAGAAGGGCCATCTGTACCCCAATGTTTATAGCAGCAATGGCAATGGTCG
Organism: Enhydra lutris kenyoni; assembly: GCF_002288905.1. Lineage (NCBI taxonomy): Eukaryota > Metazoa > Chordata > Mammalia > Carnivora > Mustelidae > Enhydra > Enhydra lutris. Next base: position 3,919,543 of record NW_019154144.1, on the reverse strand, counting down.
CCAAACTGTGGAAAGAACCAAGATGCCCTTCAACGGACGAATGGATAAGGAAGATGTGGTCCATATACACTATGGAGTATTATGCCTCCATTAGAAAGGATGAATACCCAACTTTTGTATCAACATGGACGGGACTGGAAGAGATTATGCTGAGTGAAATAAGTCAAGCAGAGAGAGTCAATTATCATATGGTTTCACTTATTTGTGGAGCATAACAAATAACATGGAGGACATAGGGAGATGGAGAGGAGAAGGGAGTTGGGGGAAATTGGAGTGGGGGGATGAACCATGAGAGACTATGGACTCTGAAAAACAATCTGAGGGTTTTGAAGGGGCGGGGGGTGGGAGATTGGGGAGCCAGGTGGTGGGTATTATGGAGGGCACTGGGTGTGGTGCATAAACAATGAATTCTGTTACACTGAAAAGAAATTTAAAAAAATAAAAAGAATAAACGGGGAGTCAATATAAATAAAATAAAATAAATACAAATGCAAATATTTAAATGTATTTTACAAATATAAAATAAATCAGAATAAAGAGGTTTGTCATGTTGAGAACTTGAAGGTGAAAGTGAAGGAGTTCTATGCTATTAATCTCTATGACTGGCATTAGATTTCTGTCAAAGGGTTGAATGTGCATCTATAGAGGGATAAGCAGGCTGCAGAAAAATAAGATTTCATGTGCACCAGATCAGGGGAGGAACCTTAACACCATCTCCAAGTGGTGGTTAACAAATTCTAGTGTATTCTGGAGAGGTCTCCTTACACGCATCATGATGCATCTAGGCAGAGGGCTCACCAGCTGGCTTTGTGCTTTATTAGCTGCTATCCAGCAGAGAGTCTGCCAAAATACAACAAACTTCTTCCTTATCAAACTTTTCAGCTCTTTGCTTTTGCTGATTCATGTGGTAATAATTCATAGAAACTGAACAAACCTGCAAAATATCTCCAGTAACTTTGAAGTACTAGGAAGAAAATAATAGGTCTTAAGAACACAGATGGTATTTTTACGTCTTCTTTAATTTTGGAGACCAACACATTAAAAGTGAAGAGGAGATCAATAAGAAGTGAAAACTTGTTTACATGGATGATGTCAAAAAACAGGATTTGGTTTTCTAATTCATGGTTTTTGTTTGTTTGTTTGTTTTGTTTTGTTTTTACCGTCGATCTTTGATGAGGAGCAGAACACTCTCCCTACAGACTGGGAAAACCACTGAAAAAATAAAATAAAGTTTTTTAAAAAAAAAGACTGGGAAAAAAAGCATTTTCCTTTCTTTCAATAACTTTTTACAGAGGCTAATTATTTGAGTAAGAATATGCTTTTATCAATGTGGGTGTAAAGAAAAATGCTTTTGTAACCCTTGCTTTCTGCAGTCACACTAGCCTATAGGAAGGTGAAGGGAAATGTGGCTCACATTTTTATTGGCAATAAAATACTCTTTGGTTCTGAACCTAAAATAAAGTCTGGTGAGATTCCAGGAACCACTGTACCATCCTCCACAGCTCTATGCTAAGCCAGGTAGACCAGTAGCTTTTCTTCTCTTGGTGAGCACATGATGTGGGGTGTGTGTGTGTGTGTGTGTGTGTGTGTGTGTGTGTGTGTGTTGAGCATGAATGTGATAGGGGCAGAGAGCTCAAAAGTGGTGCCTCTTCTGCAGTCTTCAGTACTCAGCACAGTTCCCAGGGAATACTCTATATGGATATGGTAAGGATGAGTGGAATCTTGGGAAGTACTACAGCATTGTTTGGAAAAACTGTTTCAGGAGTCACATGAGATAAGTTCAAATTCTTTCACTTCCTAACACATCATCTGGCAAATCGCTACACCTCTTTATACCTCTAATTCTTCATCAGCAAAATGAGGCTAGTAGTACCTTGCTTTAAAAAATGCTGACTCTGATGGGAATGCAAGCTGGTATAGCCACTCTGGAAAACAGCATGGAGGTTCCTCAAAAAGTTGAAAATAGAGCTACCCTACAACCCAGCAATCGCACTACTGGGTGTTTACCCTAAAGATACAAATGTAGTGATCGCAAGGGGCATGATCCAAACATTTGGATTTTATAGCAGCAATGTACACAATAGCCAAACTATGGAAGGAATCTAAATGTCCATCAACAGATGAATGCATAAAGAAGATGTGGTATATATATATATATATACAATGGAATACTATGCAACCATCAAAAGAAATGAGGTCTTGCCATTCGCAACAACGTGGATGGAACTAGAGGGTATTATGCTGAACGAAGTAAGTCAATCAGAGAAAGACAATTATCATATGATCTCCCTGACATGAGGAAGTTGAGAGGCAAAGTGAGGGGTTTGGGGGGTAGGGAAGGAAAAAATGAAACAAAATGGGATTGGGAGGGAGACAAACCATAAGAGACTCTTAATCTCACAAAACAAACTGAGGGTTGCCAGGGAGACCCTTCTCCCTGGGAGAGGGTGGTTGGGTTATGGACATTGGGGAAGGTATGTGCTATGGTGAGTGCTGTGAAGTGTGTAAACCTGGCGATTCACAGACCTGTACCCCTGGGGCTAATAATACATTATATGTTAAAAAAAAAAAATGCTGACTCCATACCAAAAATAGGAGGAGTTCAAGTTCTTTCTTAATATATATAAACTTCTTCATAATTTGGCCTCAAATGAGTCACTCTTGTCTCTCACGATTTTTTAATGTATCTTATTCTCCAACCCCACCAAGAATCTCACCTTTTTATAGTAAGACAGATCCCTTACTAACTGGAATCTTGCTTGACAAGGTGTCTTTATCTGGCATGCCTGTCCCCTTTTCTACCTGCTGAACTCCTTCTCACCTTTAGGATCCCTCTCAAAACTTTCCTGCCTTTCTTAGACTTCTCTGCTTCATAGGAAAGAATTAGATCCACTTATCTGAGTGCATTTTGAGCTCTGATTTTCTAGATCTCTAGCAGATATCACTCTGTTTCATACCATTTATGATTTAACTTATAAGCATCTTGAGGGCAAAATATAGGTTTAGTTTATCTCTGTATACCATTCTTAGCACAGTAGTAGGACATCATAGCCTATTAATTAATGTTGAGGGAGTACAGCTCTTCCTTATGTGTTTTTTTTTTTAACTGAACTTAATTTGACAAATAGTTTTATGTAAGAGTTTATGCAGTAGTCAAATTGATGAATGAGTGAAGTGTGTGCATCTTCTTATTATTTCACTAATATTCAATTCTGCACTTTAAGGCTGGTTGATTCTAACTTAGCTCATAGAAGAAGAAGGATAAATGGCCAGTAAACATACAAAAAAAATGTTCAACTGAACTAAAACAAAAAAGTTAAAATACAAAGACAAGATAGCAAAAATTGATAAAATAGAGAAAAAATTTGTAAAAGGTATACAATTCTGGTTAGGGTTCTATGAAACATGAACTTTAATTTATTGCAGGTGAGACTATTGGTCTAATGTTTCCATAAGACAATTTGGTAATATGTATTGGGGGCCTCTTTTAGTGAATTTCTAAGAATATCTCACATAGAAATACACAGAATTGTAGGAAAAACTTTGTGCACATAAGTACTCAGCATGACAACATTCATAATAATAAAAATTGGAAACAAAACATTCAACAACACAGGAAGAATTAAACAAATCATAGTATATCCTATAAAATTATAGTACATCCATGAAAACAAAATTCATAACCCCCGAAAATTATTGGTACCAAGAGTATTCAAAAATGTTGAGAAATGTTGAAGGTTAAAAGTGTGTCATTGATTTCAGCACAAAGATGATGATAGGCAAACAGTCTGTAATGCCAACAATACTTTTTACTGGGCATTTTTATTTTCCTCTTTACTATATTTTTCCTATTTTCAGTTATCTGTAGTGAATCTATATTTTACATTTAAAGCATTAATTTAGTATAAAAACTGAGCTTTTCAGAGAGCTACAATCATAGCTTCAAGTGGTTTCTTCCATAAATAGATCCTCTAAGAGTGCTCTCCAGGCAAGGGCTCACTCATTTTTAAGCTGAAATTTGAGGAATCAGAAGGACTTCATTAGGCAATAAAGGGAAAGAGCATTTAAGGCAGGGGAATAAATGGAATTGTCACAGAACATGGGACATCATGATGGTAGGTCTGCAGGAATTGCAGAGTAAGAGTCCTGGGATTGAGCCCCACATCAGGCTCTCTGCTCAGCAGGGAGTCTGCCTCCCCCTCCCTCTCTGCCTGCCTCTCTGCGTACTTGTGATCTGTCTGTCAAATAAATAAATAAAATCTTTTAAAAAACAACAAAAAAAAAAAAAAGAAAAAAGAAAAACATTGTACTTAATGGATTGCTGGAGAGTCAGTGTGGACAAGTGTGAGAGCTAAAAGCTCCAGGAGGGCCCAGTCTTAGTAGTGGGTGGGGACACACTTCCATGAGTTTTACCTCCAGGAGACCTTCCAAGTTTCTGATCAGAGAAAAATTCCTTCATGCTTCTGGTGTGTGGGGGAGGGGAAGTAACCATTTAAAAATATATCCAGAATATTCTGTCTTCACAAGACTTGCCCTCAAGAGGAACTATGCAAATAAACAGAGTAGAATAAAATATTTAGTGTTAAAGGGAAAAAAATCACCAATCTAAAATTCTGTATGCATTGAATCATCCTCCAAGTGAACGAGATGAGAATTTGGAAGACAGAATGAATTCGAAGAGGCTTTAGTGGCTGCTTGGTTTGGGGTGAAGTGGTGGGTGAGTGGGAGGATATTATGGGTATTTTCTCTCTGCTATAGAGACTGAGTGGATTAATCAGGAGTGACTACAGGAGGAAGAGGTTGGTGAGGAATGCTTTGGAAATAAGGAATATAAGATATCTGTGTAGAACAGGCAAAAGAATTTGGGGTAGAGCTGTAAATTTGTGTATCCCCAGGATGTTAGTATCAGTGCATTTGGTTCTATCATCCAGGAAGATAGTATTGAATGAGAAAGAGGGGACTGTGAAGAGAACCCTGAGAAATAGCAACATTTGAGCATGTATCAGTTAGGACTTGGCTGTCACAGAAAATCTGAATTGTATCTTAAACAAACAAGAGTTTTATATCTCATCTAACAAGAAATCTTGAGTTGGCAATTTAGTAGGTGCAGAAATCTAACCTGTGTTTCTGTTTAGCTCCTAGTCACAGGTTTGCTAAGGACAATTCCAGCCAAAGTGTCTTGCATTTCAACAGTGACAGGGAGAGGGTGCTTGTTATCAGGAAAGCAAAGTTTTGGTGGGCATTCCAGAGTTGACTTCTGTGTAAGTCTCGTTGATTAGAAGTTTCTCAAGAGCCTGCCCTGGTGGGAAGATGGCTGGGAAATACAGGCTGGGAATGGGGACTGATGAGCTAACCAGTAGTGTCTGCTGCTGGTGGTTAAGAGGGAAAAAAAGAGACTCTGGGGGAAAACAATGAGAAAACAGGCAAACCAGGAAGGTAAGAGGTTGTCCACAAAACAAGAAAAGAGTGTTCCAAGAGCCATGGAGCTTTATTTTGCCAAATGCCTCAGTCAAATCCAGTGAAATAAAGACAGATACATAAATGAAGAAAAAGCCATTGGTCACATTAGCAGGGAAGTTTCAGTGGTGTGCTGTGTTTTGGGTCCAAATTCCAATAGGTTCAGTAATGAATAAGCAGTAAGGCTGCAGGACTACTCTTTTTCTTTTTTCTTTTTTTCTTTTTCTTTACTTGCTAGTTGCAAAAGCACATACGTGCAACATATATGTAAGTCATGGGACATAGTGATGAAATAAATACTACTGCCGACTACACCTTCCTGACCCTGAGGACCACTCTCTCAAGAAGTTTGATTCCAAAGGATGGAATAAAGCAAGTGATGTAAGCTAGAGTGGGAAGAAGGTAAGAAAGGTATTTTTCTTTTCTTCTAAATTTTATTAACATATAATTTACTATTTGTCTCAGGGGTACAGGTCTGTGAATCATCAGGCTTACACACTTCACAGCACTCACCATAGCACATACCCTCCCCAATGTCAATGACCCAGCCACCCTATCCCTACCCCCCCCAACCCCCAGCAACCTTAAGTTTGTTTTGTGAGATTAAGAGTCTCTTATAGTTTGCCTCCCTCCCCGGTCCCATCTTGTTTCATTTTTTCCCTCCCTATCCCACAAAGCCCCTGCCCTGCTTCTCAAATTCCTCATATCAGGGAGATCATATGATAATTGTCTTTCTCTGATTGACTTATTTCGCTTAGCATAATACCCGCTAGTTCCGTCCACATGGTTGCAAATGGCAAGATTTCATTTCTTTTGATGGCTGCATAGTATCCCACTGTATATATATATACCACATCTTCTTTATCCATTCATCTGTTGATGGACATCTAGGTTCTTTCCATAGTTTGACTATTGTGGACATTGCTGCTATAAACATTTGGGTGCACATGCCCCTTCAGGTCACTACATTTGTATCTTTAGGGTAAATACCCAGTAGTGCAATTGCTGGGTCATAGGGTAGCTCTATTTTCAACTTTTTGAGGAACCTCCATGCTGTTTTCCAGAGTGGATGCACCAGCTTGCATTCCTACCAACAGTGTAGGAGGGTTCCCCTTTCTCCGCATCCTCACTAACATCTGTTGTTTCCTGACTTGTTAATTTTAGCCATTCTGAATGGTGTAAGGCAGTACCTCATTGTGGTTTTGATTCGTATTTCCCTGATGCTGAGTGATGTTGAGCACTTTTTCATGTGTCTGTTGGCCATTTGCCGAAATGTCTGTTCATGTCCTCTGCCCATTTCTTGATTGGATTATTTGTTCTTTGGGTGTTGAATTTGCTAAGTTCTTTATAGATTTTGGATACTAACCCTTTATCTGATATGTCATTTGTGAATATCTTCACCCATTCTGTCAGTTGTCAAGAAAGGCATTTTTTCAAAACAGCAGATTGGGAGGGTGAAGATACAAGAGAGAGTAGAAGTGTGTCTGACAGTGTTGCAGGGCCCATCACAGGGGATGCAGGAGACAAGCCACAGGTATTAGGCTAGTTTTTCAGGGTGTGCTCTTCCTGAAGGAGTGGTTAGCACTTCTCTTTCTGTGAAAGAAGCAAGTCTAAGAGAGATTGATTAGCACTAGAAAGAGGGACATAGGGCAAAGCTGCTTGTTGAATAGGTAAGGCACTGAAGTGTAATTTCTGACTGGTTATAGGCAAGGTTTCCAGCTCTCTGGCTGGCGTGAGCTGCATAGTGACAAGGACTCAAGTCAAATGGTCACTCTGAGTCCCTACCGCAGGAAATCACCTTCCCCCAAGCTCCGGATCCAATCTTCTTGAATTTGGCAGGTATGGAAATGGCACCTTTGTCCAAACAAAATTTATATCTTAAAGGTGAGAGCAAAGATAACTTCAAAAAGACTCTCTCAGGGAACAAAAACTAAGCAGTTCCTGACAATATTCACCTGTGTTTGCCATCCCTTTTTAGTTAGTTACCATGACACCTGATATGTGCAGACTGCTCTCCCCCTCTGCTCTCTGGTCCACATGTAGAAAAAACATACTGTTCTTTTCAACTTTCTTCCTATCCAGGACTAAAATCTTCTGGATTAAACAAGCAAACAAAAAAACCTTCCAAATTAATTGAGTAAAACTGAGAAATATTTCCTGAATGTAACACGTACTGAACTTTGAAAATATCACTTTTGGGCTCCTTAGTAACAACCCGTTTTTCTCCCACATCTTGGCAGCTCCACTCTTGCCCAGTAACAAATGTTTATTTGGCATTGATTATGTGCCAGGGATGGGATAATTGTTTCAAATGAATTACCTCACTTGGTTTTCATACCATTTTAGTGAGATCGTTGTTAGTAAGTTTATCTCAAAACCTTTTGTAAATGAAGCTACTGAGGCTGGGAGAGGTGAATCAACTTGCCCCAGTCTACAAAGTATGTCACTGGCAGAGCTGGGATTCAAACCCATCCATGAAGGATGCTCTACTCAACTCTATCAAAACAGCCTAGATTTGTCTTTCAGTCCCTGCAGGATCTGCTGCAGAGCATCAGGGTGAGTACCTCAGGGAGGTACTCACATGCAACAAGGTCTCCTCCTCTCTATCCTGCTTTCCCTCCATTTGATGAGCTGTAGATGTTACATCTCTTTCCTGAAATAAAATCTCTGGGATTTTAGCCAAGGTGCTTTAGCTGAGGTCTGGCCTATGCCAAGGATGGTGAGTCTATTGCTTTCTTTGTAATGAATATAAGTCTTACATTCATGCAAAACTAGTCTGTACATTTATTTCTGTCAGTTCAGTGTTGTCCAATCTATATTGTATCACAAATCTGTTTTTGAACTAAATGAAGAGTTTTATATTTATCTTTCTTAAATTTTACCTTGTTTGTTTCACTTGTATGTTGTAGCATGTTAAATCTTCTCAAACATCTTTCTATCCAACATATTAGTTTTTCTCCAACTTTCTAGCATCTGTGTACCTTCATGAAGGAGTTCAAGGACAGAGTTCCATTAGCCAACAGGTCATTTTTAGTTGCTACTGATTCTCAAATAAGGCTGGATTTTAAAACTTAATCAGATATGAACACACCTAACTATACTATCATGTGGTAATATTTTAAAAATATATTTTGACAAAGATTTAAAAGATCCTGTTAAGTGGCCTGGTTTTTTTTCCTCCAAATTTTTATTTAAATTCCAAATGACATACAGTGTAGTATAGTTTCAGGTATAGAATTTAGTGATTCGGGTGCCTGGGTGGCTCAGTGGGTTAAGCCTCTGCCTTTGGCTCAGGTCATGATCTCAGGGTCCTGGGATTGAGCCCCACATCGGGCTCTCTGCTCAGCAGGGAGCCTGCTTCCCCCCTCCCTCTGCCTGCCTCTCTGCCTACTTGTGATCTCTCTCTCTCTCTGTCAAATAAATAAAATCTTTAAAAAAATACAAAAACAAAAACAAAAAAAAGAATTTAGTGATTCATCATTTATATAGAACACTAGTGCTCATCACAACAAGTGAAGTGGCCTGCTTTTATTGAAGATATAAGGTTCTAAATTTGCAAACTCAGCTAAGCAAAATGTAATTATACTTTTTAAAACATATTATCTATCTTGATCCATCATTATACCCATTAACAAAGTTCTTAACCTAAGTTAGTCCAGGTAAAGTGAATCAAATTCGGTATCTATCTGATTGCCTCTATTTCTTTTAGTAACATATGAAGAAAGATCATTGGTAAAGCAAAGGTCACAGAGAAGAGTGAATGGCGTGTGTGTGTGTGTGTGTGTGTGTGTGAATGTGTGTGTTGGGCAGTGTTGAACAGAAAGAAGATAGGAAATTGTTTTTTTGGAGAGTGGACAAGTATACATTTTAAAAATGTGCTCATTTGAAATTGTCACTATGAACTTGTAGAGAAGTGTGTATACTTGATTGTGTATTTGTGACGTTGTTGACCTGCATGAGTGCAGGCAGGGAGCAGGTGGATAGTGGGGCTTGTGGGTGCATAATGGGGCTTGCATTGTTTTTCAGCTGTATAAGGCTAGTTAAGTGAGGACGGGAAGAATGAGGGGGTTAAGTTTGTAATTGTGGTGTATGGAATTTATGCTGAGCGAGAAGGGACACAAGCATAAAGGGAAGGGTGATAGTAGAAAATGGTTAGGTCAATGCTTTGGTAAGTCTGGGGATTTCTGAAGCAGTGCTCAGGGTAGGTGAGTTGGAAGGAAGAAATGTAGTTCTCAGAAAGAGGGGGTTTTAAAATTCTAGAATACCTGCTGAGGTAGAGGAAGTAACAGGTCATTAAAAGCAAAGAATCAGAGGGTTTGACAGATCAAGATGCTGAGTTAGTTGTCTACATGGTTGCTCAAGTTGTTAGAATGAGGACAGGAGTAGTGGTGGGGAAGTGATGAAAGCTCAGTTGATAAAGTCACCACTCGCTGAACGAGAGGGAGTGGTGTGGTTCTATAGATGACAATGACAAAGAGGAGCAAGAGGTCACGTGTGATGGTGTGAATTTCAGGTAGTATGTTGAACAACTGGATGGTCTGGACTCCAGCATCACAGGGATATCAGATGTTCCACTGGTGCCTGTACTTTTTTCATGTTCATTTGGATATTGTGGCATAGTGTGGGAAGGGATACAAATACAGAGTTTAAAAAAAGAAACAAAACCTCCTCTTTACTTTCCGAAGAACATTCAATGTTAATTATGTTACAATATGCTCAATGTACCCCCACTGGCAATGGCAAGTATTTGGAGAACAAAGAAATCAAGATACTCCAGGGCTGGTAGTGAATGGTATGTGAAAAATATACCAACAATTCAAGTGTATCTTTGACAGCTGGGGAAGAAGTTTCACTCTAGGCAGATCGAACAGAGGTTTTGCCTGGAGACCATAAAGAAGAAATCCCAAGCTACTAAGAGAAACAGAGTTGTAATTGGACTCATTTAGCAAAGATAAAATTTAGATAAAATGAAAGTTCTCTTTGAAACTATTGTGGGTCATTTCTTATAACCTAGCTGAACAATACCCCAAAGGCTGTTTGGTTTGATGTTTTTCCATGACTTATAATAATGATGAATTCAGTTTGATTTCTGATTATGTAAATTGAAATTTATAGCAAACACATAAAAGATACGAGTGTAAGACAGAGCTACATTTTATAATGTATTTTGAACAGATTTTGCCACTAATTACAGCAAATGGAAAAAATTAAATAATGTAATATAGAATTTGTTAAATCCAAGAGTAAATGTATAGTGTATCATCCAGGAATATAATGTATAATATACCATCTCTTTTTTGTCACCTATAGAAATACTGATGCGTTTTCTATCATATATTTAAATTTTATCCATCTAGAAAGAGTCCCACTCAGGTAGTCTGACTCTAAAGGCCATGTTCTTTTTTTTTTTTTTTAAGATTTTTTTAGGAGGAGGAGTCAAGATGGCAGAGAAGTAGCAGGCTGAGACGACATCAGGTAGCAGGAGATCAGCTAGATAGCTTATCTAACCATTGGGAACACCTACAACTCTAACCGGAGATCGAAGAGAAGAAGAGCAACAATTCTAGAAACAGAAAATCGATCACTTTCTGAAAGGTAGGACCTGTGGAGAAGTGAATCCAAAGCGATGGGAAGATAGACCGCCGGGGGAGGGGCCAGCTCCCGGCAAGCGGCGCAGCAACGGAGCACAAAATCAGGACTTTTAAAAGTCTGCTCCACTGAGGGACATCGCTCCAGAGGCTAACCAAGGGGAAGCCCACGTGGGGTCAGTGTAACCACAGGTCCAACGATGTCACAGAAGGACAGGGGGTGTCTGAGTGTCACAGAGTTCGCAGGTATTAGAGTGGGGAAGCTGGCTACAGTGACAAAGCCGAGGAGTGAGCTCTCAACTTGGGGTTACCTTGAACCTGGCACAGGCTGGGTGAGCCTGGAGCGCGGTGGGAAGCCAGGGAGATGGAGTGACTGAGTACTTTTCTCCAAGCGCGTGGCTGGAGGCCAGGGAGACAGAAGTGACCAAGCACTTTTCTCCAAGCGTGACCAGAGGCCAGGGAGATGGGAGTTATTGGGGGCTATTCCTGAGGGCGCACTGAGGAGCGGGACCCCGAGCTCTCAGCTCCTCCGGTCAGAAATTGGGAGGCTGCCATTATCATTCCTGTCCTCCGGAACTCTACAGAAAGCGTTCAGGGAACAAAAGTCCCGATAGCAAACCCGAGTGGATTACTTAGCCTGGCCCCTGATAAGGGTGGGGCAATTCCACCTCCTGCAAAGACACTTGAGAATCACTACAACAGGCCCTTCCCCCAGAAGATCAACAAGAAACCCAGCCAAGACCAACTTGACTTATCAAGGAGAGCAGCAGAATTCCAGAGGAGGAGAAAGCAAATCTTATCTGGACAAAATGACAAGACGGAAAAACTCACCACAAGAAAAAGAACAAGTGGCAATACTGAAGGCTGGGGACCTAATCAATAATGACATTAGTAATATGACAGATCTAGAGTTCAGAATGATGATTCTCAGGGTTCTAGCCAGGCTCGAAAAAGGCATAGAAGATATTAGAGAAACCCTCTCTGGAAAGATAAAAGCCCTTTCTGGAGAAATGAAAGAACTAAAATCTAACCAAGTTGAAATCAAAAAAGCTATTAATGAGGTGCAATAAAAAATGGAGGCTCTTACTGTTAGGATAAATGAGGCAGAAGAAAGAATTAGTGACATAGAAGACCAAATGACAGAGGATAAAGAAGGTGAGCAAAAGAGAGGACAAAACAAAACAAATACTGGACCACGAGGAGAGAATTCGAGAGATAAGGGACAACATAAGATGACACAACATTAGAATAATTGGGATTCCAGAAGAAGAAAGGGAGAGGGGAGCAGAAGGTATATTGGAGAGAATTATTGTAGAGAATTTCCCTAATATGGCAAAGGGAACAAGCATCAAAATCCAGGAGATGCAAAGAATGCCCCTCAAAATCAATAAAAATAGGTCCACACCCCATCACCTGATAGTAAAATTTACAAGTCTTAGCGGCAAAGAGAAAATCCTAAAAGCAGCCCAGGAAAAGAAGTCTGTAACATACAAGGGTAAAAACATTAGATTGGCAGCAGACTTATCCACAGAGACCTGGCAGGCCAGAAAGAACTGGCATGATATATTCAGAGCACTAAACGAGAAAAACATGCAGCCAAGAATACTATATCCAGCTAAGCTATCATTGAAAATAGAAGGAGAGATAAAAAGCTTCTAGGACAAACAAAAACTGAAAGATTTGCAAACACCAAACCAGCTCTACAAGAAATATTGAAAGGGGTCCTCTAAACAAAGAGAGACCCTAAAAGTAGTAGCTCAGAAAGAAACAGAGACAATATACAGTAACAGTCACCTTACAGGCAATACAATGGCACTAAATTCATATCTCTCAATAGTTACCCTGAATGTTAATGGGCTAAATGCCCCAATCAAAAGACACAGGGTATCAGAATGGATAATAAAACAAAACCCATCAATATGCTACCTACAAGAAACTCATTTTAGACCCGAAGACACTTCAGATTTAAAGTGAGGGCGTGGAAAACAATTTACCATGCTAATGGACATCAAAAGAAAGCTGGGGTGGCAATCCTTATATCAGATCAATTAGATTTTAAGCCAAAGACTATAATAAGAGATGAGGAAGGACACTATATCATACTCAAAGGGTCTGTCCACAAGAAGACCCAACAATTTTAAATATCTATGCCCCTAACATAGGAGCAGCCAACTATATAAACCAATTAATAACAAAATCAAAGAAATACATCGACAACAATACAATAATAGTAGGGGACTTTAACACTCCCCTCACTGAAATGGACAGATCATCCAAGCAAAAGATCAACAAGGAAATAAAGGGCTTAAATGACACACTGGACCAGATGGACATCACAGATATATTCAGAACATTCCATCCCAAAGCAACAGAATACACATTCTTCTCTAGTGCACATGGAACATTCTCCAGAATAGACCACATCCTGGGTCATAAATCAGGTCTCAACTGGTATCAAAAGATTGAGATCATTCCCCGCATATTTTCAGACCACAATGCTCTGAAGCTAGAACTCAATCACAAGAGGAAATTTGGAAAGAACCCAAATACATGGAGACTAAACAGCATCATTCTAAAGAATGAATGGGTCAACCAGAAAATTAAAGAAGAATTGAAACAATTCATGGAAACAAATGATAATGAAAACATAATGGTTCAAAATCTGTGGGTCACAACAAAGGCAGTCCTGAGAGGAGAATGTATAGCGATACAAGCCTTTCTCAAGAAACAAAAAAGGTCTCAAGTACACAACCAAACCCTACACCTAAAGGAGCTGGAGAGAGAACAAGAAAGAAACCCTAAACCCAGCAGGAGAGGAGAAATCATAAAGATCAGAGCAGAAATCAATGAAATAGAAACCAAAAAAAACAATAGAACAAATCAACAAAACCAGGAGCTGGTTCTTTGAAAGAATTAATAAGATTGATAAACCCCTGGCCAGACTTATCAAAAAGAAAAGAGAAAGGACCCAAATCAATAAAATCATGAATGAAAGAGGAGAGATCACAACCAACACCAAAGAAATACAAACAATTATAAGAACATACTATGAACAACTCTATGCCAACAAATTCAACAATCTGGAAGAAATGGATACATTTCTAGAGACATATAAACTACCACAACTGAAACAGGAAGAAATAGAAAACCTGAACAGACCCATAACCCATAAGGAGATTGAAACAGTCATCCAAAATCTCCAAACAAACAAAAGCCTAGGGCCAGATGGCTTCCCAGGGGAATTCTACCAAACATTTAAAGAAGAATTAATTCCTATTCTCCTGCAACTGTTCCAAAAAATAGAAATGAAGGGAAACTTCCAAACTCATTTTATGAGGCCAGCATCACCTTGATCCCAAAACCAGACAAGAATCCCATCAAAAAAGAGAATCACAGACCAATATCTTTGATGAACACAGATGCAAAAATTCTCACCAAAATACTGGCCAATAGGATCCAATAGTACATTAAAAGGATTATTCTCCACGACCAAGAGGGATTTATTCCTGGGCTGCAAGGTTGGTTCAACATCCGCAAATCAATGAATGTGATACAATACATTAATTAAAAAAAGAACAAGAACCATATGATACTCTCAATAGATGCTGAAAAAGCATTTGACAAAGTGCAGCATCCCTTCCTGAACAAAACTCTTCAAAGTGTAGGGATAGGGGGCACATACCTCAATATTATCAAAGCCATCTATGAAAAACGCACTGCAAATATCACTCTCATTGGGGGAAAAACTGAGAACTTTTCCCTTAATGTCAGGAACATGGCAGGGCCGTCCACTCTCACCACTGCTATTCAACATAGTACTAGAGGTCCTAGCCTCAGCAATCAGACAACAAAAAGAAATTAAAGGCATCCAAATTGGCAAAGAAGAAGTCAAACTATCACTCTTTGCAGATGATATGATACTATATGTGGAAAACCCAAAAGGCTCCACTCCAAAACTGCTAGAACTTGTACAGGAATTCAGTAAAGTGTCAGGATATAAAGTCAATGCACGGAAATCAGTTGCAGTTCTATACAGCAACAGCAAGACAGAAGAAAGAGAAATTAAGGAATCGATCCCATTTACAACTGCACCTCAAAACAGAAGATACCTAGAAATAAACCTAACCAAAGAGGCAAAGAATCTGTACTCAGAAAACTATAGAATACTTGTGAAAGAAATTGAGGAAGACACAAAGAAATGGAAAAACATTCCATGCTCATGGGTTGGAAGAACAAATATTGTGAAAATGTCTATGCTACCTAAAGCAATCTACACATTTAATGCAATCCTTATCAAAATACCACCCATTTTTTTTTTCAAAGAAATAGAACAAATAATCCTAAAATTTATATGGAACCAGAAAAGACCTCGAATAGCCAAAGGAATATTGAAAAAGAAAGCCAAAGTTGGTGGCATCACAATTCTGGACTTCAAGCTCTATTACAAAGTTGTCATCATCAAGACAGTGTGGTACTGGCACAAAAACAGACACATAGATCAATGGAACAGAATAGAGAGCCCAGAAATAGACCCTCAACTCTATGGTCAACTAATCTTTGACAAAGCAGGAAGGAATGTCCAATGGAAAAAAGACAGCCTCTTCAACAAATGGTGCTGGGAAAATTGGACAGCCACATGCAGAAAAATGAAGTTGGACTATTTCCTTATACCACATACGAAAATAGACTCAAAATGGGTAAAGGACCTCAATGTGAGAAAGGAATCCATCAAAATCCTTGAGGAGAACACAGGCAGCAACCTCTTTGACCTCAGCCGCATCAACTTCTTCCTAGGAACATCGCCAAAGACAACAGAAGTAAGGGCAAAAATGAACTATTGGGATTTCATCAAGATCAAAAGCTTTTGCACAGCAAAGGACACAGTTAACAAAACCAAAAGACAACTGACAGAATGGGAGAAGATATTTGCAAACGACATATCAGATAAAGGGCTAGTATCCAAAATCTATAAAAAGCTTAGCAAACTCAACACCCAAAGAACAAATAATCCAATCACTAAATGGGCAGAGGACATGAACAGACATTTCTGCAAAGAAGACATCCAGATGGCCAACTGACACATGAAAAAATGCTCCACATCACTTGGCATCAGGGAAATACAAATCAAAACCACAAAGAGATACCACCTTACACCAGTCAGAATGGCTGAAGTTAACAAGTCAAGAAATGACAGATGCTGGCGAGGATGCGGAGAAAGGAGAACCCTCCTACACTGTTGGTGGGAATGCAAGCTGGTGCAACCACTCTGGAAAACCATGTGGAGGTTCCTCAAAAAACTGAAAATAGAGCTACCCTATGACCCAGCGATTGCACTACTGGGTATATATCCTAAAGATAAAAACGTGGTGCTCTGAAGGGGCACGTGTACCCGAATGTTTATAGCAGCAATGTCCACAGTAGCCAAACTATGGAAAGAACCAAGATGTCCATCAACAGATGAATGGATAAAGAAGATGTGGCATATATACACAATGGAATACTATGCAGCCATCAAAAGAAATGAAATCTTGCCATTTGTGATGACGTGGATGGAACTAGAGGGTATTATGCTTAGCGAAATAAGTCAATCGGAGAAAGACAACTATCATATGATCTCCCTGATATGAGGAAGTGGAGATGCAATGTAGGGGGTTTGGGGGGTAGGAAAAGAAAAAAAATGAAAGAAGATGGGATCGAGAGGGAGACAAACCATGAAAGACTCAATCTCAAAGATTTTTTAAAAAATTTATTTATTTGAAAGAGAGAGAGTGAGAGAGAGAGAGAGAGCATGAGAAGGGGGAGGGTCAGAGGGAGAAGCAGACTCCCTGGGGAGCAAGGGGCCCAATGTAGGATCAAGACCTGAGCTGAAGGCAATAGCTTAACCAACTGAGCCATCCGGGTGTCCCTAAAGGCCATGTTCTTAATCTTTAAATCCTGCTGCCTTATTGGGGCGCCTGGGTGGCTCAGTGGGTTAGGCCTCTGCCTCCGGCTCAGTTCATGATCTCAGGGTCCTGGATCGAGCCCCACATCAGGCTCTCTGCTCGGTGGGGAGTCTGCTTTTCCCTGCCTCTCTGCCTACTTGTGATCTCTCTCTCTGTGTCAAATAAATAAAATCTTAAATCCTGCTACCTTATTTATGAACTTTGTCCTGTGGACAGTACATGGGACCAGGCTGGGCTGGGTGTCCCTGGTGGTAGAGGTAGGCACTATGGAGGCCCTGGGTAGAGCGCTCCTCCTTTCCCTGGCCTGTATTCAGCCTAGGCCTCTAGGCCATACAGAAGAGCACTGTCTCTGTCTTTGTGGTTACCAACTTGCATGCCTCAGAAAAATGACTGGATGACAAGAGTCCTGCCATGAAGCCCTTCCCTGAGTAAGCTCCTGCCCTTCACAAGGTATGTGCAGTGAGAGTTAGTCTCCTCAACCAAAATCACATCCCACCTCCTTGAGGACCTGGTTCCTGTAATTCCTGATTGCCTCTGAGTGAACATTTTCTATGACTAAACCCTCCTGCCTATTGGAAAATCCTTTCCATTTTTACTTGCCTTTAGTTTGTAGGGAGTTCTTGAAATGGAAATGTAAATGGCTTAAGTTGAACTTTTTTTTGGGCTGGTTCCAAATCTACCCTCACCACTCCTCATAATAAATCTAGGTTTGGCGTAGTATCTACATGCTTGGTGCAGAAAGATTTGCTCTGACCAGAACTCTCAGTGTCTTATTACTCCTCCTGGGAGCTGTGTGTGTGTGAGAAGATTATCTACTGATATGGCATCAGACACCTCCCCTTACAGCACGGTACACTCCTAATAGGAGAAGAAAATCCATATTAGCAAGTTTAACGTTCTGAATGTGGTAATGAGACTGGTTTAACTGTGTTATCCCATCATTCCCCAAATTATTTGACAATAGGATTCTTTTTTTAAAAGTAGAATATCTTTTAAAAAATAAAAAATAAGTAAAAGTATAATATCTGTTAACTCACTGGAGAGGGAGAGTGTAATGGAATCATTTTGGGAAGTTTTGGCAAGAGAGTGTATAACCAAAATTATAATCAAGTGATAATCTAACAGACTTCTTCTTCAGGTTCTAATCTCAAAGAAAAATATGATTAATACCTCTTGCCAATTGATTCAATTAGTTTTCTTAGTATTTGCACGGGGTCAAAAACATTGCAGAGAGTACTTCATGCAAATTCTGAATTGTTAAAACATAAAATCATCTGGTGGTTCAACAAAGGAAATGTATTATTGATGTGAAGTGTAACTTTTACACGATAATACATTTAATCACTTTTTAGTCTCTATGAAAATGAAGAGATCTTAGAGATCATCCAGTTCTACTCAGTTTGCAAATGAAAAACCTGATCACACAGCTAGTTACCAAGAGAGAACAGGAATAGAAGCCTCTCAGAGTACCTGTGGCACAGTCTGCTGGGGAACCAGATCTTGGTTCTGGCTCAGGTCATGATCTCAGGGTTGTGAGATAGAGCCCTGTGTTGGGCTTCATGCTCAGCATGGAGTCTGCTTGAGATTCTCTCTCTTTCTCCCCCTGCCCCTCTCACTTTTGCTCTCTCTGTCTAAAAATAAAAAAAATAGATCCTTTTTTTTTAAATTTTAAAGACTTTATTTATTTGACATGGAAAGGGAGCACAAGTAGGCAGAAAGGCAGGCAGAGGGAGAAGGAGAAGCAAGCTCCCTGCTGAGTAGAGAGCCCCATAGGGGCTCCATTCCAGGACCCTGGGATCATGACCTGAGCTAAAGGCAGATGCTTAACTGACTGAGCCACCCAGACCCCCCATAAATAAGTAAATCTTTTATAAAAAATCTGAAAAAAAAAAAAAAATAGAAGCCTCCTGATTCCATATTTCCATTCCCACTTAGTAAATACTTTGGTTCCAAGTGAAATCTGAGCATGAAGGACAGACTTTTATATATTGAATATATATACAAGCATACCTTGATGATATTGTGGGTTTAGATCCAGACCACAACAATAAAGCATATATCACAATTAAGTGAGTCATTTTTAAAAATTTCCCCGTGCCTAGAAAAGTTATGTTTATACTATACTGTAGTCTTTTAAGTGTGAAATAACATGATGTCTAAAAAAATGTATATACCTTAATTAAAAAATATTTTGTTACTAGAGGGGAAGTGGGTGGGGGGATGGGTGAAGTAGATAAAGGTGAATAAGAGGTACAAACTTCTAGTTGTAAAATAAATAAGTCATGGAGATGAAAAGCAGCATTGGGAATAGAATTAATAATGTAGGAACATTGCATTGTGACAGGTGGTGACTATACTTATCACGGTGAGCAGTGAGTAATGTATATAACTGTTGAATCAATATGTTATACACCTGAAACTAATGTAACATTCTATGTTAATTATGCTTTAATTTAAAAAAGTGAAAATTAAAAAAATTCTTTATTGCCAAAAAATGCTAACCACCATCTTAGGTTTCAGTGAGGCATTATCTTTTTGCTGGGGGAGGTTTTTGCCTTGGGGCTGATGGCTGCTGACTGATCAAGGTGGTTGTTGTTGATGAACACTGGGATGACTGGCAATTTCTTAAAATAAGACAACACTGAAGTTTGACTCGGGATGACTCTTCCTTTCATGAACAATTTCTCTGTAGCTTGTGATACTGTTTGATAGCATTTTATCCACAGTAGAACTTCTTTCAAAATTGTGGAGTCAATCCTCTCAAACCCTGCTGCTGCTTTATCAGTGAAGTTGATGTAAGATTCTAAATCCTTTGTTGTTCTTTCAACAGTCTTTATGGCATCTACAACAGGAGCAGTTTCCCTCTCAAGAATCCTCTCTTTGCTCCTCCATGAGAAGCAACTCCTCATCTGTTCAAGTCTGATCATGAGATGGCAGCAATGCAGTCCCATGTTCTCGCCCCACTTCTAACTCCAGGTCCCTTGCTGTTTCCACCACCTCTGCAGTGACTGTCTCCACAGACGCCCTGAACTCCTCCAAGTCCTCTGGGAGGGTGGAAACCAACTTCTTCCAAACTCCTGTTAATGTGGATATTTTGACCTCTTCCCATGAATGTTCTTAATGGCATCTAGAGTGGTGAATCCTTTCCAGAAGGTTTTCAGTGGACTTTGCATGGATCCATCAGAGGAATCACTCTTTTTTTTTTTTTAAAGATTTTATTTATTTATTTGACAGACAGAGATTACAAGTAGACAGAGAGGCAGACAGAGAGAGAGAGAGGGAGGAGGAAGTAGGTTCCCTGCTGAGCAGAGAGCCCGATGTGGGGCTCGATCCCAGGACCCTGAGATCATGACCTGAGCCGAAGGCAGAGGCTTTAACCCACTGAGCCACCCAGGCGCCCTGAGGAATCACTCTTTATGGCAGCTATAGCCTTACAAAATATATTTCTTAAAGAATAAGTCATGAAAATTGAAATTGCTCCTTGACTTATGGGCTGTAGAATGCATGTTGTGTTAGCAGGCACGAAAAGAACATTAATCTCATTGTGTGTCTCCATCAGAGCTCTTGGGTGATCAGGGGCATTGTCAATGAGAAATAATATTTTGATAGAAATAATTTTTCTGGGCAAGTCTCAATAGTGGCCTTCCTGTATTCAGTAGACCACGTTGCAAACAGATGTGCTGTCAACCAGGCTTTGTTGTTCCACTTATAGAGCACAGGCAGAATAGGTTTAGCATCATTCCTAAGGGCCTTAGACTTCTTAGAATGATAAATGAGAATTGCCTTCAGCCTAGTCATCAGCTGCATTAGCCCATCATGAGACAGTCTGCCTGTCTTTTGGAGCTTTGAAGCCACACACGGACTTCTCCTCTCTAGCCATGAAAGTCCTCAGTGGTGTCTTCCAATACAAGCCTGTTTCTTCTACATAGAAAATCTGTTGTGGAGTGTGGCCACCTTCTTTGCTCTCATAGCTGGATGTTCTGAAGAACTTGCTGCAGCTTCTCCTCCAGCCTTTGCTGCTTTACCTTGTACTTTCTGTTATGGAGACAGTTTCTTTCTTTAAACCTCATGGACCAACCTCTGCCAGCTTCAGACTTTTCTTCTGCAGCTTCCTCACTCTCTCAGCCCTCATAGAACTGAAGAAACAAGACCTGGCTCTGGATTAAGCTTTGGCTTAAGGGAATGCTGTGGTTGGTTTGATCTATCCAGGCCACTCAAACTTTCTGTGTATCACCAGTAAGACTGTTTCATTTTCTTAAAATTGGCATGTTTGCTAGAGTAGTGCTTTTATTTTCTTTCAAGAGCTTTTTCTTTGGACTCACCACTTGGCTGTTTGGCATAAGAGGCCTTGCTTTTGACCTGTCTGGACTTTTGGCGTGCCTTCCTCAGTAAGCTTACTCAGTTCTAGTTCTGGGGGTTTTTTGTTTTGTTTTGTTTTGTTTTGTTTTTTATTGTATTATGTTAGTCACCTTACAGTACATCATTAGTTTTTGATGTAGTGTTCCATGATTCACTGTTTACTCATAACATCCAGTGTTCCATGCAATATGTGCCCTCCTTGATACCCATCACCAGGTTAACCTATCCCCCCAAAGTGAAACACATGTCACTCTTCCTTCCACTTGAGGACTTAGAGGCCACTGTAGGTTTATTAATTGGCTTGATTTCCTTATTATTGTGTCTCAGGGAATAGGAAGGCCTTGAGAGGAAAAGACGGGGGATGGTTGGTGGATAGAGCAGCCAGAATACACACAGCATTTATCAATTAAGTTTGCAATCTTGTATGGGTGCAGTTTGTGACACCCCAAAATAATTCCCATAGTAACATCAAAGTTCACTGATCACCATAACAAATATAGTAATAATAAAGTTAGAAATATTGAGAGAATTAACAAAATATAACACAGAGTCAAGAAATAAGGATATGCTGCTGGAAAAATGATGCCCATAGACCTGCTCCATGCAGGGTTGTCACAAACCTTCAATTTATTAAAAAGAAAAAAAAAAAAGAAAACACACACACACACACACACAAACCCAATATCTGTTGTTGTTGTTGTTGTTTTAATAAAAGAAAAGGTGTAATAAAGCGAAGCACAATAAAGTGAGATATGCCTGTGGGCACTTTATTCTCAATATTACAGTAGGTATAATGGGAAGCATATTTTCATTTCACCCTCTGGATCTCTCTGAAGTTAGGTATCTTAGGAGTTACACAAAATATGACTTTTTTTCAGATATCATAAAATATTTTTAGAATGCTACAAGCACAGAAATCTAGACATTAATGGCAAAAGTACCATCCTGTATGAATTAGAGTTTATCTTCCATGAACATATTTATAGAGTCCACTCAAGACATTTACAAGGCCTAGTACGTCTCTGTTTCATATAAATATGAAAAACGCTCTATAAAATTTCTTTGGAGAGGAAATTCACAGGTTTGTCATACTGACAGTTTCCATCTGCTAATAGAGTTGTTAGTTCAACAAAAGTACTAGGCACACAAGGTAAAACTTTATTGCCTCCAAAAATTTGCTATAACATCTAAAATAAAACTATGTATCACATTTTATTACACAACTTTTTACATTTCCTTTCTTTTCTTTGATGCAAGTGAAAATAAAAATTTCTCTCATTAATTCATCACCAAATATATTAAATTTTTATTTCCTTAGATCATCCATGACACTAAAAATTCTGTCCTTACACTATTTGATAGGAAGTAAAGCAAAAGAAACCAATTTCATCAAATGGAAATCACCAATATCTATCAAGGTCTGCGTTGGGAGACTTTCCAAGTATCAAGCGGTGTTTTTCACTGTGAAAAGTGAAATAATGTCTAAACTATGAATTTCTTCAAAAACTTAATTTGGAAGGAATCCATATTTGAATCAATTTATCAAAATAACTGACTTTATTCAATTTAAACTCAAAGGAATTGGGATGAATTTTGTGCTTACAATGAAGTGAAAATAATTCCAAATTGGAATTTTCTAAAGCGAGATAATTTCCTTACATATTTGAGAATTTTCATGCCCTGATTTAGGACTTCAGGGCTAATTTTTAAGGAATTCCTCCACTTGCCAATATAATATTTTTACTGGAAGATACTTTTCTTCCTAAGAAATTTCAGAATTAAATGTCCTCTCCCAAATTTTTTCTATATCACTGTCACATATTCCTTAATTCCAATAGGCATGGTCAGGTATGAGAAAGATAAACATTCCACAGAGGAAGAAACTGTCAAACGATGCATTTGAAGTAGAATTTATTCACTGCTTTTGTAGAGTTTTGTTCTAGAACATTCTTTTGGTAAGAATATATATATGTGTGGCCAATTTAATGAAAAGTCTCTGCCAAGTGGTTCTAAACATGAAGCAGTTTTCTCTTTTCTAAACATTATTTCCAGCTATGCTCTTCTGACTTATCTCTTGTGATCCCTTAATTGTATCTTTGGCAGATTCTAGATTTTTTTTTTTTTTAAGATTTTATTGATTTATTTGACAGGCAGAGATCACAAGCAGGCAGAGAGAGAGGAGGGGAAGCAGGCTCCCTGCTGAGCAGAGAGCCCGATGCGGGACTCGATCCCAGGACCCTGGGATCATGACCTGAGCCGAAGGCAGAAGCTTTAACCCACTGAGCCACCCAGGTGCCCCAGATTGTAGATTTTTTTGATCACTTTCAGTTATGATAATCTACTCCAGTTCAGTATTTCAAATTTAAACTGAATTTGAGTTTCACCTTGACCTTCTTCTCTTCTACCCACAATGTGGTAAATTATTAAGTCTGTGTAAGAATCTTCTAGTCCTTTTTTTTTTTTTAAAGATTTTATTTATTTATCTGACAGAGAGAGAGCGAGCATACAAGCAAGGGGAGCAGCAGGCAGGGCTCCATCCTAGGAGTCTGGGATCATGACCTTAGCCAAAGGCAGAGCCTTAACCGACTGAGCCACCCAGGCACCCTTCTTCTAGTCCTTTTTAATAAAATTTAAAGATTTTAAAAATTTTTTTTAAAAAAGGAATCTTCTAGTCCTTTTAATGAGGAAATGGCAGGAAAGTACTCCCCACAGGCTTTCAAGTTAGGGTGGCCATATGACTTGTGTTTGTGCAATAAAATTTAAGCAGAAATGTTATATATCACATCTGGACAGAGGTATTAAAAGCTGGTGGATCATTTTCTGCATTTCCTTGCTTCCTCCACCACAGGTCCAAGTAAAGCCTCCCTCAGCCTAGGTCTTTAAGTGACCACTGTGAGCACACTCCCCTGCCAAACTCCCACACTCCCCTGTGCTTTAGAAATATAGCATGAGTGAGAAGCAACCTGTTATGTTAGGCCTTTGAGTAATGGGGATTTTCTGAAAGAGTGCAGGAAAACGTAGCCTGTTCTGGCTGCTATATCCCAGCACAGGCTTGATCCATGAACCTGTCTGCTTGGAATCAAAGGAGGTGATGGGGGTGCCTAGTCTGTCTCTGCAAATGGCTTCTCTCAATTAGGCCTGGTTCCTTCTAGCTTGGAGGGAGGCAGGAGGGAAACATAGAGAAGACAAGGAATATCTTAAATCACTGGTTGCATGCAGGTGGTGGAGAGTGTTACTTGCCTTCCTCCCATTGTATCTACTCTTGGTTGTCCTCTGCTGATACGGTAGTCTCTGTAGACAGAACACATAGTGTTGAGTGTCTCTCTCTGTTGCTGAGGATCCCTTCAGAGAGAGACACTCAATTGCCCTGCCTGGCAGGGCATACCTCATCTTGCCTTCTCCATACTTCCTGCTGCTTGTCCTCTAGTCCAAGCTCTTTCACAAGGTCAAAGGACATGACAAATTGGAGCAAGGGTATCCTTTCCTGTCTTTTTCTTTGTCAGGCATGTGATGCTACAGCCTTTTCTTGCCTCCTAACATGAGCTTCACCATCAAGCCTGTGTCTTTAGGAATCCATCTTAGAAGTAAACACAAGTTTCCATGTTTGTACATTCCTATTCCAGAGGACACTCCAGGCTTTCCCAAGGACTCCTTCACCACATTCAGGCAGCATCTTGCTGGAGAAGAAGAATCAAGCTTCCTTTCTTACTGGCACTTCTCGTAGATGCACATGGGTCTTTTGCATTCTCCTCCTTCACTTGGTTTTGGAGGACCTGGAGAATAAACCCTGCATGAACACCACAGTCCCCATAAGGTCAATGATGTCCACTTTCCTCCCCCTCCCAAGACTCCTTTTCAGAGAAGACTTGTGAGGTGGGGCTGAAAGTAGGTGGTGATTAGTTGTCATCAGATCTGGGGTGGGAATGCCCTGGCTTTTATTGTTGTGGGTTCTCTTTAAAATGTGACTCACCATCATCATTGTCTGATTCTGTGATTTAACAACCACAGGTAAACCCCACTGAGCATTATGTCACATTTATATTTGGAACTAAGTTGATTGTCTGGAAGTACTAGGGGA
Source organism: Enhydra lutris kenyoni (assembly GCF_002288905.1). Lineage (NCBI taxonomy): Eukaryota > Metazoa > Chordata > Mammalia > Carnivora > Mustelidae > Enhydra > Enhydra lutris. The sequence goes on along the minus strand of NW_019154144.1, from coordinate 3,894,119 downwards.
TAGAAAGCAGGCCACTGATTCAATTACTCATGCCTTCTTTCATTTAAATATTTATCAAGATTAACTATATCTCCGGCACTCTTCCAGGCGCTGGGATATAGAGATAAAAGGCACTCCAGCAATTAATAATTTACTGGAGGAGCGATGATCAGAGTATTAACTATTACATTATGGATCATATGGGACTCTCAAGAGGAGTAATGGAGAGGCTCCAACCTAAGCTTGAGTTCGGGGAAGGACAGAGGATGAGCAGGAATAGCACAGGTAAAGCAGGGTTGGGGAAGTGTGTTGCAGCAGCGGGGAGCAACAGGAGTCAGGGCCCAGGTATGCCTGATAGGGCTCAGTCTGGCCTGGCTTGGAGATCGAGGAGGAAAGGTTGAGTCTTGAGGGCCCCGGCATATCTCTAAAAGAATTTGAACTTTATGAAGAGGGCAAAGAGAACTCCATAAAGGGTTTAAGCAAGGGAACAAGACAATTACATTTGCACTCTAGAAGGTGGGCTGGCAACAGTGTGGGGGATAAGACCACAAGTAGGTAAGTCAGTTGCAATGATCCTGGAAACAAAGGACAGTGTTAAATGGCATGTTCATGTCAGTGAGACCTGTGACCTTGCAATCAAGTGACAAACCAATATAGGAGACTAGAAACTATTAGTCCCCTGCCTTTATTGTTACACCAATATAGGAGAGTGTAACACGAGAATGAGGTGATTTGTGTACTTGGAAATGATGCCTGCATAAAACCATACATTTATTTGTATCATATTTTCTCTATCTGGTTCTTAGACAGAAATCTCCAAAATGCCAGACTGAGGGGTTTCACATCAGATATGTGGAAACCAATTTCAAAGCCTTGGTCTTAGGCTTGTAAAAATAACTCAGGTCAATCTTGTGAAACACATAATGTAGGGGTCATTTGAGAGTTTCAGCCTCATCACAGAGCTCTTGCATCAGCTAGTCATCCTGTCCAAACCTTCCCCAATCAAAAGGGAAGGCTGTTTTCTGGAACGGCTGGCTTCTGAAGTCAACTGTGCATCTTTCTAGGATATGCCTGGGTTCTAGATCCTGTCCCTCAAGACCACTAGGTGACACTATGGAGCATGGTCATTACATTCAGCTATTGTCACTGGCTGAAAAATGAACTCAACTTTATATTTTTCACCCCCCAAAGTGGTAGAGAAGTCACTTGCATTTCAGCCATTTTCTCCAGTTCAATTATTTCCCACTTGGTGGAACAGTTGGGCTTTAAAAAAAAAAAAAAGAAAGAAAGAAAGAAAAAAAAGAAAAAGAAAAAGAAAAGGTTTGTAAATTAAAGGATGAATTTTGGGGGTAGTATTCTTGGAATAGCTCTATCTCCAAATTAATTGGTTCCATAAGAAAGGATGTTTGTTTAAAAGTTTCCTTAACTGGAGGGACACCAGCAGTAATAATACCCATCCCTCCCACATAAAAAAAAAAAAAAAAAAAAAAAAAAAAACGAAACAAAAGTATCCAATCATTTTTGCTATTCACACTGTCCAGAAGCTTTGTGCTTTTGCTTTGCTGCATTTGGGTTTGCTTTTTTTTTTTTTTTTCAAAACAATAAGATACAGTCTTCTATAAGATACAGTCTTCTGAAGACATACAAATGGCTATCAGACACCTGAAAAAATGTTCATCTTCACTAGCCATCAGGGAGATTCAAATTAAAACCACATTGAGATACCACCTTACACCAGTTAGAATGGCCCAAAATTAGCAAGACAGGAAACAACATGTGTTGGAGGGGATGTGGAGAAAGGGGAACCCTCTTACACTGTTGGTGGGAATGCAAGTTGGTGCAGCCACTTTGGAGAACAGTGTGGAGATTCCTCAAGAAATTAAAAATAGAGCTTCCCTATGACCCTGCAATTGCATTACTGGGTATTTACCCCAAAGATACAGATGTAGTGAAAAGAAGGGCCATCTGTACCCCAATGTTTATAGCAGCAATGGCCACGGTCGCCAAACTGTGGAAAGAACCAAGATGCCCTTCAATGGACGAATGGATAAGGAAGATATGGTCCATATACACTATGGAGTATTATGCCTCCATCAGAAAGGACGAATACCCAACTTTTGTAGCAACATGGACGGGACTGGAAGAGATTATGCTGAGTGAAATAAGTCAAGCAGAGAGAGTTAATTATCATATGGTTTCACTTATTTATGGAGCATAACAAATAGCATGGAGGACAAGGGGAATTAGAGAAGAGAAGGGAATTGAGGGGAATTGGAAGGGGAGGTGAACCATGAGAGACTAGGGACTCTGAAAAACAATCTGAGGGTTTTGAAGGGGCGGGGGGTGGGAGGTTGGGGGAACCAGGTGGTGGGTATTGGAGAGGGCACGGATTGCATGGAGCACTGGGTATGGTACAAAAACAATGAATACTGTTATGCTGAAAATAAATTTAAAAAATTTTTAAAAATTTTAATTAAAAAAGCTCATAAAAATATGTAAATATGGATATTTCATAACTGTCGATTAAGCATTTTGTTTTTAATAGAGCAGTTGCTAATTAAAAGCTTGACTTATTTAAAAAAAAGATACAGTCTTCTGAGAGCAGAGGATTTTGTTGTTGCTTTTATTCTTCTCACTACTATACCAACACACTATACACTTAAGTTTTTCCTTACTTCATCTCATTTTTCTAACTTCTCTTTCTGCTTTATTGAACAGTTCTGTATTCACCCATTCCTCTGTTTATTCATTTATGCATACTCTAAAGATTTGTGGTTGCACTGTTACTCTTATGGAAAAGATATTATGTAGCTGGAAACAGACGTTTCAGTATATTTTCTCTTGAGGGACACGTAACTGACTAGATCTTTTAAGATTTGTTTTTCAGATTATCTTGGTTTTTTGGATACTTGACGAAACAAAAGCACATTTGTCTCTCTTTTAAAATTTGTCTCATTATATACTTTTATACACATTTTCCCCTTCAATGACATCAGCAACTTGAACTTTTTATCTTTATCATGGAAACTCAGCTTGTACTTTTCTTATAAATGTACATTCTTCCCTTGATTTAACATCAGATCAAGATTCTTAAGCTATTTTAGCCTCCAATTCTTCTTTTGAAAAGATTGTATCCCATATTGAACAAACAGGTCTCTGACTTATAGAACAATAGAATTAGATACCTGTCTTCCTCACCTTGTCTTATTCTGGTTATTAAAAAAAAAAAAACAAAAGAAAAGAAAAAAAAAAGCATATGAATCCTGCCCTGGACACAGTTCCATCTGAACACTGAGTTTTGGTCACTTGAATATAGATGGTCAACTCCAATAGACTCAAAGGACTCTATACAGGCTGCATGTGGGGCTACCAGCAGATGTCAGTGGTCTGTGGAGTTGGCAAGGAACCCTCAGCTGCTACACCTAACAGGATGTTCTTCATGTCAGTAACAATTGTATGTACCTCCTGCTTCCCAGAGGGAATCTAGCTGTATATTGGTTTACTTCCTGTTGGGTCTCCTGGATTCCTGGAGTATCTCTTTCTTTTCAAGACTCTAGCTCCCATGACAGCCCCTCCCATGACAGCATGCCTTGCATGCTGGCTTTGTTGCATTAACTTAAAAGATGTGAAAACTTTGTACAAAATTTTCAAAACAGGTCTCTGGAAATACTCTAAATATAAGCAAGTTTTAGAAAATTCTTCTAGTGGTGGTAGGGAAGATGGCTTTTGGAAGGACAGGTCTCTGGAAAGACTTAAAGCATAAGCGTGTTATATAGTATTATATCACATCCTATTATTTATGACTTATTTTTTATTTATAGAAGATCTATAGAGAAACATGATTCCATGTGGTTTATAACAAAAATAGTTTCTACTGCTTTTTGATGTTTGGTATTCTTTTTTTTTTTTTTTTGCTATCGGATATTATTACTGACTTCCAACTTTAATAGAACACAAGGATTCAGGTCTCGTGTATATAGTTAGGTTATAATTTCTAGTTATACCAATAGTCAATGAGGGGTTGCAGATGTGGAGTTGTACTGTTACCAGGGAAAAAAGAAATCTGCTTTGCACATGCACTTCATGACTGTCCCATGGCCAATGGTGGTTGTACAATACTAAGATGCATCTAAATTTCCAAGTTGTTAAAATGGGAAAAAAAAAAAAAGTATGTGCTTCAGAATTGACAGGTGACTTTCCTTTGATGAGCTTCTCAGTGAAGTGACTTGACATTTGGATGGGAGATCTCCCACTCCCGGACCCCCAGGTGTTTTTCTTTCAGTGGCTTAGTGGTTTCCCCAGAGAGATATCTCACAGACTCTGAACTGTGGCTTTTGTTCTGGGAGCCAAAAGGGAATAGGGGCCACATCTCAGAACCAATATGTCCAAAATGGAACTCCTGCTCTTCCCCCAATCCATCTTCAGTCTTCTTATTTAAGTTAATTACAGACACATAACTTCTTTTTCTAAACATGCTGGTATCATACTTGATCCTTCTCTCTCTCCCATGCTCAACAGATTGGGAAGTAGCATTGGTCCTACTTTCAGTACAGATCTGGAGATTCACCACTTCTCAACACTTTTACCTCCACTCTACCATCCTGGTCCAAGCCACCACCAATTTTTCTCCATGACTGCTGTAGCCCTGACCTGTCTCTGTTTCTTCTCTTACTCATAGTGCCACTTGCTCCCACTCTTACTGTTGGGGCCAATTCCATGTTAAAACCTGTTAAACCCCTAGGGCCTGCCTGGGCCTACTTAGCCATAGTGACTCCATGTTGCCTAGCTAGCCATTTTATTGTTTAATAAACGCCTCAACAGTTATTGATATCAGTTTCAGGTAACTGTTACTAAAACACACAGGTAGGAGACATCCAATCAGCCAAAGCCACATACGTAGAGGTCTGCGGTTGCACCCTATAAAACTAACCTGTAAGACCAAGGTGGGGTCACTCTCTTTGGAGGCAGCCCTGGCCAGTCTGACTTCTAAAGCTTGGCATAGAATAAAGCTTTACATAACTTTCACTTTGTCTCAGCCTCGTTCCCCTGGCTGGTCAGTCTAACTTCCAATGCTTGGCATAGAATAACCCTTTGGATAACTTTCCCTTTGTCTCAGTCTCATTCCTTTGATAACGGACCCAACACTCACCACCCATAGCCTGTTCTCAAACCAGATGTCAGTGTGATGCTTTTAAAGAGGATGGGAGAACCTACTAGTCCCCGCTTAAAATCTCGCAGCAGCTTCTGTCTCAGTCCAAGTGAAAACCTGAATTCTTCCAATGGCTTACTAGGACCCATATGATCAGGACCTTTCTGACTTTATCTCTCATCACTTCACCTTCACTCCCTGCACTCCAGCCATACTGTTCTCCCTGTGGTTCCTCAAACACACCAGGCGTAACCTACATCAGGGTGTTTGTCCCAGCATGACAACCTGTCTGCATGCATGTCCTTCAGAAATCTAATGGCCAACTCTTCCACCTCCTATACGTCTTTGCTCAGATGCGTCTTCTTCCATTAGTCTGTCCACTTTATTTAAAAGTATGCCAGATTGTCTCCATACCTGGTTCCTCTTAACTTTCCTTGGTTTTATTTTTCCTATAGCATTTATCACTTTTCCAACATATGACAACATCTTTATTTTTAATTGTCAGTTTTCCTCTACTTTCTAGGTATGTTTGTTTTGTTCACTGATATGGAACAGCAGTCACTCAATAAATATATACTGTTGAATTAATAAATTTACAGGATATGTTCCCTCTAAAGGATTCAAGACAAATTTAATGACTATCTACAGTGTGGCCAAAGAATTATGCACATCATCTCATTTGATCTTATCTGTAGCCCCATGAAATAACATTATCTATACTTGACAAACATGCAAACAGACTTAGAGACACTTAAGGCAATTTTTCTAAAGGTTCTTATTTAATTAGGGATGCTGGAATTTGAATGTTGGTAAACAAAATCCACATTTTTCTCATTGTATTTATGCTGGTTCCAACTCTTAAACCATCTGAAGCCCAGCTCCCTCTTCTTAATCACCACTGTATCTATACTACGATGTCCAAGGTGGTAGCTTCTAGACATATGTGGTTATTGAGCATTTGAAATATGGCTAGTCCAAATCAAGATGTACTATATGTGTAAAATACATATAGATTTCAAAGACAATAGGAAGGAAAGGAAAAGTGAATTGAGGTAAATCTTAGGGGGAGATGAACCATGAGACACTGTGGACTCTGAGAAACAAACTGAGGGTTTTGGAAGGGAGGGGGGTGGGAGGATGGGTGAGCCTGGTGGTGAGTATTAAGGAGGGCATGTGTTGCATGAAGCACTGGCTATGGTGCATAAACAATGAATCTTGGGACACTGAAACAATAAAATAAAATAAAAAATAAATAACTAAATAAATAAAACAAAGACAGTAGGAAAAAGAATTAAAATATCTTGATAGTTTTAAAATATTTATTATATTTTGAAATAATATTGCAGATATATTGGGCCCAATAAAGCATATTATTAAAATTAATTTCACCTCTTTTGTTTCACATTTTTTAATGTGACTCCTAGAAGATTTTAAATTTCATACATAGCTTATATTTATATTGGATAGTATTGCTCAAGACCATTTGTCTCTGGCTCTGTAATCATAAGAATTCTCATTTTCATTTCTTCCAGTTAAAGACAATGAAATCTCCGTAAGAAAGAAAGATAAGATGTATATGTATCACAAATCTGTCAGCCCTACGTCTGGTCAGGACAGGATAGAAGCTTTGAAACGATCTAAAAGTTCAACCTGCTCCAAAACACCTCCACAGACAATCTTCATGGATTTCCTGCCATTAGACTCATTCCTCTGGAATATTTCCAAGAGCTGACATTAAAATGAAAATGTCTTTGCAATGAGTCATGGCAAAACGGCATAGATCAGTTCGTCAAATGATCTCCGGAAGGGCTATTGGGTGTATGGTTTTGATCAGGGACGTCAACAAGACAGATTGTAACCTCAGGCACTGGGGCTCCACAAATGGAGATTTGGAAATTTTCAATAATGATAAATACCATAACCACTTGTTGGTGTCATTATAAAAGAAGATGCAAGTTCTATGACATGGAACCACATTTATGTTATCTCTATGTTGAGAGTTAGTGACTATTATCTCTGAGTTGATTTACACAACCCAGATATCCATATTGCTTAATGCTGGTGCTGTTAAATAGAGAGTTAGGTGGGATGTGCCTAAATACTTTTGATGCCTGAAATTGTTTAAGTTAGATATTTTGAAAGTTATCCAAATATTTTAATTTTCATCAGGAAGACTTGAAATGACTTATTTACTTACCATGGAACATGTGCGCTTTTCAGGTGACTCCAATCTATTGTCATTCTTTTTTTTTTTCTTTTAAAGATTTTATTTATTTGACAGACAGAGATCACAAGTAGGCAGAGAGGCAGGCAGAGAGAGAGAGGAGGAAGCAGGCTCCCTGCTGAGCAGAGATCCTAACTCAGGGCTACATCCCAGGACCCTGGGATCATGACCTGAGCTGAAGGCAGAGGCTTTAACCCACTGAGACACCCAGGCGCCCCTATTGTCATTCTTTAAGTAGGCATCATTGTTGTCACAAATATCTGGAAATGGGAGACAGAAAGAAGAAATGAAAAACTATTTAACAATATTTTGTATTTGAAAATTGGTTGAATTGTCATGTTTCCATTAGTAGGTAATAAATGAAATATAGTTCTTTACTGATTAAATATGTTTAAAAAAGAAAAAGAGAAAGATGTGTAATATCCAAAAGCTAAGCCATTTATCATTTATTAAGAGAAATCTAGAAGTTGCCTAAGAAGTTAGGAGTTAAAAAATCATGAGGTAAAATTCAGCCAATATCTCAGCCTCCAGAAAACACTCTATAAGGAGAGAACAGGCTCGATACAGAATATTCTAACAGTGGCTCTCACAGAGAAGTTTCCTCTTGAGACACGTATGGCACACCCAATGGAATGGCACAGCCCTGAAATACCACGTGTTTAAGCCACTTGTTAAAGTGCATGTGAAATAACACTAAAAATCAATTGTTAAAAAATGCTCAGAGAAAGTTTGATATCCATATAAGAAACATCTATTACTAATGTGGTTTTTTTGGTTATCCATTACTTTTGCAACTCACTTAAATATCAGGGAGAAATCTTTTTTTTTTAATTCTTTTTTTTTTAAGATTTATTTATTTATTTGACAGAGATCACTAGTAGGCAGAGAGGCAGGCAGAGAGAGGGAAGCAGGCTTCCTGCTGAGCAGAGAGCCCGATGTGCCACTCTATCCCAGAACCCTGAGACCATGATCTGAGCGGAAGGCAGAGGCTTAACCCTCTGAGCCTCCCAGGCGCTCCTGGGGAGAAATCTTTTAAATTAAGCTTTTATTTTAGAACAGTTTCAGATTTACAGAATTACTGCAAAAATAATACAGGGAGTTCCCATATACCCCGTGCTCAGTTTCTCTTGTTATTAACATCTGACATTCATGTGGTACATCTGTCACATAATGAGTCAATATTGACAGGTTTATCAACTAACGTTCAGATCAAAACTGAGCTTTTTCCTAAAGTCATTTCTGTTGCTGGACCCCATCTGGGATTCCACACTCTTAGTCTCCAGGGACACCTTGCAGCTGTTAAGACAGAAACTGGCCCTGAGACGGTGCAATGGGACGGTAGGTTTGGGTTGCTATAGCTTGGATCTCCGCAGGTGGGATTGGGGTCCTGGCCTTCCCCACTCCAGGACAGTGCGGCCGCCCTGGGCGTTGTGCCTTCTGGAAGGCCACGGATTTGTTGCCTGAGCACGGTCTGTTTGCATCCACGGTGGAGCGGGGGGAAGCTGTGTTCCTCTGCACCTGGCCAGGCCCATGGAGTGGGGTGCCCTGCAGGCACGGAGGACCAACCTTTGGCATGGATTGGGGTTTCTCTGATGGGTGGTCTGGGCCAAAGTCCTTGTGGAAGAGTGTGAGGTCAGCGATTTCCAGCACCCAAGGAACCCAGGGCACCTAGGTAGTGCCTGTCATCCCAGGAATTCCCCTGCCACCCCGAGATCCCGCCCCATCAGGCTTCCTCCAGCAAGAACAGCTGCAGCTGCGGCAGCCTGGACCTGACTCTCCCGCCCTCTGAGCCATCATTCTCCCCCTACCCCTCCAAATTTACTCTCCGGGCACACCAGAAGCCACAGAGCACAAACCGCCGGCTCCAGCTGTGGCCGGTTTGCCTTGCTGGGAAACCCTGTGCTCCACCCACCCAGACCAGGCTGGCCCTATCCAGACTTCATATATCCTCCTTGGGAAAGAGAGAAAAACGCTTGCACGGTTTCCAGGAGAAGGCCGCTGTAATTCTTACCAGCTTCTCTACAGATAAGTCCTGCATGCCACCCCCATTAGCACCAGGGTTCTTGAAAGATTGTCCCTTTGTCTTTGGTCTTCCGCAGTTTGAGTAGGAAAAGTCTAGGTGCAGAGCTTTTTGTTTTGTGTGTGTGTGTGATTACTCTGAGCTTCCTGGATCTGTGGTTTACTGGTCAGAAATTTTGAATAGTTCTCAACTTTTATTTCTTTAAACATGTTTTTGCTCGGGGCGCCTGGGTGCCTCAGTGGGTTAAAGCCTCTGCCTTCGGCTCTGGTCATGATCTCATGATCTCAGGGTCCTGGGATCGAGTCCCGCATCGGGCTCTCTGCTCAGCGAGAGCCCGCTTCCTCCTCTCTCTCTCTGCCTGCCTCTCTGCCTACTTGTGATCTCCGTCAAATAAATAAATAAAATCTTAAAAAAACAAACAAACAAAAAACCATGTTTTTGCTCTCTTTTCTCTTTGTAGTTGGAAATGCTACTTGACATACAATATTATATTAGCTTCAGGTGTACAACATAGTGATTAAGCAATTATATACATTATGAAATGTATTACCATAATAAGTGTATCATCTGTCACCATACAACGTTATTACAATATTATTAACTGTCTTGCCAATGTTGTACTTTTCATCCCTGTGGCTTTATTTTGTAACTGGAATTTTGTACCTTTTAACTCCCTTGACCTGTTTCACCCACTCCCCTCCCCTTTGGCAACCACCAGTATATTCTCTGCATTTGTGAATCTGTTTCTGTTTTGTTTGTTTTTTAGAGTCTACATGTAAGTGAAATCATGGGTATTTTCTTTCTTTGCCCAACTAACTTCACTTACCATAAAACCCTCTAGGTCCATCGATGTTGTAAATGGCAACCTCTCATTCTTTTTTATGGTCTGAGTAATATTCCTCTGTGTGTGTGTGTGTGTGTGTGTGTGTGTGTGTGTGTGTACACACCACTTCTTTTTTTATCCATTCACCTGTTGACAGATACTTGGGTTGCTTAGTATCTTGGCTATTGTAAACAATGCTGCAATAAACATAGGGGGCTGTGTATCTTTGCAAATTAGTGTTTTTGTTTTCTTTGGGTAAATACCCCAAAATGAAGTTACTGGCTCATGATTTTCTATGTTTAATCTCCACTCTATTTTCCATAGTGGCTGCACCAATTTACATTTTTACCAATAGTGGGTGAGGGTTCCCTTCTCTCTACATGCTCACTAATGCTTGCTATTTCTTCTGTTTTTTTTATACAAGCCATTTGGACAGGTATGAGGTAATATCTGATTGTGGTTTTGATATGTATTTCCCTGATGATTAATAATGTTAAGCATCTTTCATATGTTACCATTTGTGTGCCTTCTTTGGGAAATTGTCTATTTAGATCCCCTGACCATTTTTAAAAATCAGATTGTTCCTTTTTGCGGTTGAGTTGGATTAGTTCTTCATTTATTTTGGATACTCCTTATTGAATATATCATTTGAAAATATCTTTTCCCATTCAAAAGGTTGCCTTTTTGTTTTATTGATGGTTTCCATTACTGCAAACTTTTTTATTTGGTACGTAGTCCCAATTGCTGCTTTTTGATTTTGTTTTTCTTGCCTAAGGAGATGATCCAGAGAAATATTGCTAAAGGCAATGTCCAAGCATTTACTACCTATGTTTTCTTTTAGGAGTTTTATGGTTTAAGGCCTTATATTTAGGTTTTTAGTCCATTTTGAGTTTATTTTTATGTATGGTGTAAGAAAGTGGTCCAGTTTCATTCTTTTGCATATGGCTGTCCAGTTTTCCTAACCCATTTATTGAAGAGACTGTCTTTTCCCCATTGTATGTTCTTACCTCCTTTTTGTAGAGTAACTGACCACGTTAAGTATGAGTTTATTTCTTAGCTCTCTGTTTCCTTCCGTTGATCTGTGTGCGGTACCATAATTCTGTAATTACTACAGAGCTGTAGTATATCTTAAAACCTGGGATTGTGATAACCTCCAGTTCTGTTCTTTCTTGAAGTTTCTTTGGCTATGAGAGTTCTTTGGTTCCATACACACTTTAGGATTATTTGTTTTAGTTCTGTGAAAAATGCTATTGGTATTTTGATGGGGATTGTTCTCTTTTTTCTAAGTCTTCATCTGGTATGCCCATACTATGGCACTTTTTGTTATTATTCTTCTTACTATTATTTTCTTTTAGATTTTCAGTTTGAGAAGTCTGTGTTGACCCATATACAAGCTCACTGATTCTTTCCTCAGCTGAGTCCAGTTTACTGTGGAGCTCACTCAAGCCAACTTAGGATAAACCAGGCATCTGCTGAGCACTGGGTTTAGCAGCGCTTACTTTCATGGAGCCCTTATCTTAATGGAGGCTCCCAGAAATTGTTTATTGTCATTCAGTAACCAATTCCTCCTCCTCTCAAATAGCAAGATAACTAGTTCAGTAGTAGAAGGAAGTCCTTTGATCTCAGGGAAGGGCAGACACTCTGTCAGATTCAGAGTCCATATTATAATTAGCCTAACACCATCATTGTAATCCCATTTCTCTGTGCTAGAAATTCAGTATTCCTGTGTCCTCTGTAGCTAAACAATACAAAGGAACATTTTCTAGTATTCCAAGGAGGATTTTCTTCCTAAATGCAAAAAGAGAGTCTTAGGAAGTAGAAACCTTTGTTCATCCCTTCCTTCCTTTGTGGGGATTTTGCTGTGAGGATGTGAAGCCTCCAACTATAGAAGTAATTTTGTGACTCTCAGGGGATAAGCAGGAGGACGCATAGTTAAAATCGGTGGGTAGCAGTGGAAAAGGCTGGAAAGAGCTCTGAACCACAAAATGAACCGTGAATCCACATTCCTTCAGTTAATGACCTGTGGCTTCTGTCAGTGCTTCTGAGAACATGAGTGGCCACTTTTTTCCTAATTCTTTGAGGATGAATACTTTTGGTCTTCACCCTGTTGCATGAGATAAATCCACTGATCTTGTGCTTTGACATTGTCACACAGTCAACTTGCACTCAAAGCATCTAGACACCCTTGATTTGTGTAACTGTTTTATGGTGGACTTGTAACAGACGGTTCATGAACTGGCACTTGTCTGCAAATCCTATTTTGAGTGGCACTTGTTAGTTAGCTCTCATTTAAGGATGGCTTGGTAGATACCATGTGTTAGACATTAGGGCAATTAGGTTTTTTTGCTATCAGATGCTTTCTAACTGCTACACAGGAGACAAGTAAATACTTGAATAAGTGAGACAAATACACACAGACACACACACCAGTTTGGTAGGTCTCTCACAGGTGCTGCTGATTTACCGGAGCCCCTTTCTTTACTGTTCTCGGCTTTAGGAAGGTGCTTCCAAACCAGTGTTATATGTATGCTCTCATACCTTATAGGGTATGTTTGTGTCACGCCCCCATTCATATGTTGAAGCCTAATCAACATATGAAAGTTGGGTTCCAATTTGGGAGGTGATTAGGTTATGAAGGTGGAGCCCTCATGAATGGGATAAGTGCCCTTATAAGACTCCAGAGCTCTCTCAGTGTCTTCTCCCCAGGGGAGGATGTAAACTGTATATAGTATAGCAGTCTGCAAGCCAGAAGAGCGCTCTCACTAGAATTTGACCATGCTGGCACCCTGATCTAGAGCTATGAGAAATAAATTTCTGTCATTTACAGTACAAGTCTGTGGTATTCCGTTATAGTAGCCCAAACTGATTAAGATACAGGGACTTTGGGGAAACATTTTTTTCTGTTGTTCTATCTAATCTTCTTACTACCCTCTGCCTCTATCACGATTCTGAGAAGAGTCCAGACCAGTGGCAGGAGTAGATCTTTCACTCTGAATCGCCATTGTCCCCAACACCAAAAGCCTGCCTGACGGGGCTTTGGCCCCCTTTCTCAGGAGAATCTTCAATCACTCTGACAGAAGCTTTTGCAGAGGCTGTCCTTCCAGAGAAGCCCAGACAGGTGTGAATCTTGGGAGTGAACATCACCTGGTCTCAAGCACATGTGTGTGCATGCAAACATGTGCACAACACACTTTCTAATCATCAATTAAACAGAGTAACATGCCCCTTTGCAGATAACTTTGTGTCTTTTTCTTCTTTGGATTATGCCTGTGAACTCCTTTTGAACCAGAGTTTGCATGAATAATGTCTTTGTGGAAGAGGTGATAGAGGAGGATTTATCTTATAAATTGAATTCTTTTAGCAAAAGCCCTGGGGAGGGGGCTCCCCAGGAATTGTATTCATTACCCAATTCTTGGCAATTGAAAAATCTTACTGGATTTCTGGAAGGCTTGCCTATCTGGAAAATACCACTTCCAAGAGGATAAAGAAATATGAAGAGCGGGGCAGGGAAAATTGTTTAAACTGTAAGTGTGTATCTAGTTAACCAGGTCATAGAAATGCTTGATCAGAAATAGTGGTAACACTGTGAAGGAAGAACACAAAAGAATTGTGTGGGAAGAAACGCTTATGTTCTCTATTTGAAGTGAATGATACCGGTTCAGTTTGTAACTCAGACACTGAGGGAGGTATCATCCCACAAAGTAATTTCCTACATTTCCTTCTTAGCACAGACCACAGCATGAGACTGATATTTTATGCTTTCTCTGAATAAGTATTACTTAACTCCTGTACTGGGTGGAATGGTATGTCCCCCTACCTCCCCACTTCATGTCCCCCCAGGACCTCCAAATGTCATCTTATTTAGAAATAGAGTTTTTGCAGATGTAATCAAGTTAAGATGAGGTGTCCTTGTAAGAAGAGGGAAATTTGGACACACCAGGGAGAGGCCATGTGAAGACAGAGGCAGAGACTGGAGTTCTGCCCCCACCAGCCACAAAGGCTGTGGCTTGCTGGCAACCACTAGAAGCTCCAAGAGGCATGGAAGAAACCTTCTCTACAGGCTTCAGAGAGGATAACACCGTGGTTTGGGACCTCTGGCCTCCAGGACTGTGAGAGAATAAACTCCTGTTTTTATTAGCCACCTGGTTTATGGCACTTAGGATTGCTTTGTGGCAGCCCTAGGAAACTAATACAACCCCTAATATGTGCGTTGTGCAGAGCTAGCAGCACTAGAAGTGCTACAAGTGTGATAGTTTTATAGGATATAGGCCATGTCTCTAGAATACCAAGAGATACAGATGAAATGGAAGAAAAGTCATCTCATCTTTCGGAGCATTACAAATCAACCAAGATAGGAATGACTGCTGTCCAGGGAAAAGAGCACCCTGCCAGTTGACTGACATTTTCACTTTTCATCAGGACCCAGATAAAATGGCACAAAATATGCACGGAGTCTCTCGTGACCTCCAACCCTATTCTCATTGGACCAAAGCACCATGTTTTCCTGGTTGTTGGTTAGCTAAAAAGAGTGTTTCTGAAACTTTTCTGAATAACAAAAATTACTTGGGATGCCAGTGAATTAGAATTTTCAGGAAATCTGGATATTTATCATTTAATTCAGTATCAATAAAAATTTTTAATCAATGAATTTAAATTACCCAGGCTTGTATAACCAGAGGTGATCTAGACACCATAAAATATTTTGATGCATTCTGATCTAATTGCCAAGTTCACCTTGTTTCCAACAGATATCTGAGCAGGTACATATGTCAGGCCTGTGTAGACCAGGAAGCACAGAGCTGCGGAGCTGGAAAACCTGGACTTGTATCTTGGTTCTGCCACATGCTGTTTTCAAGGTTTAGAGCAAGTTATTTAATCTCATTGGATGTCTGCTGGTTTACCTGTGAAACTGTGATGATCTGGAGCATTATATAAATGCAAGGTATTGTAATGAAGAAATTGGATGTACGTAGTTAGTTGCAAGAGCAAACCTTATGGCACTAAAGGAAAACCTGGAAGTATCAGAGATGTGAAACTAGGAAGTAAATGTATTTTTTTCCTGAATGAAGAATATACTTTGAGTAAGGTGTTCCCCACATGTCCTTTGTTCTAAAATAGAAATGTCTGAGGAAGATTTCTTTATGAGGAGCGTTGCCTGTCAGTGAGAAAAATGAAAGGCAGGCCCTCTCACCCAGCGGCAATGATAACTATACATTCTTTAGAAGAATATTGGCTTTTCTCATTACTGAAAGAGAAGCAGTATGAAGTTCTTTAAAAAATGTGGAGACAATGAATTTTAAAAGTAGGCCCTACTTGCAGAAATAACAGAAGAAACAAGAGCAAAAAGACACAAAAAGAGAAATACCAGATTAATCACTTGAAATCAGATGTATATCCCTTTTCTGAAAAATCTTAAAAAAAGCAAAAGATCCAGAACATCCCATTTTTGTCATCAAATGATGAAGAATGTGGGAAAACTCTGAGTGATGTAACTAAACCATAACCATGGTAGAGTAAAAATATGCGGTGTTTAAAAAAGTAATAATTGTACACCTATTTCTTTCTCTTCCTAAGGGTAATGTTAGCTGGTGTATAGAGCCTTGTGTTACTAATGGGAGTTGATTCTAAATCTGGTTCATGTGATCTTTGGAATCAGGGGTGTCTTCCCCCACACAAGGAAAAAACCTCCCTATAAGAGACATGTATCCTCTTTTTTTCGTTTATCTGGCATTTGAGCTCTTATGTTTGAAAATTTCCTACCTTATAAGTCTGTGTGGAAAGCAAATCTACTCTAACCCTCTAGAAGCTAAAAATTCCAGCTATGAATTTTTTTTTCTCTTGTAGCTTGAGCATGAGCATGTGCAGACTACTGATTCTACCAATCAGACATCAGCCTTAGGTGTTAAATCAAGAGCTAGACGGATGAAGAGACAGGAGCTGCGGAGAGTCCTTTTTGGGACAGGAAACAGCAGCAGTTACAAGGACATTGGATTTCCACAGTTGCTGGAGGCAATGGTACAGCTATGGCATTTTGGGTCCATTGCTGATGGTAACCATGGCAGCAGGAATGGTTTCCTCACTGACCAGTGTTTTTTTGTTTTTGTTTTTTTTTTAAGATTTTATTTATATGACAGAGAGATGGAGAGCACAAGTAGGCAGAGCAGCAGGCAGAGGGAGAAGCAGGCTCCCCACTGAGCAGAGAGCCCCATCCGGGACTTGATCCCAGGACCTTAGGATCATGACCTGAGCCGAAGACAGACACTTAACCATCCCCTGAAGACAGTCAGGCATCTCCTGACTAGTATATTTTTTGGGAGAAGATGAAACTTGACAATACAGAAATTACTATTGGGGTGCCTGAGTGGCTCAGTAGGGTAAGCCTCTGCCTTTGGCTCAGGTCATGATCTCAGGGTCTTGGGATTGAGCCCTACATTGGGCTCTCTGCTCAGCGGGGAGTTTGCTTCTCCCCTTTCTCTGTCTGCCTCTCTGCCTCTTGTGATCTCTCTCTCTGTCAAATAAATAAAATCTTAAAAAAAAATTATTGTTGGCAACTAGACTAAAAAAAAAAAAAAGATTTTATTATTTAGAGAGTGCGTGCCTGCATGGGTGGGAGGGGTAGAAAGGAGAAGGAGACTTGGCCCAACATGGGTTTCAATCCCAGGACCCCAAGATCATGACCTGAGCTGAAGAGGATGCTTAATTGACTGAGCCACCCAGGTGCCCCAGGCAAATAGACTTAGATAATCATTCAATCTGAGATTACCTGACCTGATTGAAGCTGATGGCAGTGAAAATCCAGTCCGTGTTTAGGGATGGAAATCTGTTATACATCCTGTAACCAAAAAACTAAAACATCACCAGTATTAGAATTTAAATTAAAAAAATTAATAAATTTTATTTATGGTATAAGGTATGTGCTATGGTGAGTGCTGTGAAGTGTGTAAACCTGGTGATTCACAGGCCTGTACCCCTGGGGCTAATAATACATTATATGTGAATAAAAAAATTAATTTAAAAAATTAATAAAAAGAAAAATTCATAAATAGACCCCCTCCAAAACTCCCTAACATCACCAGTTTTTATATGGAATGAAGTACCACCTGAGCGCAACGGGCAAGCTGTCAGTTATTGAGTGCAGGCTGCCTGGGGCCAATTGCTACAGAGGTTGTCACTCGACTTTCCAGATTGGTAGCTACAGATTGTGGATCAGAGCTCTACTCTGTGTCCCAATAGCTTAAGCAGGAGAATGGTAGACTTGTTTCTCCGTGCTCATTTATCTTTGATTTAGGAATCAGGGACTTTATGATTGTGCTAAAAACCTAAACCAAATAATAACAAACCGTCTCAATTCTTATACCCACTGGGGTGAAAAAATATGTGAAACTTACAGAGTTTGGTCCAGATGCAAAGCTGTTGAATTCAGATCACTTATGTAAGAGTTAAGGTGTTGACTGAGAGTGAGGACAAGCCCTGGAACAGAAGATAAGGGAAGGAGCATGAGACTTGGATTACTTCAACCTCAGCTGATCCTTCCTTATCAGCCAAAAATCCAGTTTTACCCATTTATTAAAGCTGTATCTACCTTTTTGAAGAGTAATGGTACCCTGAAAGGCAAAGTCACGGTGTATCATGCTCTTACCTCCATACCAATAACTAGAGGTTTATGTTGGCATAGCAGAGAGTCTATTACAAAATCTAACCCCAGAGAAGAATTCTATACCTATACACATGCTAAAGCGTGAGGAACATGTTGTAAATATATTTGAAGATAGACAGGAGAACAGAATGTAATTTTAGATCTGATTTAATGCACTAGTTCAATGATATTAGTTTGTCTTAGTGGCCCTTCAGTGATCTGGAGGTCTCTGGAACCAATGAGAAGAGGTAGTTCACAAACTGAAAAAAGGGGTTTGTATACTTCAAACACAACCTGATGTGGTACCCAGAGACCTGACTTGAACCACCATGATAGTCCTAATTCTTCACCCAGTTCCCACAGAATTGTTTCAAAGGCCGTGAATAGGGACATCTGGGTGGTGCAGTCAGTTAGGCATCCAGCTGTTGGCATTGGTTTGGGTTGAGATCTTGAGGTCATGAGATCAAGTCATGAGATCACTGGGCTCTGTGCTCAGTGTGGAGTCTGCCTGGGTTTCTCTCTCCCTTTCCTTCTGCCCCCACCCCCCATTCTCTCTTGCTCTCTTGCACTCTCTCTCTCTCTCTCTCTCTCAAATCTTCAAAACAAAACAAAAACAAAGGCCCTGAATATCTTAGCAAAGGGAAAACCGTTATTATTGAGAACCCTGTAATAACATCACAAACCGGTACAATGACTCTCATCCTGCAACCCCAAAAAGAAACTTGCACTTCTTTATCAATCCACTGTTTCAGCCTCATTGAGAATTCTCTTTAACAAGTTGACTGAAGAGAAAAGAAATTTAGCCTTAATTATAGAAAACCTTGAATGATATATGAACTCCAGAAGCTGGCTTCTGTAGAATTACAGACTCAATTGCAGTGATACTGAAATAAAGTAAAAAGTGAAAATCCTCCCAGTGTATAATACATTAAAGTATTTTGCCTGGAAGGAGAAATTAGTTAAGGATCTACAATCAATCACTGATTATTGCTAATGTCTTTTGGGAGATAGGAACATGGAAAAAAAAAAAAACTGGAGGCCTCGTGACAAGGATATTTGGGGAAGAATTATGAAGATGAAGTTTTTGAAAAGGGCCAACGTATAAGAACTGTGTTCTCCCAAACCCTCAATTTTGAAGAATTCTCTTAATTAGGGAGGCAAAATGTCTGGCTTTGTGAATGTCCTTCAACTACGCTCCCTAATCTTTCTAGTACTTTCTCAATGGGCTCCTGAACAAAGAACATGATGGCTAAGATAAAAGCATTAGATGGGCTCAAGAACATTATTCTCTTTGGTTTTAAGGATATTTCCATGCGGGAACACAATAGCTCTATTGGATTAGAAATTGAAGCTGTCATCTGATCAATTTAGTTTTTCTTTCTAATTAAAAAAAAGAGATTGGGATTTTGGTGTTGATTGAGGTGACTGATTCTGATTGTCAAGCAGAAATAGATTGGTACTCTTAATAGCTTAGAGAGGCATTTGAATGGAACCCTAGGTGACTACCATGTTACCTCCTATTCTACCAAGTCAGATAGCAAGAATCAATGAATTTTTGACCACAACCCAATCTAGATGGAGTACCATGGCTCAAACTCCTTCCATAATGAGGTCATCATGCACTATAAAGAATTCCAACTGTTGGGATCTTAGTTAAACACAATAGGGGAAATGGAATAAGTAAAATAGAAATGTCATTCAATAAATATGACCTGTGATTAGTGCAGAAATGAGGATTGTATCATTTACATATATTTTTTCTCCCTGAAGCACATATTCATGTATTTGAATTACCTATCTTCTTATTTCAATTCTCTTCTCTTTCTACTTTATGAAATGTGTGCTGATGATTTTAACTTTATGGTTTAGTCCATATATTATAAAATATTGACATGGCAATGTGACAAAATTAGTGGGAAAATGGACATCATCCAGAGTTCCAGGATTTGGAGCTGAATTTATTAATTTTACTTTAGGTTGTCCTACTTTGAAGATGAGGATAAGCTCATTTTTATTGGTAGGGAAGATAGTTACATGATTGAAACAGAAGCATTTCTTGCTTCCTTATTTTCCTTCAGATATAAATCTCTGTATTATGTTGAGCATCTGAAGAGAGTACCATATGGATATTTAGTATCCAGCATCTTTACTCCCTTTCCACACTTGGGAAATGCCCAGGATTCCCCATGGCCCAGAGGTAAAGCCTGCTTCCCACTATATAAGCTAAAGTGTCAGGTACTTTATGATCCTGACTCTTCCTGCTAAGGAGAGGACCTAGGACGCAGGCACCACTAATCAGAGGCAACTTTCCTGCAAATTGGGAGCTTGTAATCCAATAAAGAGTAGCTATATGGAGCCCATTCTTGGGCAGGTGTGGGCAGTAGGGCAGTGGGAGAAGTGTAGTGGCACTGTCTGGGGGACAAGATGAAACGTAGCAGGTACAGCAGGGAGGGGACAAACTTCGGCAGCCAGTGTTTGGTGATGGTGACAGGAGAGTCCTCACAAGATTCACTCTGTACGAGGCTCTTAGCTGTCCTCTGGCTGTAGTTTATCATCCCTTTCTCCTACCCATTTGACAAGTTTTATTTTTCAGCCTTTCCAGGGACTCTAATTCCCATTCTGCCGGAATGTAGTTTTTACCTAAGTCCCTTGTGTGACACAGCCTGCTTGTTAGCACACACCCTATTTCTCACTTCTCCATTCCCGTTTTTTTCACCTCATCATAAACTAAACCCCAACAGTCATGACCCAGGCTCATATTTACCATACTGCCCCCTAATGTCTGACTAACAAAGACACTGATGCTGACACAGTGCTGGGTGTATCCAGGATTCATGTGAGGCCAGCACTTGGAGTGGTGATGACAGTAATGATGGGACCTCATTGCTGATTGCTGAGATGGAAACCTTCTGATTAATAGGTATATAATCGGATGCAGCAAATCAATATTTTGGTAAGCTGTTATCTCTCTTCGTAAGACGTAATCAGCATTGTTCAGGAACATGAGAGAGTCATTTTTCAGGGTGCACAAAAATGGTTTTATTATTTCTTGAAAGAAGTAGTTGGACAGAAGGTGGATGAGTTGCGTATTCTGTGCTATAGAATTGTGATCAATTAAATGATTTAGTTGTGTTTATTGACAAAGGCTTGGCTTGGTTACATCAGGACTCCTGTTCTAGCTGAACTATTCAAGGAAAAATAGATTTTCCCCATGGTGCCTGATTCAACTTTGTGAGAGAGGTGGTAGTGGACAGAGAGTCTGCTAATCTGTGAAATTGTACCATGGAACAAAGGAGTTAAGGGTCAAAAGGCTGGGGTTCTGTTTCCATTTAGTTTAGGACAAACCACTTCATCTCTTTAGGACTTGTTTTCCTTATCTGTACTAGATTTTTTTTAAAAAAAGTAATTTAATTTTTCTATCTCTGCTCTCTTCCAGTTCTAACCTCTTGGATTGCTGATTCAATAAAATAAGTGTAACTACCTTCCCCTCACAGGGGGGTCATGAGAACTAAATCAGTTAACTTATGCCAAACATATCAGTTCAGACCCAGCACATGGATGACTCTCAACAAGAAGTAGATCTTGCTGTTATCATTATTGTGTAGTTTCCAAAATTAATTTAACCCAAAGTATTTGGTGCCATCAGTGGATCTTTTCATTTACATGATATTCTTTTTTTTTTTTTTAATTTATTTATTTGACAGACAGAGATCACAGGTAGGTAGAGAGGCAGCCAGAGAGAGAGGAAGGGAAGCAGGCTCCCTGCCGAGCAGAGAGCCCGATGTGGGGCTCGATCCCAGGACCCTGGGATCATGACCTGAGCTGAAGGCAGAGGCTTTAACCCACTGAGCCACCCAGGCGCCCCCATTTACATGATATTCTTAAGGAAAAAGGCCAAGAGTTATTACTGCCATAACAATCTGGAACCCAGGTGATACTGACTTGAATTCAAGGGTCTGATTCTGGGTTTGGATCAATACCAGACCCATGTTGAGAATGCAGCTGCTTCTAAGCATATGTTCCATTTCATGCAATGAAGCTAAAATAATATGGAGGAAAATCCACAAAACCACTAGATTTTTAATTTTGTATATTATCTTCCCTTTCTTATCCTTTGCTATTTCCAAACCTTTACTTAAAATGCAGGGTGAGTTTAATTCTACTATCATGTTCTTGTTCTGTTGTTCATTAACACATTTAATAATCTTTGAGAGATTCGCTTTTACATATATAACTCACCTAGAGTTACATAGTGGTAAATTGGAATACTCATCTAGCATCAAGATCTATTCTGTCTTTTTTCCTTCAGTAATTCCTAGCATTTTAAAAATGTAACACTTGGGTTTTAAAAAAGGACTACTTTGAACAAATTCACACCGTACAAAAACACATGCACATTATTTTCAAAGGTCAAATAATGTATAATAGAAATTAAAGAGTGAAATTATCCACCCCCCCCAATCATTCCCCCTACCTTCCTTAGAAATAATTACTTGTAACAGTCTGGTATACATCATTTCAAATCCCATTTAATGTTGACCTATTAGATGTACATATACAAATATATAGGCTTCATTTTGTGTTGGTTTGCATAGAGGGATCATACTGTGTGTGTGTATAATAACTCACATTTTTACTTAATATATTTTGGAAGTCTTCTTGACTCACTATACAGATCCAACTCATTCTTTTGAGCTAATCAATACTCTTCCATATATGGCTATTTAATAATTCATGTAACAATTCTATTGGCAGATATTTGTGTTGATCCCAGTGTTTAAATTCTTCTGGAAGTGTTTCCAGAGGTTCTATTTGTGCCTCCTTGGGAACATAAATATTTCTCTTAGATACCAGGAAATGAGTGTTCTCTGAAGAATGTACATCTTACAAACAACGATGGCTTTTGGGACTTCATGTTAACTCTAGGGATAAATATTAAAAAACATCTCTGAGAGTAAGGGTGGGAATGTGGCGGAATAAAGGGGCCAGAATCCCTCATGGCCTCCTCAGAGAACAACTTTAATGACTGAATCATCCCTCAAATCTCTTCCAGCTGTAGTGTTCGAAGGATAAATCCATCCATCTCTGGCTCTCTCAGGGAACTCTTTGTGGCACCAACTCCCCACCATAAATATTTGTAGAATGATTGACTAGACCATATATTCTTTCACATTCAAGGATGCTGGATTGATAGCTGTGTCTGTGGTTCTCAGCAGATTCTACTTCTGGAGCGACTTGTTCATTTACCCATGGAGAAAGGGTACAGTTAGAGTGCATTTGGTCAGAAGTTTCATTCCCCCGTCTGAAAGTGAGATGGGTCAGTCATATGTGATTTCAAACCAAAGGTTCCTAGTTAATTTAGACATCAATATCTTGACATGAAGCAGTTAACTACAGACTTGCTGGTTAGGAAGAAGCTAAGGTTGAGGGACTAGAGCTGGGTCAGACTATCAGTTCCCCCACTAGTAGCTGAGAAACAAGTAGATTACTTAACTTTGCTCAAGATCATTTACGCAATGGGAATGCTAGTACAGGTTTGGACTACAAAAGAAGGTAAAACCTGTAAAATGCCTGTCATACAGTAGGTTCTCTTGGGGAATACGCGACAAGGCAAATGTGAAAATGCATCAGCTATCTGGATTATTAGCTAGGATGAGCTTATGCATCTATGAGATATAGCTGATATCAAGAAGTCACTTCAATCTTTCTGAGTCTGTTCCTTCACATGTAAAAATATCCAGCAGTCTTAGAATTTCCATTGCAGATCAACGGGTGCTTTCTTGGCAACTTTCTTGGGAACTCTTACTCATCCTTTATTCTTTTTGTCATTCCAACCTGGCAATTTTCGGTAGTATTAAGGATTATATTTATAATACTTGCTTAATGTGCTTTGAATCATATTATTTCTTTCAGGTGCATTTTGAATATTTAAAAAGATACGTGAAATTTTAATGGTTTTTAATTTTATTCTTTCTGATCAAAATATCTCTTACTACAATATGGCTATTTAGTCCCCATCATTGCTCAGAAATTGTTTTACTTGATGTATTGATAAAAATGAATGGCTAACAAACTCCTTGAAATTTATAATGAAGCAACAACCCTTGGACTAGGGAAAGAAATATTAATTTATCCTGGGGCTGGGAAAAAGCTTCCTCTGGGGAGATGCTCATACTCTCCTGATCCGGTTCTGAAACAAGACTCAGGTCAGAGGCTCCAGGAAGGAAAAAATACAGACACTGGGGATTTCTCTGACTCAAAATTTAAATATAACAATGATACCTTATAGCTTAATGAGTTTAGTACAAATCTGAGATGCTCACAGTTATTAACAATTCAGTGACCTTCAACCCAGTCTGCCCTCTCTGCTCTCATCTAGTCTCATGTTTGCTGGCAGCCAGGAATGGTACAAAGGGGAAGGTCTTTCATACAGATGCAGTAGCCTGGAGGCAGAATAGGTTTCTTTTCTTTTCTTTCTTTTTTTTTTTTTTTTTTTGACTTGAGTTTTCATTTTAATCCCAGTTAGTTAAAATACAGTGTTATATCAGTTTTGGGTGTACAACATAGTGAATCATAATTCCATATTAACACCTGGTATTCCTCATGCCAAGTGCCCTCCCTAATTCCTGTCACCAACTTCTCCCAGCCCCTTGCACCCCTCCCCTATAGTAACCATCAGTTTGTTTTCTATATTTAAAAGTCTGTTTCTTGGTTTCTCTCTTTTTCTCCCATTTGCTCATTTATTTCTTAAATTCCAAATATGAATGAAACCATACAGTATTTGTCTTTCTCTGACTTACTTTGCTTAGCATAATACTCTCTGACTCCATCCATGTTGTTGTAAATGGCAAAATTTCATTCTTTTTTATGGCTGAATAATATTCCATTGTATAAATATCCCACATCTTCTCTATCCATTCATCAGTTGTTGGGCACTTGGGCTGCTTCCATATCTTGGCTATTGTAAATAATGCTGCTTTAAACTTTGGGGGACATGTATCCCTTTGAATTAGTGATTTTGTATTCTTTGCCTAAATACCCAGTAGTGCAATTGCTGGATCATAGGGTAAACCCATTTTTTTTTTTTTAATTTCTTTTCAGCACAACAGTATTCGTTGTTTTTGCACCACACCCAGTGCTCCATGCAGTATGTGCCCTCCCTAATACCCACCACCTGGCTCCCCCAACCTCCCCCCCACCCCTCCCCGCCCCTTCAAAACCCTCAGGTTATAAAATCTTAGACAATTCCCCTCTTTGCCCTGAGCCACTTCATTACCTCATCCATATGCTAATTTTCTCATGGAGGCCCTCTGTCACTGTGTGTTTGTGAGAGGAGGGGGACACAGAAGCCCTCTTTCTGGAGCTTGGGATTTGAGAGTCGGGGCCATGAGAAGACATATCCCCTTTCTATTCTAATCTTAAATAAGCAGCTGTAGGTTGTGTGGGGGAATCTCCACTTCTTTTAGGTGTCAAAGAAAGCTGATGACTGAGAGAAGAGATGAATAATGTTTCCAGCCTTTTGATATATTTAGAAAATAATGAGAGGCCCTTGGCTCAGTCAGTAAAGCGTCCGCTTTTGGCTCAGCTCATGATCCCAGGGTCCTGGGATAGAGGCCTGCATTGGGCTCCCTGCTCAGCAGGAAGCCTGCATCTCCCTCTCCCACTCCCCAGTTTGTGTTCCCTCTCTTGCTGTTTCTCTCTCTGTCAAATAAATAAATAAAATCTTAAAAAAAAAAAGAATGAAAGTCTTTTTTGCCATTAGTTTTAATCATTTCAACTAAGCACCATGTGCTGCTGGCTGGAAGTGATGCATGCCCCATCAGAGATTTGGCATATGTGACCATTAAAGATGATGACTGATTGGCTTTGCTCTTTTGAACATGTAGGCACATCCACAGCAAGTCAGCTCACCTGTTGTTTCATAATCCTCAGTACCATGTGTTGCCAAGACCCATTTTTCTCGTCAGTTGCTCTGCTCTGCACTAGAGGGACGGGGCGGGGGGGACCAGGTTTATGGTGAGACACAGGGTGAGATATGGAGAGTGATTTTTCCAGGACTGGTATCAGTATGTGTGTAGTTTAGAGCATCCGTTTAATACCTTGTCTGGCATCAAAGTATGAGGAGCTTACTTTAAGGCCCTGTCTAATTATTGTAGGGATGTCATGTACTGTAGCCCATCTTAATGGTCCTTACAACCCAGACTGAGGAGATATAATCATCTATAGGGACTATGTTCTGTGCCAGCTATGATAAAAATGATCAGTTAATAGACTTTATTTATTTCTTAGGATGTTTTTCTTATACACTAATTAGCATAAGAATGTAGCCAGGGGTTTACTGCCGAACTTCATTTCTGGTTGACCAAATACCAATTTTTCTTTCTGTTACCTGTTTGGTGATTAGGTTTTCCATGGAGACAGTAAATTGAACCAGTGATAGTAACAAGGAGCTGAGTCTTGGTTTGTCTGTTTGCTGGGCTATGGATACCCATTGCATGAATGCACTGTGGGCTGCAACCCCAGTGCTGAATAGACAGCTAATGAAGGCAAGAAGGGGAGAGGAACTTCCCTGCAAAAAGTTGAACATAGAATTATCATATGGCACAGAAGTTCCACCCCTAGGTACATACTTAGAAGAATTGGAAACAGGTACTTGGGCAAGTATTTGTACACAAAAGTTTATAGTAACACTATTCACAATAGTCAAAGGTGGGAACAACCTAAATAGCCAACAACAGATGAATGATAAGTAAATTGTGGTATATACATATGGCAGATTATTATTCAGCCATAAGAAGAAATAAAGTAATGATAGATGCTACAGTGTGTATGAACACTGAATAAATATGCCAAGTTAAAGAAGACAAAGAAAAGATCACATATTATATAATTCCAATTTTTAAAAAGATTATTTATTTATTAATTTTTGCAAGGAGAGAGGGAGAGCGAGTGAACACAGGTGGGGGGAGGGGGAGAGGGAGAAGCAGACCCCACTGAGCAGGAAGCCTGATGCAGGGCTTGATCCCAGGACCCTGGGATCATGACCCAAGCCAAAGGCAGACGTTTAACCAACAAAATCACCCAGGTGCTTACTTTTTTATATATTAAATTAAACTCAAAATAGATTAAAGACTTAAATATAAGACCCCAAACAATAAAACTCCTAGAAGAAAACAGGCAGTAAGCTCTTTGACATTGGTCTTAGCAGTATTTTTTTGGACTTCTTTTTTTTTTTTTTTTTTTTTTTCAGGAAGGACAACAAAAGCAAAAATGAACAAGTGGGACTATATCAAACTAAAAAGCTTTGAACCACAAAAGGAAACCACAAAAAAATTAAAAGATAACCTACTAATTAGGAGAGGATACTCACAAATGACATATCAGATAAGGGGTTACTATCCAAAATCTGTAAAATCGCATAGAACTCAATATCAAAAAATCCCAAATAATCCAATTTAAAAATGACAGGGAACTATTGAAAAGGTATTTTTCCAAAGTAGACATAGAGGCACATGAAAAGATACTCAGTATCACTAACCATCAGGGAAATTCAAATCAAAACCACAGTGAAATATCACCTCATACCTGTCAACATGGGTTTATTTAAAAAAAAAAAAGTTTTGGAGAGGATGTGAAGAAAAGGGAACCCCCATGCACTGTTGGTGGGAATGTAAATTGGTAAAGCCACTATGAGAGACACTATGGAGATTCTTCAGAAAGTTAAAACTATAACCACCATATGATTCAGCAATTCCACTTCTAGGTATTCTTTGGAAAAAATAGGAAAACACTAATTTGAAAAGACATATGCATTCCCGTGTTCATTGCAACATTATTTGCAATAGCAAAGACATGGAAGCAGCCCAATTTATGTCCTTTTGATGGATGAATGGATAAAGAAATGCTGTGTAGATAGATAGAGTGATAGAATCTATCTACAGACATACAGTGGGATATTACACAGCTATAAAAAGAATGAAATCTTGACATTTTAGTAACATAAATGGACCTATATATAGGGTATTATGCTAAGTGAACTAAGTTAGAGAAAGACAAATACCATAGGATTTCACTTTTATGTGGAATCCAAACGAAAAAACAGAACAAAGAAAACAAAACAGAGACAGACTCATAAATACAGAGAACAAACTGTTGCAGAGGACAGGTGGAGGGGGTTGGGCAAAATAGGTGAAGGGGATTAAGAGGTACAATCTTCCAGTTGTAAAATAAATGAGACATGGATATAATATATAGAATAGGGAATATAGCCAATTATAACAACTTTACAATGATGGGTGGTAACTTGAATTATTGTTGTGACCATTTTGTAATGTTTGTAAATATCAAATCAATACATTGTTCACCTGAAACTAATACTAAAATTACATGTCAGTTATTCTTCCAGAAGAAATCAACTATGAAATATCACCTCACACCCCTTAGATTGGTTACTATCAAAGAAAAAAATAGAAAATAGCAAGTGCTTGTGAAGATGTGGAAAACTTGGAGCCTAATACACTGTTGGTGGGAAAGTCAAATGGTGTAACTGCTGTGAAAACAGTTTACTTTTCAAAAAATAAAAAATAGAATTACCATATAATCTAGCAATTCTACTGGGTAGATAACTCCCCACAATTGAAAGCAATGTATTGAATAGATGTTTGTATACCTGTGTTCATAGAAGCATTATTAAAAGTAGCTAACACTGCCTATGTTCTCCTCTATGATTCTGATGGATTCCTGTCTCACGTTGAGATCTTTTATCCATTTCAAGTTTATCTTTGTGTATGGTGTAAGAGAATGGTCGAGTTTCATTCTTCTACATATAGCTGTCCAATTTTCCCAGCACCATTTATTGAAGAGACTGTCTTTTTTCCACTGTATATTTTTTTCCTGCTTTGTCGAAGATTATTTGACCATAGAGTTGAGGGTCCATATCTGGGCTCTCTACTCTGTTCCACTGGTCTGTGTGTCTGTTTTTATGCCAGTACCATGCTGTCTTGGTGATCACAGCTTTGTAGTAAAGCTTGAAATCAGGCATGGGGAAAGGGGAACCCTCTTACACTGTTGGTGGGAATGCAAGATGGTGCAGCCACTTTGGAGAACAGTGTGGAGATTCCTTAAGAAATTAAAAATAGAGCTTCCCTATGACCCTGCAATTGCACTACTGGGTATTTACCCCAAAGATACAGATGTAGTGAAAAGAAGAGCCATCTGTACCCCAATGTTTATAGCAGCAATGGCCACGGTCACCAAACTGTGGAAAGAACCAAGATGCCCTTCAATGGATGAATGGATAAGGAAGATATGGTCCATATACACTATGGAGTATTATGCCTCCATCAGAAAGGATGAATACCCAACTTTTGTATCAACATGGACAGGACTGGAAGAGATTATGCTGAGTGAAATAAGTCAAGCAAAGAGAGTCAATTATCATATGGTTCCACATATTTGTGGAGCATAAGAAATAACACGGAGGACATGGGGAGATGGAGAGGAGAAGGGAGTTGAGGGAAATTGAGGGGGGAGATGAACCATGAGAGACTATGGACTCTGAAAAACAATCTGAGGGTTTTGAAGGGGCGGGGGGTGGGAAGTTAGGTCAGCCTGATGGTGGATATTATGGAGGGCACGTATTGCATGGAGCACTGGGTGTGGTGCATAAACAATGAATTCTGGTACACTGAAAAGAAATTAAAAAAAAAAAAGTAGCTAACACATGGAAGCAACTCAAGTTGTCCCCCTGTGGAAGAGAGGATAAGCAAGATGTGCTACATGCTAATAATGGGATATTATTCAGTATTTATTTATTCATTTATTTTTAAAATATTTTATTTATTTATTTGACAGACAGAGATCACAAGTAGGCAGAGAGAGGGAGGGGGAAGCAGACTCCCCTGCTGAGCAGAGAGCCTGATGGGGAGCTAGATCCCAGCACCCTGAGATCATGACCTGAGCTGAAGGCAGAGGCTTAACGCACTGAGCCACCCAGGTGCCCCTTATTCAGTATTTTAAAAAGAAGGAAATTCTGACACATACTACAACATGGACGAATTTTTAGGACATTTGCTAAGTGAAATAAGCCAGTCATAAAAAGGCAAATACCAGATGATTCTACTAATACAAGATACCTAGACCTGTCAAATTCATAGAAGCAGGAGGTAGAATGATGGTTGTGAATGCTGAGGGAATTGGGAATGGAGTATCTTCATTTAACAGGTAATAGTTTCAGTTTTGGTGTGTTAAAAACAGTTCTGGAGGTTGGTAGTGGTGATGGTAGCACAACATTATGAATGTATTTAATACCACTGAACTATACATTTGAACGTGGTTTAAATGGTAAACTTTATGATCTGTGTATTTTGCAAAAAAAAAAAAAAATGGGAGGAATTATAACCATCTTAATAGGTGTGAGTTATACCTTACTGTTTTGGTTTACATTTTCCTGGTGAATATGTTATTGAACATCTTTCCATGGCCTCTTGTATATCTTCTTTGGAGAAATGTCTATTCACATATTTGACTACTTTTAATGCAGTTGTCTTTATTGTTGAGTCATGAGAGGTTTTTTTTAATAGTCTAAATACTATAACCTTAACAAATATGTGATTTACAAATATTTTCTCCTGTTCTGAAGGGTTTTTTTTTTCACTTTCCCAATCATGTCCTTTGATGCACAAAAGGTTTTAATTTTAGTAAGTTCAATTTATTATTTTTTTTCTTTCATTGTTCATGCTTTTGGTTACATAACTAAAATCCATTGCCACATTCAAGGTTATAAAGACTTACTCCTATGCTTCCTTTTAAGATTTTTATGGTTTTCACTGTTTTATTTAGGTGTTGATCTATTTTGAGTTAATTTATGTATATAGTATGAGGGAGAGTTCCGAACCCTTATTTTGCATGTTGATATCCACTTGTTCCAGGACTGTTTGTTGATTAAATTACTTAAAATGTTTTACATCCATCTTACATCCTAAGCTGAAGATGTTATTATCTATCAACTACGTGTACATTCATCTAAGTCAATAAACTAACTTAATTGTGATATAATACAAAGTGAAGACAGGAAATTTGTAATTGGATATTATGTATTTTACTCTATAAATGCTCATGTACCACTATACTAGAAGACTTCAGGTTTTCATGTGCTTGCACATAAGTATAGAATGACTATAACTGTGGAGCAATATTTTTTAGAAGTGACTCAAACATGGTCATCAGTGGTTTTCTGAAATGAACAACTCTTTCTTAAGCAAAACAAAGCAATTTTTCCCTCATTCATATGGCAGTTGAATTCAGTGAATTTTAAAACCATGCTAAAAATATGTTGTGCTTCTATGTAGAACAGAGTTAACTTAGATCCTTAAAGATCATAAAATGGCTTTTCATTTCCGTTCTATGTAAAATGTCCCACCTACATGATTTCACATCTGAAAGTTGTGCAGAATGCAGTGGAATTGATCGTGTCTGACTATTCTACTCCCTGTAGGACATGTAGTACCCTTAGCCATTTTTGTTGAATCTTGGCAATACCCATGTCCCCAGAACTTAACAAAAAATTAAAAAACACCCCACTCCTTTTTTTCAAATGCCCTCACAATGTGTTAAGATAGTGTCTGCCAGGTTTCTCCACTGCACAATGACTACTTTTCCCATTGTAATTAATAAATACTTGAGACAAGATTCTCTAAGACTGTGCAAATATCTTGTTTCTTCTTAATTACCCACCAATTTCAACATCTGTTAGTGGATTTTGCCTACAGTAATTATTTCTATGGTGTCTAATGATGATTTCCTATTTTCATCATTCCTTCTACATTTGATTGGAATGCTTCTTTAAGAAAGAATTTTCTTTTCTCCCCCTTTTATTCACTTACTCAGTTATTTATTTATGTCCATTTGGATTCATGGATATTTATTTTATTTTGGGGTTTTAATCCAAGAATATTAACCCAAGAATATTTTCCAATATTGGTTTTAATCCAAGAATATTTATCCAAGAATATTAAACCCAAGAACTGGATTTAATATTTTAATATTATTCCTCAAAATTTTCCAGCTTTGGCCCTTAAGGGGGCTCTTTCTGGTTAGATTATGTATTCCTTTGACATGCCCCAACTTCCTACACAAATTTTCTTTTCTTGGTACTTTCTTACTGCCTGGCACCACAAAATTCTCTAAGCTCCTCATATATTTCCAGGCCCCAGCCCTGGAATCAACTGCTTACCTGAGAATTATTGAAGAATTATACTTAGAAATCAAGATCTGGGCACTAGATGTGCTAAGTGCTCCTGGGGTATTCCAGCTTCTTGACTGTTTCAGCAGATAGAGCAGTGGGATAAATGCATGAATCCTAGCCACTTTTAGTATTAGATACAGTCTATCCTGTCTGTCCGTCCATCCATCCATCCATCCATCCATCCATCCATCCATCCATTCATCCATCTCTTTATCCAAAATCTGTTAAACTATATGCTGATGCTGATACCTCCTCAGGCTTTGTAATTTTTCTTCTTGTAGTGAGAAATCAAATTCTCATTACCTACGATGCATTTACTTAATTGTTTAACCCAAATACATATAAAGTAGTTTCACAACTGCTAACTCATACCTAATAGGGAACATTTTAAATATACTACTCTTAAGACTTATTACATTTTAAAAAGTAGCTGTAGATAATAACATGAAATAGAATGTATAATTTTTCCCATTTTACAGATAACCAAGGGTCAAAAGAGTTTTGATAACTTCTCCAGGGTTAGACATGGAAGACTTACTTCCAAAACTGATGGACTTTCCTATAAACTAAGCAGAAGTAGAACTAACCTTTCTTCTAAATGAAACTTTAGGTCAAGTCTCAATATACAAAACTAAAAAACCGAATTGCTCTTGTTCAGGGAGAAGTAGATGCCTTCCTAGGATGGTGCTAAGCCCTCTGGGGAATCTTAGATTTTTGGAGAATGATGAAACATATTACCGCTTTTGACAAAACTCATTTTCCTAGAATAATTCTAATTCTAGGCATCAATAACCTGTGATTACAAAATGAAGTAAAATTAACCAAATGACAAAATGATAATGGCTTAAGATTCTATGCCTCCTCTTATTACCTAATTTAAAACTCACAGTGTTTTGGCTAAAGATGCCATGTCTAGTTGTCCCCAAAGCTACCTACTCTAGACATGGGTTCCAATTCTTTCTCTTTGATGTGTTTTACCATCAACATCTAGAAGCTCTGTTGGTCTCAGGATCTCACAAAGCCTTTAATCAACTATACCCCATTAGCTTCTAACTGTTCTTTGCTCACCCATTAACTTGCATCTCACCAAGTGTCATGAAAAGTTTCTATCCCTTATCTCTTCAATCATAAGTGCTCAAACCTAGTTGAGGTGGCTGGTTTGGGATAAACCCCATGCCTTCCACTCAAATAAAACATCCTAGTCCCCCCTTTTATGACAGCAAGTCTGTTGTATAGATACAAACAGATATGGATAGGTGGAAATAGGTGACAGGGAGAGAAATATGGGTTAGACCACCAGCTCTCAAATTATTATGCAAAGTCCTAGGGCTACTTAAAGCCACTCTAGGAAAAGAGAGTTTTAAGGAAATTGATAAGATCTTCAATTTTCTTCATGTGTTTTTCCCTGACTTTCTGCCCAGAACAACCCTGTGGTGAGAAGTAGCTTTTTTTCTCTTCCTTTCACAACTGCCCTTCTCCAGATTTACAAAAGAAACACATGTCTTTCACGTGCCCAAATCTTAACATGAGGCATCGCCCTGATGTGTAAAAAATGGTAAATTCAAACAATATGATAATTGAAAATATTGATTTTTGTCTTGGGAAAATAAATGATTCTAATGACTAAGTAATGAATCACTTTGCAAGTCATAGGTTTCTAATTCCTCACTTTCAACAAAATTTAAGGGGCACCTAATGAAGTTATCAACTGATAGATTATAAAAATAATTTTTAAAACAATTTTGTGGAGATTTTCAATCATATACAAAGGTAGTGAGACCTTTATAATGAATTCCCACACACCCATCATCCAGCTTCAAAAGTTATCAACATTCTGCCCACTCTTGAAAAAAATATTTCCAGCTTTGCCACTATATGAATTTTGGCATATTTTTAGAAGGAATTCAAAGAATTGCTATAACCACTTAAAAACAAAAATCCCCTTCTATTCCTATGTAGGTATGTAAGTAACAGGGTTTCTTAGAGCTTTTATCTATAGAACATGAAAAATAGGAATATATTTGATATTAAGCCCTGTCTCATTCTAGGATTATATTATATTTTATTCCAGGATTATATTAAAAACAGGGACCCAACTATCTGTTTTTAAATAAAATTTTTTAAAATTTATTTGAGAGAGAGAGTAAGAGAGAAAGAGAACACAAGTGGGGAGGGGCAGAAGGAGGGAGAAGCAGATTCCTCACTGAGCAGGGATCCTGACATGGGGCTCCATCCCAGGACTCCAGAATTATGACTTGAGCCAAAGGCAGATGTTTAACCGACTGAGCCACCCAGGTGCCAGAGGCCCAAATAGCCAATTAAAGATTAATTTACAATAAAATTTTACATTTGAGTTAATAATTATCAAAATTGGTAATATATTTATGTTTTTTAATGAGCCATTCACTTTTAATTATTACAATAACCTCATAAATATGTATATCTTTTTGATCGTAAAAAATTTAACTTTTAGGGCACCTACGTGGCACAGTTAAGTTGCTAACTCTTGATTTTGTCTCATGTCAGGATCTCAGTGTTGTGGGGTTAGGCTCCCTGCTGGGCATGGAGCCTGCTTGATTCTCTCTCTCCCTCTTCTTCTGCCCCTCCCCTCCCACATGAAGTCATGCACTCTCTACAAAATAAAACTTTAAAAATTCATTGTATTTATACTGTTTTTCATTGCAGAGAAGTTTTAATAGGATAAATAAAAAATTTTCTTCAGCCATAAAATAAATTGCATTAATATAAAATATGTGAGGGAGGAATTAAGATGGGGGAGAAGTAGCAGGTTGAGATGACATCAGGTAGCAGGAGATCAGCTAGATAGTTTATCAAACCATTGCAATCACCTAAAAATCCAACAGGAGATCTAAGAGAAGAAGAGCAACAATTCTAGAAACAGAAAATTGGCCACTTTCTGAAAAGTAGGACCTTCGGAGAAGTGAGTCTGAAGCAACGGGAAGATAGACCGCGGGGGGAGGGGCCGACTCCTGGCAAGCAGTGGAGCAATGGAGCACTAAATCAGGACTTTTTAAAGTCTGCTCCTCTGAGGGACATTGCTCCAGAGGCTAAACCGGGGTGAAGCCCATGCATGGCCAACGTGTCCCCAGGTCCCGTGGGGTCACAGAAGGATAGGGGGTGTCTGAGTGTCACAGAGCTCCCAGGTATTAGAGCGGGGAAGCCAGCTACAGAAACAGAGCTGAGTGAGCTCTCAACTCGGGGTTACCTTGAACTCGTCAGGTTGGGTGAGCTCGGAGCGCGGCTGGAGGCCAGGGAGACGGGAGTGATCAAGCGCTTTTCTCTGAGGGCGCACTGAGGAGTGGGGCCCTGAGCTCTTGGCTCCTCCGGCCAGAGATTGGGAGGCTGCCATTTTCATTCTTGTCCTCTGGAACTCTACAGAAAGTGTTTAGGGAATGAAAGCTCCCGAAAGGGAACTGAGCGGATTACTTAGCCTGGCCCCTGGTAAGGGCGGTGCAATTCCACCTTGGGCAAAGACACTAGAGAATCACTACAACAGGCCCCTCCCCCAGAAGATCCACAAGAAATCCAGCCAAGACCAAGTTCACTTACCAAGAAGAAAAGCGGAATTCCAGAGGAGGAGAAAACAAAGCATGGAATTCATGGCTTTCTCCCCGTGATTCTTTAGTCTTGCAGTTAATTAATTTTTTTTATTTTATTTTTTTTTCTTCTGCTAAATTTTTTTTTAACTTTTACCCTTTCCTCTTTTAACATTTTTTAACTAATTTATCTTAACAATACCTTTCATTAAAAAAAAATAATCTTTTTTGAAACTGCATTATTATAGTCATATTTTATCCTTCATTGTATCTAACTTTGTTTTTTGTATACACATATGGTTTTTTCTTCCAAAAAATTTGGGGTACAACTTCTTCTAATAGGTCAAAATATACCCTAAATCTAACTCCGGGCTTGTTCTAGTCTCCAACCCAAGCAAAGTCTCTCCACTTTCTTTTTCTTTATTCTTCCAACCAACTTACTTTATTAACTCTTTTTTTAGAAATTAAAAAAAATTTTTTTTTCATCTTTATAGGCATATTCCATCCCTTCATTGTGTTTACCCTTATATATGTTTTTCATTCTTTAAAATTTTGGGAGGTAGTTTTTTCTAAGAGACCAAAATCCTCCCAAATTAAGTGGGTGACCCTGTTCTAGTCACCAGTCTAATATATACATATATATTTTCTTTTTTATATTTTTTCTTTATTTGTTTTCTTTTTTTTAACTTTTTTTTTCTTGAACTTCTTTT
Organism: Enhydra lutris kenyoni; assembly: GCF_002288905.1. Taxonomy (NCBI): domain Eukaryota; kingdom Metazoa; phylum Chordata; class Mammalia; order Carnivora; family Mustelidae; genus Enhydra; species Enhydra lutris. The sequence goes on along the minus strand of NW_019154144.1, from coordinate 3,857,776 downwards.
TATCCCCTTTCTTCCTCCCACAACTTGAGGTCTCTTCTGATTTGGTTAAAGCACATTTTCCTGGGGTATTTTATTTGCTCCTTCATATATTCTTATCTGGACAAAAAAAAAGGTGGAAAAACTCACCACAAGAAAAAGAACAAGAGGCAGTACCAAAGGTTAGGGACCTAATCAATATGGACATTGGTAATATGACAGATCTAGAGTTCAGAATGACGATTCTCAAGGTTTTAGCCGGGCTCGAAAAAGGCATGGAAGATATTAGAGAAAACCTCTCTGGAGAGATAAAAGCCCTTTCTGGAGAAATGAAAGAACTAAAATCTAACCAAGTTGAAATCAAAAAGCTATTAATGAGGTGCAATCAAAATGGAGGCTCTTACTGCTAAGATAAATAAGACAGAAGAAAGAATTAGTGATATAGAAGACCAAATGACAGAGAATAAAGAAGCTGAAGAAAAGAGAGACAAATACTGGACCATGAGGGGAGAATTCGAGAGGTAAGTGACACCATAATACGAAACAACATTAGAATAACTGGGATTCCAGAAGAAGAAGAAAGAAAGAGGGGAGCAGAAGGTATATTGGAGAGAATTATTGTAGAGAATTTCCCTAATATGGCAAAGGGAACAAGCATCAAAATCCAGGAGGTACAGAGAACCCCCCTCAAATTCAATAAGAATAGGTCCACACCCCATCACCTAATAGTAAAATTTACAAGTCTTAGTGACAAAGAGAAAATCCTGAAAGCAGCCCGGGAAAAGAAGTCTGTAACACACAAGGGTAAAAATATTAGATTGACAGCGGACTTATCCACAGAGACCTGGCAGGCCAGAAAGAACTGGCATGATATATTCAGAGCACTAAGTGAGAAAAACATGCAGCCAAGAATACTATATCCAGCTAGGCTATCATTGAAAATAGAAGGAGAGATAAAAAGCTTCCAGGACAAACAAAAACTGAAAGATTTGCAAACACCAAACCAGCTCTACAAGAAATATTGAAAGGGGTCCTCTAAGCAAAGAGAGACCCAAAAAGTAGTAGATCAGAAATGAACAGAGACAATATACAGTAACAGTCACCTTACAGGCAATACGATGGCACTAAATTCATATCTCTCAATAGTTACCCTGAATGTTAATGGGCTAAATGCCCCAATCAAAAGACACAGGGTATCAGAATGGATCAAAAAACAAAACCCATCAATATGCTGCCTACAAGAAACTCATTTTAGACCCGAGGACACCTCCAGATTTAAAGTGAGGGGGTTGAAAACAATTTACCATGCTAATGGACATCAGAAGAAAGCTGGAGTGGCAATCTTTATATCCGATCAATTAGATTTTAAGCCAAAGACCATAATAAGAGATGAGGAAGGACACTATATCATACTCAAAGGGTCTGTCCAACGAGAAGACCTAACAATTTTAAATATCTATGCCCCTAACATAGGAGCAGCCAACTATATAAACCAATTAATAAAATCAAAGAAATACATCAACAGTAATACAATAATAGTAGGGGATGTTAACACCCCCCCTCACTGAAATGGACAGATCATTCAAGCAAAAGATCAACAAGGAAATAAAGGCCTTAAATAACACACTGGACCAGATGGACATCACAGATATATTCAGAACATTCCATCCCAAAGCAACAGAATACACAGTCTTCTCTAGTGCACATGGAACATTCTCCAGAATAGATCACATCCTGGGTCCTAAATCAGGTCTCAACTGGTATCAAAAGATTGGGATCATTCCCTGCATATTTTCAGACCACAATGCTCTGAAGCTAGAACTCAATCACAAGAGGAAATTTGGAAAGAACCCAAATACATGAAGACTAAACAGCATCCTTCTAAAAAATGAATGGGTCAACCAGGAAATTAAAGATGAATTGAAAAAAAAATCATGGAAACAAATGATAATGAAAACACAATGGTTCAAAATCTTTAGGACACAGCAAAGGCAGTCCTGAGAGGAGAATATATAGTGATACAAGCCTTTATCAAGAAACAAGAAAGGTCTCAGGTGCACAACTTAACCCTAGACTTAAAGGAGCTGGAGAAAGAACAACAAAGGAAGCCTAAACCCAGCAGGAGAAGAGAAATCATAAAGATCAGAGCAGAAATCAATGAAATAGAAACCCAAAAAACAATAGAACAAATCAACAAAACTAGGAGCTGGTTCTTTGAAAGAATTAGTAAGATTGACAAACCCCTGGCCAGACTTATCAAAAAGAAAAGAGAAAGGACCCAAATAAATAAAATCATGAATGAAAAAGGAGCGATCACAACCAACACCAAAGAAATACAGACAATTATAAGAACATACTATGAGCAACTCTACACCAACAAATTTGGCAATCTGGAAGAAATGGATGCATTCCTAGAGACATATAAACTACCACAACTGAACCAGGAAGAAATAGAAAACCTGAACAGACCCATAACCCATTAGAGATTGAAACAGTCATCAAAAATCTCCAAACAAAAGCCCAGGGCCAGATGGCTTCTCGGGGGAATTCTACCAAACATTTAAAGAAGAATTAATTCCTATTCTCCTGAAACTCTTCCAAAAAATAGAAATGAAGGAAAACTTCCAAATTCATTTTATGAGGCCAGCATCACCTTGATCCCAAAACCAGACAAGGGTCCCATCAAAAAAGAGAACTACAGACCAATATCCTTGATGAACACAGATGCGAAAATTCTCACCAAAATACTAGCCAATAGGACTCAACAGTATATTAAAAGGATTATTCACCACGACCAAGAGGGATTTATTCTAGGGCTGCAAGCTTGGTTCAACATTTGCAAATCAATCAATGTGATACAATACATTAGTAAAAGAAAGAACAAGAACCATATGATACTCTCAATAGATGCAGAAAAAGCATTTGACAAAGTACAACATCCCTTCCCAATCAAAACTCTTCAAAGTGTAGGGATAGAGGGCACATACCTCAATATTATCAAAGCCATCTATGAAAAACCCACCACAAATATCATTCTCAATGGAGAAAAACCTGAAAGCTTTTCCGCTAAGGTCAGGAACACGGCAGGGATGATCGTTATCACCCCTGCTATTCAACATAGTACTAGAAGTCCTAGCCTCAGCAATCAGACAACAAAAAAAAATTACAGGCATTCAAATTGGCAAAGAAGCAGTCAAACTATCACTCTTTGCAGATGATGTGATACTATATGTGGAAAACCCAAACGACTCCACTCCAAAACTGCTAGAACTTGTACAGGAATTCAGTAAAGTGTCAGGATATAAAATGAATGCACAGAAATCAGTTGTATTTCTCTACACCAACAACAAGACAGAAGAAAGAGAAATTAAGGAGTTAATTCCATTTACATTTGCACCCAAAACCATTAGATACCTAGGAATAAACCTAACCAAAGAGGCAAAGAATCTATACTCAGAAAACTATAAAGTACTCATGAAAGAAATTGAGGAAGACACAAAGAAATGGAAAAATGTTCCATGCTCCTGGATTGGAAGAACAAATGTTGTGAAAATGTCTATGCTACCTAAAGCAATCTACACATTTAATGCAATCCCTATCAAAATCCCATCCATTTTTTTTTCAAAGAAATGGAACAAATAATCCTAAAATTTATATGGAACCAGAAAAGACCTCGAATAGCCAGAGGAATATTGAAAGAGAAAGCCAAAGTTGGTGGCATCACAATTCCGGACTTCAAGCTCTATTACAAAGTTGTCATCATCAAGACAGTATGGTACTGGCACAAAAACAGACACATAGATCCATGGAACAGAATAGAGAGCCCAGAAATAGACCCTCAACTCTATGGTCAACTAATCTTTGACAAAGCGGGAAAGAATGTCCTATGGAAAAAAGACTGCCTCTTCAACAAATGGTGTTGGGAAAATTAGACAGCCACATGCAGAAAAATGAAGTTGGACTATTTCCTTACACCACACATGAAAATAGACTCAAAATGGATGAAGGACCTCAATGTGAGAAAGGAATCCATCAAAATCCTTGAGGAGAACACAGGCAGCAACCTCTTTGACCTCAGCCGCAGCAACTTCTTCCTAGGAACATCGTCAAAGGCAAGGGAAGCAAGGGCAAAAATGAACTATTGGGATTTCATCAAGATCAAAAGCTTTTGCACAGCAAAGGAAATAGTTAACAAAACCAAAAGACAACTGACAGAATGGGAGAAGATATTTGCAAATGACATATCAGATAAAGGGCTGGTATCCAAAATCTATAAAGAACTTATCAAATTCAACACCCAAAGAACAAATAACGCAATCAAGAAATGGGCAGAAGACATGAATAGACATTTCTGCAGAGAAGACATCCAGATGGCCAACAGACACATAAAAAAGTGCTCCATATCACTCGGCATCAGGGAAATACAAATCAAAACCACAATGAGATATCACCTCACACCATTCAGAATGGCTAAAATTAACAAGTCAGGAAATGACAGAAGCTGGCGAGGATGCGGAGAAAGGGGAACCCTCCTACACTGTTGGTGGGAATGCAAGCTGGTGCAACCACTCTGGAAAACAGTGTGGAGGTTCCTCAAAAAACTGAAAATAGAGCTACCCTATGACCCAGCAATTGCACTACTGGGTATTTACCCTAAAGATAAAAACGTAGTGATCCAAAGGGGCATGTGCACCCGAATGTTTATAGCAGCAATGTCTACAATAGCCAAACTATGGAAAGAACCTAGATGTCCATCAACAGATGAATGGATAAAGAAGATGTATATATATAGAAGATGTATATATAAAGAAGATTTTATACACACACACAAATGAAATCTTGCCGTTTGCGATGACGTGGATGGAACTAGAGGGTATTATTCTTAGTGAAATTAGTCAATCGGAGAAAGACAACTATCATATGATCTCCCTGATATGAGGAAGTGGAGATGCAACGTAGGGGGCTTGGGGGGTAGGATAAGAATAAATGAAACAAAATGGGATTGGGAGGGAGACAAACCATAAGAGACTTATTCTCACAAAACAAACTGAGGATTGCTGGGGGGTAGGTAGGGAGAGGGTCGTGGTGTTATGGACATTGGGGAGGGTATGTCCTATGGTGAGTGCTGTGAAGTGTTTATCCGTGTAAACCTGGTGATTCACAGACCTGTACCCGTGGGGATAAAAATACATTATATGTTTATAAGAAATAATTAAAAATTTAAAAAATTCTTAAAAAAAGATAAAATATTTGAGGAAAATGGAATGGGGAATACTAGTTTAAAAGTACAAAGAACAATACAAAGTTTCTATTAAGACTCTTTATGTATTTTTTTAATGGAAAACGATATCAAATGGCTATGGTATTTTATTCCATGGGATACATGTAGGAGAAGATTGCTTCAGTGATTTAACAGTTTAATTGTGAAATGTCAACATTTAAAAGATGCTAGAAATTATATTCTTTGTAACTTGTGAAAATTTCAAATATCAATTTAAAGTTTTGTCAAGGTATACATAGTTTTACAAAAAAATTCTTATGTCTGAAGACCACTGGATGATACTCATATTGTGGGCTTTTAATGCAGTCACCTAAAATTTCATTTTAATGTAAGAAGAGAAGGAAGATGGTGTGTTGAGGAAAAGAGTGATCTCTTAGTGTTTGAATTACCTGAGTCTTCTGAACAATATGCTATAATGATAGTATCCATGTTTGACTTCCAAAAGACCACCAGAAGACGTGTTGCTCATGCTAAGGTGCATTTATTATACCTATGTAAGGGAAGAGGCAACCTGATATCTCTGTCAGGAGAGAGAAGTTAGGGCAGGGCCCTAATGGGACCCATGTGGTTTGGGGCAGTTCATTCATAGTGGGGAAAATGGAATGGACAGAGTTGAAGACCTCATAGTTTGGGATTGGTGTACATGACAGTGGTAGGGCCTTGAAGTGAATCTTGATTAACTCACTGTTATTTGCCAAGTGAACTGTTTTCCCAGGAAAAATTGGCTTTCACGAGTTTGTTGAAACAAAGAATCATGTCCTTTACTATTTTATAGCTTTATCTTCCTGGGCAAGAATTTCCTGGAATGAAGAGTTAAAAGGATTTAATTGTAATTAAATTAATTAAATGTAATTAAAGTAATTTAATTGTAATTAAATTGTAATTCAGTTGGTCACCTAGCATCACTGTGGAGTTTCCTGTGTGTGTTACAATCTCATTGGCCACCTGTGCGTGTTATTGGGGCATAACAATACAACTGAGAATCTTTTCAGAAAAGCATGTACTTAAATGCTGATGTACTTGGTCTAGATTCTCACTTCTCTTGGCTTTCAGTAAAAAGGAAAGAGAGCAGGTTCTTGTTATGCCTAAATAATGGGTCCATGATTAAAGGAGCGAGACTGATATAAAGAGAAGGTCAAGCAAAGCTTTATTTTGTGCCAAGCATCAAGAATCTAACCGACATTCGGGGACACACCTTTTGCAAGAGAGGGCAACCCTTCTCTGTTTCACAGACTAGCTTTTAAAGGCAAAGGCCATGTGGTAGGGCCTGGCCACGCACAGGTGACCAGTTGAATTACAATTTACCCTAGTAGACTTTTGAATCAGCATATTACACCTTGATTAGGATTGGTGCCAAAAAAGGCTCCCAAAGGGCGGGGGCCCATACTCCTTGGTAGCTAGGGAGACAGTATGCAACCCCCCACTGATCAATGTCTCCACCTGGCCTGACCCACCCTTGTATCTGGGCTTTGTTACCTGGAGCTGGTTTCTGGGACTTGTTTTTAAGTCAATCCCCTGGGGGAAGGGGACGCAGGGACAGTTTAAGGGTTAAACAACAAGGTTTTTGTTTAACCTCAATGAAAGCCTCTTGCTAAAATATAAAAATGTAAAATAGGTCCTTACAGTTCTGAGTTGGCGCACTGGAAGATGGCTTAGATTTGGAGGCAAAGGGGAACAGAGGTCATGGGAGGGGCCCCCTTTCAGGAGGTTGAGGTGCAGAGTTGGCCTGACTGAAGCCTTCTCATGTGGGCTGTCAGCACAGCTTCTTGGCAGAGAATGAATGGTTCCAGCTGTTGTGATCATGGTTAGGGAAGGAAAACCAGGAATTGTTTTGGCTTGGCAAAGCTGCACAGGTCATGTTTCAGTTCTCGATTTACCACATAATGTTGCTTTAAGTTTAAATTTCCTCTCTCTCTTTACAGAAGATTTGAACTTAAGATGCAACATCCCATAAGATCCTTTCACCCGTTTTGCAGCACATGAAATTATCTGGTTTACCTATGGAGAAATCTCATTTAAAAGCTTAATGCAGAGGCAAAATCTTGCCTCAAATAATAAAATGATAGCTAAGAAGGATGGATAGCTAAGAGGAAAGGAAAACTGTTTATCTCCGTAGGATTCTCTGCCTTCCACTCTTCTTCCTCTAGGCCAGTGGTTCCACGAGTGTGGTCCTTTGCCTAGCAGCATCAGCCTCACCTGGGAAGTTGTAAGAAATGCAAATTCTCAAGCCCCCTCCCAGACCCACAGAACTAGAAGCTGGGGTGGAGCCTAAGGAATCTTCATTTTAACAAACCTTCAAGGTGATTCTAATGCACAAAAAGTTTGAGAACCTCTGCTCTAGGCTATTCTTCAGTGAGTCAGGACCTTTCCTTTCCTGTTTGTCCCCTTTCAGTCCATTTGGATTCAATGGACTACAAACCAGCATTTCATTGTGAAACAGAGTGAACCTTCTGGGAAGTTAACCTTTGTTGAATAGCTCCTGGTTAAAGTTTTTGCATTTGGCAGGGCCCCCAAATCTCTGGTAGCTCTTTCCAGTATTTTTTTTCTCATTCCTGATTGTTTCTTTAATTCACCTGAAACATCACTCAGTGTGTCCTGAAGGTAAATTAACTTCAGGCACCCTTATTTACATAGGACTCTTCTAAGGACCCACCCATAATATGCTTTTTCCTTTTACCTGGATGTCTCCTTGTACTGATAATAGTGCTCACAGGGTGATTCCATGAATTCCATCCAGGCTGTGTTACAAAGTGCACCCAGAAGAGAATTTAGGGGCCACAGTTAATTGTTACATCTTGCTCATTGATTCCTTCAGAGAATATTCCTTCAGAGAATATAGTCTACTATATGCATGGTATTGGGGAGGATGCAATACACAGATAAGCAAAAGCTCTATATTTGCAGAAATTACAGCCTTAACTCTAGACTGAAGAATGTTGAACAGCATGCTTTGTGTGGTGCATACTATGAATAATGCCTGTTCCAGATGTTAACTCACCTGTCAATTCTCAGAGGTAGATACTATTCTCATCTCTACTTTAGGGAGAGAGAACGTGGTAAGTTAAGAAATAAAAAAAGTTGAGACATCTGAAGAATCAGGATTTGAACTCTAATTGTTTGGTTTCTACTACTTGCTTTTAACTACTATACCATACTAGCGTTTGGAGGGTTGACAACATAAACACTGGTGAATCTTTAGAGTGGTAAAGATAAATTATGGGAGTGAATATGTGTTACTAGAAAGGATTGCCATACTTAACAAATAAAAAGACAGGATGTTCAGTTAAATTTGAATTATTTTTAATTGCCTATGTATGTGTATATTGAGCTAAAGAAAATTATTATTCAGGACATACTAATGCTGAGAAGTTATTGTTCATCCAATATAAATTACACATATCTGAATTCTATACTTCTTTCTTTAATTATATTGCCCCAATTTAGCTCTGCTTAACAGTTCCTTGTTTTGCAAAATTTGCTTATAAAGTTCCTTGCAGTTACAGTATACCTTTCATTTACATTGTAACATAACCGGTATAGTATTTATATAAAAATTATTTGGTCCTTACACCCATTCAACATTATTTACTGAGAAAAACACTCAACATTAACTTTATGATCCAGTATCCTTAACATGTACTGGCATAAAGTTATGAACTGTGAGAATTATCTTTCAAACGTGATTTGTTGAAGCACATAATACTGTATTTTGTGATGTAACTTGCTTATCTATTCTGGAAGACCATGTGGTATCTCTCAATAGCTTTTTTAAATGTTATCCACTGGTAAAAAGAAGGTCATTGTTCATGTTTATTCTCTTCTTCAATACTACACATAATGATTCCTTTTCTATTAAAGAACAATAAACACGTTTATTTAAAGAAAAAAAAAAAAAGACTGAGTGATATCAGTAAAATAGCCAGGTGTGATGTGGCTTGTATGTATCCCTGCTCAGGAACAATAATTTGGCGTTCATCCACAGACAAAAAGTGCCTTTGCTGGAACTTTGGGGCTGAGACTGTGAAACTCTAGTACAGGTCAAGACCAAGAGCTATTTTGAGAAGGCAGGCTCACACCTGAGTCAGCTTACTCACTAACTGGTCCATGCTACAGAAAGGAAACAGCTCCGTTCCCCTCCCCTGAGAATGCAGCTATAAGGCTATTTGGCTTTGAGTCTGTGTTGCTAGTGCTACATGCCGGGGTCTAGGAAGGAGTCACACCTACCTGTGTGTTTCGTGAAACACTTACAGACCTTTGTCCTGACTGTGGACCCTGAAGTGACCCATGAATCAGCAGTAGCCCCTTTTGGCTACTGTGCCTCAGGAGATTCTAAAAGAGGCCTCCACTTAGCTCCATCCCTTCCAGTAATAATCAGGGACCAGTTTATTCCACCCAGAGACCAAATGGGAGACAAACAGAAATGAGCTTCCAGAGTCAGGTCTGTAGACCTCAAACTTGAAGATTGATCTGGCAACCTGAAATTGATTTGGTACTTGATTTTGGCCTCTCTCAGCAAGTCCTGAACCAGTCCTGCTCACCCAGGAACCCATCTGGTGACTAGAGAGCTGCCCTCCCAGGGATCTAGCAGGAGCCATACCAGCCATAAACCTGAAAATAAGCTGTCTGAAGATCTGTGGATCCTAAAATGGACACTTGTCTCAGCCGCACCCCACTAAATAAGCTCCTGGGAACAGTCCATCCACCCAGAGACCAGACAGGATCTATGCCCACTTGAGCTACTGGTAACAAACCTGCTAACTATAGACTCTACTGCAGACCCAGATCCAAACCAGCATGACTTCAATCCTAGATGTAATTTTATAACCCTGAGGAACAAATAGGAAAAGTTGTTTATGTACTGAAACCAGTCTGTAAAGACTGGAAGAGGAGTTTTCTCTCAAATATACTGACATAGGCACAAGGTTACATGAATCATGAAGAATGAGGCAAATATAATATCACCAAAGGAAACTAATAAAACATGTGTAACCACCTTCAAAGAAATGGAGATTTAGTGTTTGCCTGACAAAGAAGTCAAAATAATCATCTTAAAGAAACTAAATGAAATGCAAGAAAATACATACAGACAACTAAACAAAATGGAATCAATTCATGAATAAAATGAATTTAATAACAAAAGAGAAACCATAAAAAAGAGCCAAACAGAAATCCTGGAGCTGAAGAATATAATGATAGAACTAAAACATACAGAAGGGAGCTTCAACCACAGACTTGATCATACAGAAAAAGAATCAGTGAACTCAAAGACAACATTTGAAATTTTCTAGTTAGAGGGGAAAAAAAAAAAAGAATGAAATTGGATGCCTATCTTATGTCACCCATAAATACACCATATACAAAGATAAACTCAAAATGGATGAAAGACCTCAATGTGAGACAAGAATCCATCAAAATCCTAGAGGAGAACATAGGCAATAACCTCTTTGGTATTGGCCACAGCAACTTCTTTCAAGATACGTATCTAAAGGCAAGGGAAACAAAAAGCAAAAATGAACTCTTAGGACTTTATCAAAATAAAAAGCTTCTGCACAGCAAAGGAAACAGTCAACAAAACTGAGAGGCAACCCATGGAATGGGAGAAGATATTTGCAAATGATAGAAAAGATATAGGGCTGGTATCCAAGATCTATAAAGAACTTCTCAAACTCAACACTCAAAAAACAATCTAGTCAAAGAATGGGTAGAAGACCTGAACAGACACTTCTCCAAAGAAGACATCCAAAGGGCTAACAGACACATGAAAAAATGTTCAACATCACTAGCCATAGGGGAAATACAAATCAAAACCACAGTGAGATACCACATTATATCAGTTAGAATGACAAAAATTAACAAGACAGGAAATAATTAATTTTGGCAAGGATGTAGAGAAAGGTAACCCTCCTAACACTGTTGGTGGGAATGCAAGCTGGTACAGCCACTTTGGAAAACAGTATGGAGTTTCCTCAAGACATTAAAAATAGAGCTACCCTACAACCCAGCAATTACACTACTAGGTATTTACCCCAAAGGTGCAGATGTAGTGAAAAGAAGGGGCACATGCACCTCAGTTATCATAGTAACAACATCCACAATAGCCAAACTGTGAAAAGATCCCAGATGTCCATCAACAGTTGAATGGATAAAGAAGATATGGTTCATATATACAATGGACTATTACTCAGCCATCAGAAAGGATGAATACCTATCATTTACATTGATGTGGATGGAACTGGAGGGGATTATGCTGAGTGAAATAAGTCAAACAGAGAAAGACAATTATTGTATGGTTTCACTCATATGTGGAACATAAGGAATAGTTCAGAGGACTGCAGGGGAATGGAAGGAAAACTGAATGGGAAGAAGTCAGAGAGGGAAACAAACCATGAGAGACTCTGGACTCTGGGAAACAAACTGTGGGTTATAGAAGGGAGGGGGTTAGGAGGGTGGGGTAGCTCAATAATGGCTATTAAGGAGGGTGTGTGTTGTAATGAGCACTGGGTGTTATATGCAACTAATGAATCATTGAATGCTACATCAAAACTTAAAGATGTACTATACATTGGCTGGCCAAACACAATAAGAAAAAAACTAATGATGTATTATAAGTTGGCTAATTGAACATAATAAAAAAAATAACTTGAAATGAATTAGAGACTTATATGTAATACCTGAAACCCTGACTCCTAGAAGAAAATATATGGAAAAATCTTGGTATAGTTCTTGGCAACAGTTTTTTTGGATATAATACCAAAAGTACAAGCAGCAAAAGCAAAACTAAGTGAAACTACAGCAAATTAAAATGCTTCTGCACAGCAAAAGAAACAATCAACAGAATGATGAGCCAATCCACAAAATGGGAGGACATATTTGTAAACCATGTATCTGATAAGGAGTTAATATCCAAAATACATATGTAACTCATTCTACTGAACTGAGAAAAAAGTGAACAAAAAAAAAAACTCACCCAAATAATTTAATAAAAAATGGCCAGAGGACCCAAAGCAATATTTCTTCAAAGAAGACATGCATATGACCAAATTAGTATATGAAAAGGTACTCATCATCATTAATCATCAGGAAAATACAAATCAAAACCATAATGAGATATCACCTCACTCCTGCAGAATGGTTGTCATGAAAAAAGACATGAAATAATAAGTATTGGTGAGGAAATGGCAAAAAGGGAATCCTTGTGCACTATTGGTCCACAATGTAAATTGGTGCAGCCACTATGTAAAACAGTATAAAGGTTCCTCAAAAAATTAAAAATTGAATCACCATATGATCCATCAATCCTACTTCTGGATGCATAATTTGAAGGAAATGAAATAATTATCTACACCCACATATTTATTCAAGCATTATCATAATAGCCAAGAAATGGAAACAACCTGAGTGTCCATCAGGGAATGAATGGATAAAGAAACTGTGATGTGTAAAATGTATAATATGTATTTATACACATATATAGTACTTGTAATGTATAATATATATAATTATATATAAATATATTTTTTATATTATATACCTCCACTGTACTCTTGTCCCATCAAATTTCTTTGATGCAGATAAGCATAGCAGTTTTGAAAGCTATGTGTTAAAGATGAGCACAAAACTAGATAAAAGGAACCCAGGTCCCTAAATCAGTGCTTAGAGAATAGCATTTCTGTTTGGAAATTCTTCTAAGTGAACTTCTTCCATATTAGGGCCAAAAGATATTTTGAGATTTATTTGTTATAGTAACTAAGGTAAACTAATATGAATTTCTAAAAAAAAAAAATAAAGGGAATGTCGTTTTTATCTTTCAGAAGAAAACCACATACAAAACTTTTACGAAAAAAAACCCTACTAAATTAGAAATATTAAGTCTTGAACTTGTGTTAATCTGACAGACATAAGTCAACATATTTTGTTTTTTTAGTCTATGGTCACTTCTCTTTGTTGCATTTCTGATTAAGGCCTTTGTCTAAAAGTTGTTAGAAACAGAACTGCCTGTTCAGCTTCATATAAACGTGGAGATATTTCTTAGCCTAATCCTTGGTAGTATATCTTGAAGAGCAAGTATATTTCCTCCTAAAAAATTTAAAAATACTTATAGGAGATACTTTAACATATTCCTCTTTTTCACTGGTCACATACTAGGGGATAATTGTCTGCAATATATGTTAGCCTCTCTTCTTGTTTAAATGAAGGCAAACATGTCTTTCAAAGGTTTTCTTTTAAGAATTTTTAATTTTTCCATAAAGCTTTTTTTTTTCTTTTGAGCACTAAGATACTACACAAGTATAGCCCAAAGAATGGGGAAAATAAAAATCAAGATATTTACTTCTAAAGGCAAGCAAGGCATAACAGACAGTATATCCTTGAGAAGCTTGAGATTAAGAGTATTGATTTATGCAAATATTGTTTTATCCTATTTTAGTGTCTCTAACTGGAGTATTTTAACCTTCTAAGATAACATATAACTCAATCAATATTTCCCTTAACTATGGTCATTTCCTAGGAGATCAGAAGTAGTCTGTAGAATCAGATTACTTATGTATTTCTTGGACAAATATGAGAGCATTGAGCTCTTCAAATTATGTTGTAAGGTGATTCTGAGAAACTAGTTGTCATAAGAATCAGCACAGATTATTATAAGCTGAAAGGAAAAAAAGCTTTATGAAATATGACTGGATTGTCTGTAATGATTTAAAATGATTGTTAGGAACATTGAGATGTGATTTTGACAAAAAGTAGAATATATGATCCAGATAATTTACTATTTTTGACAGTCACACAATGGCTCACAGAATTTCATAAAAACATAAAATTTAAAGCCCCCAGTTTGCCTGTCCCATCTTCTTTTGTCAGAGCCTAAAGCAAACCTGGGTTATTACAGTGACTTCTAATTGATCCCTGTCCACTTTTTTGCCATCTAATCCATTTTTTACCAGTCGATGTGAGAATTTTCTTCTCTGTGCCAAGTCACTCAGTGGGCTTCCAGTTGCACATAGAATAAATTTCAGCAACCTCAACATGGTTTTTAAGACCTGGCATTATTGTCCTGTTTACCACTCACACTTACCAGTTGTTGAATGAGGAATCGTAAATTCTTGGGGTATAAACATAATTTACTTGGTTGTTTGCTCACTTGCTTATTTACTTATTTTGTGAAATCTCTTCATGATGATTGTTCATTTCTTTTTTAAAAGTAATTTTAACGTTGGTGTCTTTTATCCATTTCGAGTTTATCTTTGTGTATGGTGTAAGAGAGTGGTCAAGTTTCATTCTCCTACACAAAGCTGTCCAATTTCCCCAGAACCATTTATTGAAGAGACTGTCTTTTTTTCCAATGTATATTTTTTCCTGCTTTGTTGAAGATTATTTGACCATAGAGCTGAGGGTCCATATCTGGGCTCTTTACTCTATTCCACTGGTCTATGTGTCTGTTTTTATGCCAGTACCATGCTGTCTTGGTGATCACAGCTTTGTAGTAAAGCTTGAAATCAGGCAACATGATGCCCCCAGTTTTGTTTTTCTTTTTCAACATTTCCTTAACAATTTGGGGTCTCTTCTGATTCCATACAAATTTTAGGATTGTTTGCTCCAGCTCTTTGAAAAATGCTGGTGGAATTTTGATAGGAATAGCATTGAAAGTATAGATTGCTCTAGGAAGTATAGACATTTTATTCGCAAATGACAATACAGACAAAGGGCTGATACAGGATCTATAAAGAACTCAAACTCAACACACATGAAACAGATAATCATGTCAAAAATTGGGCAGAAGACATGAACAGACACTTCTTCAATGAAGACATACAAATGGCTAACAGACACATGAGAAAATGTTCATCATCACTAGCCGTCAGGGAGATTCAAATTAAAACCACATTGAAATACCACCTTACACCAGTTAGAATGGCTAAAATTAACAAGACAGTAAACAACGTGTGTTGTAGAGGATGTGGAGAAAAGGGAACCCTCTTAAAATGTTGAGAATGCAAGTTGGTGCAGCTACTCTGGAAAACAGTGTGGAGATTCCTTAAGAAGTTAAAAATAGAGCTTCCCTATGACCCTGCAATTACACTACTGGGTATTTACCCCAAAGATACAGATGTAGTTAAAAGAAGGGACATCTGTACCCCAATGTTCATAGCAGCAATGGCCACAGTCGCCAAACTGTGGAAAGAACCAAGATGCCCTTCAGTGGATGAATGGATAAGGAAGATGTGGTCCATATATACTATGGAGTGTTATGCCTCCATCAGAAAGGATGAATACCCAACTTTTGTATCAACATGGACAGGACTGGAAGAGATTATGCTGAGTGAAATAAGTCAAGCAGAGAGAGTCAATTATCATATGGTTTCACATATTTGTGGAGCATAAGAAATAACATGGAGGACATGGGGGAGATGGAGAGGAGAAGGGAGTTGGGGGAAATTGGAGGGGGAGATGAACCATGAGAAACTGTGAATTCTGAGAAACAGAAGGGGAGGGGAGAGGATGGGAGGTTGGATGAGCCTGGTGGTGGGTATTATGGAGGGCACGTATTGCATGGAGCACTGGGTGTGGTGCATAAACAATGAATTCTGGAACACTGAAAAGAAATTTAAAAAATAAATAAAAACTTTTAAAAAAAACCTTAAAAAATAATCTTTAAAAAATTTTTTAAAAATGTAATTTTAATGAATATTACAAATAGAGCTACCAAATTTAAAGGTTTTGTAATGGTATATAAAGAAAAATAACTACCACCCAATTACCTACCTTGGAGAAAATAATTGTGATTTATTATTTGTGTATTCTTCAAAAGACATTTGAAGAACAAGAACTTTTTTTACCAAGAGAAATTCTTTTGTTCTTCACTGTGCTTTATTCTTTATTTTTATCTATCTTTCTATCTATCTAATTATCTATTTATGGATGGATTGATAGATGAATTCCATTTCAGTACATATAGAACTGTTTTATTTTAGTTGACTTCGTAGTATTTTATTTTGCGGAATGATAAAAATTATATTGCCTTAGCTCAGCTCCTCTAGATAGTAGAGCTAGATGCAAGAATTAAGGGCTAACACATTATTTGAGAGGTACAGACCCAGGACAATGAGGGTGAGGGAAGAGGAAATTAAGGCTAGGCAGGGTGTAGGCAGCATAATATCATGGGATGTTTGTCATGCTATCTACTGCTTCAGGACAAGCAGAGACATAGTCAGGTGCTTAGTTGACTAGATGCAGGGGACTTCTCCAGAAAGTTTTCAAGGAGGAAACATGTCTCAACATAGTCCACTTAATTAAAGTATAGTTGACATACAGTATTACATTAGTTTCAGATGTACACCATAGTCATTCACCAAGTCTATATGTTATGCTATGCTCACCCCAAATGTAACTACCATCAGTCAATCATATAACAGTATTACAATACCACTGAGTCTGTTCGCTATGCTGTACCTTTCAGTCCCATGAATTGTTTATTCCATAAGTGGAAGTCTACACCTTCTGCTCCCCTTTACGCATTTTACCCATCCTCTTGCCCTCCCTATCCTCTGGCAACTGTCAGTTTGTTCTCGGTATTTATGGGTCTGTTTCTGCTTTTTATTTGCTCATTTGTTTTGTTTTTTAGATTCCACATATAAGTGAAATCATAGGGTATTTGTCTCTCGGTCTGGTTTATTTCACTTAGCATAATACCTTCTTAGGTCCATCTGTGTTTCTGCTAATGGCAAGAGCTCATTCTTTTTTATGGGTGAGTAATATTCCATTCTGTGTATGTGTATATACATACATACATACATATACACCACATATTCCTTATCCATTCACCTATCAGTGGACACTGGGGTTGCTTCCATATCTTGGCTCTTGTAAATAATGCTCTGATAAACATAGGGTTTATATATCTCTGAATTAATGTTTTCATTTTCTTTGAGTAAATATCTAGTAGTGGAATTAGTGGATATAGTATTTCTATTTTTAATTTTTTGAGGTACCTTCATACTGTTTTGCACAGTGGCTGCACCAAATTACATTCCCACCATCAGTGCACGAGGGTTCCTTTCTTCCCAGTCCTCACCAACAGTTGTTTTTTGTCTTTTTGATACTAGTCATTCTGACAAGTAGAAAAGTGATATTTTTTTTCATTTTATTTTATTTCTTTTCAGTGTTCCAGAATTCACTGTTTAGAAAGTGATATCTTATTATGGTTTTGATTTGCATTTCCCTAATGATTAATGGTGTCAAGCATCTTTTTATGAGCCTTTTGGTTATTTGTGTATCTTCTTTAGAACCATGTCTATTTATGTCCTTTTTAAAATATGATTTAATATGATGATGATGATGATGATGATTTTGGTTTTGAGTTGTCTAAGTTATTTATCTATTATCTATTATATATTTATATATTTTGGATGTTAACCCTTATCAGATATGTCATTTGTAAATATCTTCTTCCATTTAGCAGGCTGTCTTTTTGTTTTGTTCATGGTTTCCTTCACTGTGCAAAAGTGTTTTATTTTGGTATAATCCTAATAGTTTATTTATTTTTTGTTTCTCTTGGCTGAGGAGAATCCATAAATATGGTGGTAAAACCTTTTTGTCAGATAAATTATTGCCTATGTTTTCTTGAGGAATTTTATGGTTTCAGGTCTCACACTTAGGTCTCACTCTATAGTCCATTTTGACTTTATTTTTGTGTGTGGTGTAAGAAGTTGTTTCATTCTTCTGCATGTAGCTGTCTGGTTTTCCCAACACCATTATTGAAGAGACTGTCTTTTCCCCATTATATATTATTACCTCTTTTGTCATAAATTGATATGGGTTTTTTTTCTGCATTATATATTCTATTCCAGTGATCTGTGTGTCTGTTTTTGTGCCAGTATCATACTGTTTTGATTACTACAGCTTTGTAGTATAGTTTGAAATTTGGAATTGTGTTACTTCCAGCTTTGTTGTTCTTTCTCAAAATTGCTTTAGCTATTCAGGGTCTTTTGTGGTTCCATACAAATTTTAGGATTGCTTATTCTGGTTCTGTGAAAAATACTGTTTTCCAGATTATTTTAAATTTAACACTGTAGCAATGAATATCTTCCTTCACATACTATGTCTCTAAAATACAATTATATGCTGAATCAAAGGGAAGGTACATTTAAAAGTTTTGACAGATACACATTTATTTGATTTTCTTTTTTCTGCTTAGGAGTCAGTGAGATTCTTCCAGATGTCACTTGATATCCTTTATCACTTTTGTGAAATTCTCAATCAAAATGTCTTTTTGATCATTGCCTATTCCCCCACAGTCTTTATTCTCCATTTTTGGGACTTTGATTCATGTTACATTTTTTTATGTCCCACACTTGTCTTAGGTTCTACTCTGTCTTACCATGCTTTGGTTTGGATATGTTCCAGTCAACTATGACTCTTCTGCTCTGTCCAGTCTGCTTTTAGTTTGTTGACTCTTTTATTTCTATAATTTTCTATTGATTATTTATTAAATATTGACATTCTCTGAAAATATTTTCCATCTTGTTATCTATTTTCTTGAACATATTTTTCAGTTATTTTCAAGTCCACATTAGATAACTTCAGTATCCTGATTACCTTTGGATCTATTCTGTTTCCATATTATTTTTCCCTTTAGTTTTTGCTCCTTTATTTCTTTATTTCTGTTTTCTGGTGTGCATGGTAATTTATTGAATGTAAAGAATTTTTACTGATTCAAAGAATCATCAAGGTAGTTTCAGGCTTTGCATGGTGTTGTATTCTTCAGAATTTACTTTTGTTTCTGGCAGGCCATTGGAGTTGTGGCAGACTACCTACTGAGCTGATGTGAAGCTGAATTTCATTGTTGAGAGGGATTTTCCTTTTCAGATTTGCCCTTCCATAGGGTAACAGCCCCTTTTGAGTCTCAGAAATCTGAAGTGATTTACCAGGGCCTCTCCTCAGTGGGCTCTGATATCTAATTTTTGATTTCTTACTACTGTCAGACTGCCAAAGTCCTGTTCCATTTCCCACTATCTTTTTTTTAGTGTTTCAACCTCTGGACCCCATGAATTTAAGGAAATATGCTGCAGGAAATCAAACTCGCCTTAATATTTTTCCTTCTTTTTGAAATCTTGACCCCTTCAGACTCAAGAGCTGTGGTTGCCCTAAACACAGATTTTAAAACATCATATGATTGCTGAAAGTTCAGTTCTGTTCCCCAGCAGCCAAACTGTTGCCTTCTGCTGGGCTCAGTCTCTCTGTTTCATGCAGGTTTTGATTTGGGAGAAAAATTGTTGAATATGAGGTTCTTATGAAGGTGTTTCCATTTACTCCAGGGGCTCCATTCTCTCCAGGATCTTAGCCCCCTGAAAAAAAAATAGAGATTTTAGAATATATACACAATGTAGACTATATATTGTAGTATAGTAGGATATGTAAACAATGACTAATGTATATTAATCATAATTATATTACATATTAGTATATAATAATTTACATACATATATAAATTAGTAGAATTTTTAAAAAGATTTTATTTATTTATTTGACAGAGAGAGAGAGATCACAAATAGACAGAGAGTCAGGCAGAGAGAGAGGGGGAAGCAGACTCCCTACTGAGCAGAGAGCCCGATGTGGGGCTCGATCCCAGGACCCTGAGATCATGACCTGAGCCGAAGGCAGAGGCTTAAGCCACTGAGCCACTCAGGTGCCCCTAAATTAGTAGAATTTATATACAACATAGAATATATATAACATATAGTAGAATATATATACAATGACTGACATATATTAATCATAATTATATAACATATTAACATATAACTTACATATATAATTCAATTTTATATATGTGTGTGTATGTATGTATGTGTGTGTGTATAGATAGATAGATATAGACATAGATTCAAGAGGCCAAAATCTTTTTCTAGTTCTTTTCAGTGAGAGGTTGGTCTAATACAAAGTCTTCCATCATGAGTGTACTGTTAATGAAAATCAAAATTCAACCCTTCACATGTGTCTTAAGAATTAAATTAATCTTTTGTGAAATTTTTAGAATTTCTAGAGCATCTTTTCAATGTGACTCACCTCTGATTTCAGTACTGTGTCAAATTTCATGCCCCATATTTTAAGAGAACTAGTAAAAAGGAAAGAGAAAACAAAAATTATTTAATTGAGAAATTAGCAAAAATAGGAAATATTTTGAACGTATATGAAGAAACTTATAGATCATGTTGATAATTTGGAAGGTTATAAAGAATAAAACTGTTAGCATTATGCTCCAAGTAAAAGATATATGAAACAAAATTTTAGAGGAATCTTTTTATATATGCAGGAACATAGGTGTGTGGGATTTTTTTAAAAAAGGAAAGTGCTAGTATCACAACACTAACATAAAGGGAGGGAGTGTAGTGATGGGTGAACCTGGTGGTGGGTATTAAGGAGGGCACTTATTGCATGGAGCACTGGGTGTGGTGCATGAACAGTAAATCTTGGAACACTGAAAAAATTAAATTAAATTAAAAAAAGATACATTTTCCTTCCATAAATTATACTGAAAGTAAGGTCTAGAAGTCTCATATATTCCTACCTCTGTTGTTTAGGTTAATACCAGACTATTTATTTCAATGAATAAAATTTTATTTCCATAAAACTAAAGGTGATTTTTATCTATTTTTTAAGGTTTCAGAAATTTCTCCTCCAGTTGAAAATATCTATTTCCTCATTCATTTCACAAATAGTCCTCTGTGTGCCAGACACTTTTAAGGTACTCAGGATATGGTTAGTAAGCATAACAAGTAAGTAAAACATAGGTATTACAGACTGAAACAGATTAGTGCACAGGACAAGAGTACTCTTGGGATCAGCCCTGTGGGGAAGGGAGACAGCAGGAATGGGCTCAGAGATAATTTCATCTGTGAAGCAGATACAGCAGGGCCTCAGCGGAACCCGTGGGGAGATCTGAGGCTGCAGTTATCCTTCAGAGTGTCCCAAGTTGGGTGAGGAGACTGACCACTTACATGACCACTTTGAGCAGTTACTGAATGCAGGGTGCACCCCAAAAAGCAGTGTGGCCTTGGTCCAGGCAGCTGCCACCAGCAAATGCAATTCCAGGAGAGGCCTACACTTGATGTCTCTCAGCAGCCCCAGCTGAGGGAAAAGCTCTTCAGTCCTGAAGGAGAAATCTGGGCAGTGCTGCTCAGTGTCCACTATGTAGTTTTTAGGTGGTGATACGTACTATGAGAAAAGAAAACATGAAATAGGGTAAAGACAACCATGAATACTAGGGACAGTGTGGACTGCTATTGGACAGGACGAGGCTTCACTGAGTAGGTGATATTTGAGCAGATAGTGGAGGTGAGGGAGTTAGCCAGGAGGATGTTGAGGGCGGAGAGGACTGCTGGTACAAGGCTCCTAATTGTATGCATGCTGGTGTGGTCAAAGAAAGGAGCTAACAGTGGCGGAGCCGTATGAGTGAGGAGCAGAAGGGTGAAGGTGAGGTGAGTGAGAAGATAACAGACAGCTTGTGTAGGTGCCAGTAGGCTTTGGAAGACTTTGGTCTTTTTTCTGAGTGCAGTGGGAAGCTGCTGCAGGGTTGAGCAGAGAACTAAGGTGATCTGATCTTTTTAAAAATATTTTATTTATTTATTAGAGAGAGAGAGCGCATAAGCACGAAGAGTGGGAGAGGGAGAAACAGGCTCTCTGCTAAGCAGAGAGCCTGATGTGGGGCTCAATCCCAGGACCCTGGGATCGTGACCTGGACCAAAGGCAGTCACTTAACTAACTGAGCCACGTGGGCATCCCTGATCTGATCTATATTTTTAAAAATTAACTCTGGCTCCTGTGCTGAGAATAGACTTATAGGGGATCAGAGGTAGAAGACATTATATTTAGATATCAGTGGTTTAAAATAACTTTTGTGAACTGGTACATTGGTGAGGGCTACTCTTGGCAACTTGAGGCATAATAAAAATGAACACAGAGAAAGCTCTTAATACAAGCTAAGCACCCTGTTTTACAAAATCATTCTCATACAATCTTTACAATGATCGTTGATGTACACATCGTTATTGTAGCAGTTTTGCAGATAAGGAAATGACGGCATAGAAAGTTACAAAACTTTTCTAAAATCACACAGCTAGTAGGATAAGGAGCCAGAGAGAGAGTTGGGGTGGGACCTCTTTTTCTGGTAAGGAACAAAGGCTTCCCTGTAGTTCAATATTGATACTTTTGAATCATTTTAAGTGAGCTCTTACTCTGAGCAACAACTATTCCACTCATGTTCAGTAAATTCCCAACCCATCAGAGTAGATTTTCTACTTCTGTTAAATTTATCTCTAAGTATTTTTATTCTTTTGATGCTATATAAATGGGTTTGCTTTCTTAACTTCATTTTTCATTATTCCTTACAAGTGGATGGAAATACAATTAATTTTTTAAATCTGTATATTAATTTTGTATCCTTTAATGTTGCTGAACTTACTTATCAATATAATTTTTAGTGAATTCTTTATGAATTTCCATAAATAACATTTCATGATCTACAAATAAAGATAGATTTATATCTTCCTTTCAAATATGGATGCCTTTTATTTCATTTTCTTCCCCTGGCTAGAATCTTTGATACAATCTGAAGAGGGAGGCAGCGTGGAACATTCTTGATTTGTTTCTGATCATAAAGGACACCTATTCAGTCTCACCATTAAGCATGCTCTTAGCTGTGGAATTTTTATAGTTGGCTTTCATCACGTTTAAGAATACCCCTTCTATTCCTACATGTTGAGTGTATTTATCATGAAAGAGTGTTAAATTTTTTCAAATGCATTTTTGCATCTGTTGACTTGATTGTGGGCTTTTTGTCCTTTATTCTGTTGATGTGAGGTATTACAATAATTGATTTTCATATGTTAACCAAACCTTGCATTGTTGGGATAAATCCCACTTGATCGTGGTGTGCATTCCTTTTTATATATTACTGGATTCAGCTTGCTAGTATTTTGTTGAGGATTTTTCTTCATCTATATTCATAAGATACATTGGTCTGTAGTTTTCTGCAAATGTCTTGGTCTAGTTATAGTATCAGGATAATGCTGGCTCAGAGAATAAGTTGGGAAGTGATCCCTGCTCTTCTTTTCCCCCTCAACTTTACAGAGGTATAATTGACATATAAAATTATGTAAGTTTAAGATATATGAGTAGTGATTTTATATATGTATATATTTGGAAATGATTACCATGGTGTTAGCTGACACATCAATCACCTCTCATAGTTACACATTTTTTTAGATTTATTTATTTATTTTTAGAAAGAGAGAGCATAAGTACATGGTGGGGGGGGCAAAAAGAGAGGGGAGACAGAATCTCAAGCAGACTCTGCACTGAGCATCGAGCCTGACAAAGATCTTATGAACCTCAGATCATGACTTGACCTGAAACCTAGAGTCAGATGCTTAATCAACTGAGCCACCCAGATGCCTCTTAAACATTTTTTGTGTGTGGTAAGAACTTGTAAAATTTACTCTCTTAGCAACTTTCAAATATACAGTATATCATTATTATCTGTAGTTCACCTACATTCCCAGAAATTATTCATTTTGAAACTGGATGTTTGTACCCTTTGACTGTCTTCACTGAATTCCCCCACCCCCAACTCCCTGCCCAGTGGAAACCACAAATCTCTCATCTGTTTCAGTAAGTTTGTTTTTTTAATATTCCAGGTATAAGTGAGATCACAAAGCATTTGTCTTTCTCTGTCTACCTTATTTCACTTAGCATAATGCCCTCACCGTTCATTCATGTTATAGAAAATGGAAGGCCTTCCTTCTTTCTTGTGGTTGAATAATATACTGTTGTATACATATACCACATCTTCTTTATCCATCCATGGAGCACTTAGATTGTTTCTATCTCTTAGCTGGTATGACTAATGCTGAGGTGAACATAGGAGTGCAGGTGTCTCTTCAAGATAGTAACTTTGTTTCCTTTGGATATATACTAGAAGTGAGATTGCTGGATCAGATGGTATATCTATTTTTAATTTTTTTAAGGAACCTCTATATTGTTTTCCATAGTTGCTACATCAATTTACATTCCTGCCAACAGTGCACCAAACTTCCCTTTTCTTCACTTCCTCACCAATGCTTGTTACCTCTTGTCTTTTTGATGATAACCATTTTAATAGGTGTGATGTAATATCTCATGGTAGTTTTGTTATGCATTTTCCTGATGTTAGTTATGTTGAGCACCTCTCCGTGTACTTGTTGGCCATTTGTATGTATTTTTTGGGAAAAATGCCTATTTTCATCCTTTGGCCATTTTTAAACTGGATTGTTTGTTTGGTATTGAGTTGTATGAGTTCCTTATGTATTTTGTGTATTAATTACTTATATGTGATTTGCAAATATTTTCTCCCATTCCTAGGTTGTCTTTTCATTTTGTCAATGGTTTCTTTTGTTGTGCAGAATCTAAGTTTGCTGATAGTCCCACTTTATCATTATACAATGATTTCTGTCTCTTGTTGCCATTGGCTTAGAGTCCATTTTGTCTGATACAGATATACATACCCCTGTTCTCTTTTGGTTTGTACTTGCATGGAATATCATTTTTCCATCCCTTTACTTTTAGTCTATGTGTATCCTTAAAGCTGAAGTGAGTGTCTCCTAGGCAACATATAGGTAGATCTTTTTTCTTTTTTCTTTTTTTTTTTTTAAATCCATCCAGCTCCTTTGTATTTATTTATTGGAAAATTCAGTCTATTTATATTTAGAATAAATATTGATAGATAAGAACTTACTGCCACTTTGTTGTTTGCTGGCTATTTTATGGTTCCCTTGTTCCTTTCTTCTTGCTACCTTCCTTTGTGAATTGATGATTTTACATAGTGGCATACTTTAATTCTGTACTCTTTTATCTTTTGTGATTCCACTGTAGGTTTTTATTCTGTGGCTAGCCTGAGGCTTACATAAAACTATATATGTAAGTATATACATATATAGTACATATATGCATTTGTACATATACAGATACTACACACATACATATATATGTTTGTATATACATATGTGCATATGTATACTTATATATATGTATGTATATGTTTATACATACATAACTGTGTTTCACTCTGATAACAGTTTAATTTCAATCACTTTTATATTTTATTTATTTACTTTTAAAGATTTTATTTATTTATTTATTTGACAGAGGTCACACGTAGGCAGAGAGGCAGGCAGAGAGAGAGGGGAGGAAGCAGGCTCCCGCTGAGCAAAGAGACCGATGTGGGGCTCGATCCCAGGACCCTGAGATCATGACCTGAACTGAATTGAAGGCAGAGGCTTAACATGCTGAGCCACCCAGGCGCCCCTCACCTTTATATTTTTAATGTCACAATTTACATCTTTCTTATTACATATTAACCAATTATTGTAGTTATAGGGATTTTTAATACTTCTGTGCCTTAACATTTATACTAGAGTTAAGTAGTTAATACACTGTCATATTACAGTATTAAAATATTCTGAATCTGACTGTATACTTATCTTTACCAGTTTGCTGTATATTTTTATGTTTTTATGTTACTACTTATCATCATTTCATTACTGTTTGTAGAACTCCTTTCAGCATTTCTTTTAAGGCAGGTCTAGTGGTGTTGAACTCCTTCATCTTTTCTTTGTTAGAGTTTTTATCTCACCTTCATTTCTGAAGGACAACTTTGCTGGGTAAAATATTCTTGGTTGGCACTTTCTTTCAGCCCTTGGAATATATCATCCCATTCTCTCCTGACCTGAAAAGTTTCTGCTGAGTAGTCTGATGATAGCCACATGGGAGTTCATTTTTATGAGAGAAATTTTCTTTCTCTTGCTTTTAAAATTCAATTACTTTGATGTTGGATGGATTTATTTTATAATGTTTTGGAGAAGACCATTTTGGGTTGAAGTGAACTTGGATGTCCAAATCTCTCCCCCAATTTGGGACGTTCCTAGCCCTTATTTCTTTAAATAAGCTTTCTATCCTTTCTCCCTCTCTTTTCCTTCTGAGACTCCAGTGACATATGCATTGTTTCTGTTAATGATAGCCCATAAATCCTGTAGGCTTTCTTCATTCCTTTTCATTCATTTATGTTCTGCCTCTCTGATTAGATAATTTCAGTTGATCTGTTTCTGGGTGGTTTTTTCCTCTGCTTCACCCAATCTGCTGTTGGAGTTCTCCATTGAATTCTTCAGTTCAGTCTTGTATTCTTCATTTCCAAAATTTCCTTTTGGTTCTTTTTTATGCTTCCTATCTCTTTGTTAACTTCTTATATTGTTCTTATATTGCTTTCCTTAAATAATCAATATGTTTATCTGTGTTCTTTTATAGCTCCTTGAGCATTTTTACAATAATTACTCTGAATTCTGTCAGTTAATTCCTGGATTTCCATTTCTTTGGGGCCAGTTACCGGAGGTTTACTGTATTCCTTTGGTGGAGTCTGATTTCCTGCTTCTTTATGATCCCTGCAGTCTTGCACAGATGTCTGCACAGTTAAAGAAGGAGTCCTCTCTTTCTGACTTTATGGACTGGCTTTAGTAAGTGAAGACTTTCACCTGTGGATGGGGCACACTCAAGCATGTTATGACCTCAGGTCTAGTGATTGAGGGCACTGAGCGTTAGAGTATGTGGTGGCACTAGGTATGGAGGGATGGGTGAGTGTGATGTTTCTTCAGTTTAGGATGCTGGGGTGCACAGCATTGACAACTGTGTGGTCCTTGGCAAGAATTTCAAGGGGTCCTCAGTGGTTGCAAGGGCTGTGGGGGACCTCAGCATTATCTCCAGATGAGTGGCTAAGAACAAGGGCAGGCATCAGCCAATGGTGGCTGGAGTTGGTGTTGTGCACACACATAGCTACAGGGGCCAGCTGCTGGTACCTGTGTAGTGGCAGGGAGCAGATGTATATACACACACAGTGGTAGGGCCCAGGAAAAGCAACAATGGCCAGGGTCAATTCTGACACACTGGCAACTGCAAGGCCCTAGCTGTTAGCATGATTTCCCATGGTTGTGGTCTCTCTCTAGGTGTGCACACTGCAGTGGAGTCCAGTGACAGCAGTCAGACTGGAGGCATGCTGGTGCATAGCTAGAGGCTACCTTCAGGTATTATAGTGGTGTGGATCAGTAACACAAAAACAGGCCTGATCTGAGCCCACAAGGAACTGGGGGTTCTTGGCTATTGGTATGTTCTCTTGTGGCTGCACAGTCTCTTCTTGGGCATGCAGACTTCAGTAGAGGTTGGTGATAGGCATTAGGTCAGTGGCATATATTGTGGAGTTATAGGGGTAAGCCTAAAGCAGATATAGGATAGTGGGTGATGGGGTCCAGGATGGTATCTTGCACTGACATAATCACAGAGGACTAGGTTGGCTGCTGGTGCAGTTTCCAGGTTCTGGTAGGGTCAAAAGTGGGAGGGAGCAGGGAGAGACTCAAGTAGCTAACATCAGGGAACATAAATATTTGTGGGGCCAAAGCTAGGGAAATCTGCAGAGGGGTTTTCAGTGGCTGTGCTGGCTACTGATTTCTTCAGTGGCAAAATCTTTTGGGTTTGTTGCAGGGCAGGTAAACGGTGATTACTCCCACTGCATGGCTGCTCTCAATAGTCCCTGCTTTTCTTCCTTGTTCTTAACCATCTCTGGACATCTCATCTTTGCCAGTCGGAGTGGAACAAAACTGAAGTAGGACCTTGGTGCAGTGCCCAAAGTCTGGGTAGGCTGGTCACTCACCCTGCTCTTCCTTTCCTGCTTAGGGGAACATTTTCTAGCTGGGAAGTTAAGTTCCCTCTTGATGCTGAGCAATGCTGGCTTAGGGGATGGGATAATGCAGGCTCAATGAAACTGCCTTCTCTTCTAGTACAGTTATTCTCTGTTTTTTCTTTCCACTGTTTTGTTGAAATTTCTTATGTGGACTCCAGAGCTCTCCCAGATCTGTTTTTGCTCATGGATAGCTATCTAGTTGGTCTTTGTGAGGGATGTCAGCTGCTATCTTCTATGTCATCATTTTTTCAATATGAATCTTATCAGAATCTATTTCAGATATATACTTACTTAATTCCAGTATAATATAGGAACAATACTCTATTATATAGAGTTCCTCTTCCACCTTTTGTGTTGTTATTGTTATACAAATTATATACTGTATACCAATATACATCTGTATATTAGAATTGTTGTAACAGTCACTTTATATATTTTTATGTCTTTTAAAGAAGCTGAAAGAAGCAAGGATAACAAGTGTACATTTATGGAGTTTGTTATGTTAACCATCTTACTTACCATTTCTGGTTCTCCTCATTTGTTCCCATGGATTCAAGTTACCATGTGGTGTCATTTTCTCATACCAGTATGCCTGGGTTTCCACACAAGCCCTTTGTGCAATTATTGTCAAATATGTTACATTTATACATGTGTAGTCCTAATAATATAATTACATACATATTATTCTATATCATTTCTTTTTAAATCAGTTAAAAGAAGAAAGGGGAAGACATGTGCATTTAAACTGTCTTATATAATTGCATTTACTGATGCTCTTCATTTTTTGTGTGTCTGGATTCAAATTACTGTCTGGGATGACTTTCAGCCTGACAACCTTTTTTATCTTTCAAGGAGGATCTGATAGCAACAAATTCTCTGTGTTTGTTTATCTGGGAATGCCTTTATTTTACTTTAATTTTTGAGAGATGCTTTTTCTGGGAATAATGTTTCTGGTTGACAAGGATTTTTTTTCCTTTCCAGCACTTTGAATAGGATGTCATTGCACTGCCTTCTGGCCACTATTATATCTGATTAGAAGTCAGCCATTAATCTACCGGGGCTCACTGGTACATGATGTGCTGTTTTTCTCTTTCTGCCTTCATAATTTTCTCTTTGCCTTTGTCTTTCAGTGAGCTTCTCAGATGTGTAGACATATATATATATACATATATATATATATATATATAGTATAATAACATGCATATGTCAATATGTAACATAAATCATGTATTATATATTATTGTATTATTAATATGTAATAAATTATTTTAATTAAGTTTAGAGTATTTAGCCATTGGATCTTTAATTTTTTTCTAGTTTTTTTTTTTTTTTGCTTCCTCTCCTGGTACTCCCATTAACATATATGTTGGCATCTATAGTTGTGTTGTGTGTTTCTCCAGAGCTGTTCATATTTCTTTTTTTTTTTTAAAGATTTTATTTATTTATTTGACAGAGAGAGAGAAAAAAATCACAAGTAGGCAGAGAGGCAGGCAGAGAACAAGGGGGAAACAGGCTCCCTGCTGAGCAGAGGACCTGATGCGGGGCTTTATCCCAGGACCCTGAGATCATGACCTGAGCCAAAGGCAGAGGCTTAACCCACTGAGCCACCCAGGATCCCAGTGCTGTTTGTATTTCTTTACACTTTATTCTCTCTGTTCTCTGGCTTGTAGAATCTCTGTCAATCTATCTCCAAGTTTGCTGATTCTTTCTTCTCCAAATTCCAATCTTCTATTGAGTCTCTTCAGTAAAATTTTCAATTATTATACTCTAGTTCTTTAATTTCCATTTTTAAAATAAGTTATATCTCTTTTTGATAGCCTCTATTTGATGAGACATTGTCATACTTTTCTTTTTTGTATAATATTTTTCCAGTTTTATTGAGACATAATTGACATATAGAATTGTACGTGTTTAAGATATACAGCAAAATGATTTGACATACACGTATTGTGAAATGCTTACCACAATAAGCTTAGTTAACATCCATCATCTCATATAGATATACAAAAGAGAAAAAGGAAAAAAAATGTTTTTCTTCCCCTTGTGATGAGAACTCTGAAATTTACTAACTTTCATATATGTCACCCAGCAGTGTTAGCTATATCATCATATTGTATATTACATCCCTTGTATTTACTTATCTTATAAGTGAAAGCCTGTACTTTTGACCACCTTCCTTTAATTTTCTTTTCCTCTATGCCCAAATCTCTGGTAGCCACAAATCGTTTTCTATGAATTATTATTTTTTTTAGATTCCACATATGAGATCATACATGTTGGTCTTTCTCTATCCAACTTATTTTACTCAGTATAACACACTGAAAGACCATCATGTGGTTGTAAATGGCAGGATTTATTTTTTTGTAGCTGAATAATACTTCATTGTATATATACCACAACTTCTTTATTCAGTTATTCATCTCTAGCCACTTAGAATGTTTTCATGTCCTGACTATTGTAAATAATGCTGCAGTGAACATGGGAGTATATATACTCTTCAATATAATGTTTTTATTTACTTCCAATATAGTCCAGAAGTAGAATTGCTGGATCATATGGTTCTGTTTTTAATATTTTCAGGAGACTCCATACTGTTTTCCACAGTGGATGCAGCAATTTTCAATGCTGACAATGCACAGAGGTCTCTTATTTTTCCTATCCCCACCAGGGTGTGTTATCTCTTGTCTTTTTGGTGATGACCATTCTAACAGATGTGAAGAGATTGTTTATGTGATTTAAATTTACATTTCCCTTGTGATGAGTAATATTGAGCACCCTGTTATGTACCTGTGCCATTTTTTCCCCTCAAAAATAATGTCTATTCAGATACTCTGCCCGTTTTTTTCTTTTTTCTTTTTTCCTTTGTTGTCTTTTCTTTCTTTCTTTTTTTTTTCCCCCCTGTTGCATTGTATGAGTTCTTTGCATACTTCGGACAACAACCTCTCATCAGAATATAGTTTGCAAATATTTTTCCCATTCCATATGTTGTATTTTTATTTTGTGGATTATTTCTATTGCTATACAGTAGCTTTTTAATTTGGTGTAGTCCCACTTATTTATTAATTTTGTTGCTTGTGCTTTTGATGTTATATCCAAAACATTGCCAAACCCATGTCAAAGAGACTTTTTCCTATGATTTCTTCTAGGAGTTTATGTTTCCTAGTAGGACATTAAAGGCTTTAATCCATTTTGAGTTAATTTTTGTGAGTGGTGTAAGTGAGAGGTGTCGTTTTATTTTTTTACATGTAAATATTTTTTTCAGCATTGTTTATTGAAGAAGCTGTCTTTTCTCCATTGAGTAGACTTGACTCTTGTCTAATATTAGCTAACTATATATGCATGGGTTTATTCCATTCTTTCTATGTTGAATTTTTAAGGAGCTTTATCATGAATGGATGTTGAATTTTGGCAAAGGCTTTCAACGTGTCATATTTCATATGACATAATTTTTTTATTCTATTAAAGTGATGTATCACATTTATTAATTTGCATTTGTTGAAACAACATTGCATCCCAGAAATAAATCTCACTTGATCATGGAGTAATGCTCCAAGCTACTGAATTCAATTTGCTACTATCTATTAATGTGCTACTGAATTCAATTTGCTAATATCTTATTACATAGTTTTGCATTTTTAGTCCTCATGAATATTGGCCTGTAGTTTTCTTGTAGTGTCCTTTTCTGGCTTTAGTATCTGGGTAAGGCTGGCCTCATAAAATGAGTTTGGGAGTGTTCCGTCCTCTTCAGCTTTTTTGGAAGAGTTTGAGAGGATTGGTGTTAACTCTTTTAAATGTTTGGTAAAATTCACCAGTGAAGCCATCTGGTCTTGGGCTTTCTTCATGCGAAGATTTTAAATTATTGATCTAGTCTCCTTACTAACATTTATTCTGTTCAGATTTTCTATTTCCTCCTCATTCAGTCCCGGTAGGTTGTATGTTTCTAAAAACTGTTCCACATCTTTAGGTTGTCTAGTTTGTTAGTGTATAGTTGTTCACAGTAGCCTATTATGATCCTTTGTATTTCTATGGTGTTAGTTGCAATGTCTTTTTTTTTTTTTTCTCACTTACAGTTTTGTTGATTGGAGTCTTCTCATTTTTTTTCCCTCTTGGTTAGGCTAGCCAAATATCAGTTTTATTTTTTTTCAAAGAACCAACTTCTAATTTTGTTAATATTTTCTATTATTTTTCTGCTTTTTATTTTATTTATTCATTCATTTTCTATTATAATTTTTATTATTTCCTTACTTCTGCTAACTTTGGCTTTAGTTTTTTCTTCTTTTTCCTTGAGGTTTAACATTAGGTTGTTTATTTGAGATCTTTCTTGTTTATTAATGTGGGCATTTATTGCTGTCAGCTTACTTCTTAGAATTTCTTTTACTACATTGCCATAAATTTTGTTTTGTTGTGTTTCCATTTTTGTCTCAAAATGCTTTTTAATTTTCACTTTAATTTCTTCTTTGATCCACTAGTTGATCAGGAGACTATTGTTTAATTTTAATGTATTCATGAATTTTCCCGTTTTATTCCTGTTATTGTTTTCTAGCTTCATACCATTGTGATCAGAGAAGATACTTGATATCCTTTCAGTCTTGAATTTGCTAAGATTATTTTTGTGTCCTAACATATGGTCTTTCCCCCAAAATATTCTTTATGCACTTAGAAGAGTTTTTATTCTGCTGGTCTTGGATAAAATGTTCTATAAATGTTTGATAGGACCTTTTGGTCTATAGTATTATTTCAATCCACTATTTCCTATTGTTTCTGTGGATGATCTTTCCATTGTTTAAAGTAGGGTATTGAAGTCCTTAACTGTTCTTGTATTGCTCTTTATTTCTCTTTTTAGCTCTGTTAGCTTTTACTTATGTATTTAGGTGCTCCCATGTTGAGAGATACAGTTGTTTTATCTCCTTGATGGATTGATTGCTTTATCATGTATAATGACCTTCTTTGTCTTTTTGTCTTTTTTCTTTTTTTTTTTTAAACCATTTTTAAAGTCCAATGTGAGTGATGTAAAGTATAGCTACCTGGGTTCTTGCCCAGGGAAAGCTATAGGATGGGCTCTGCAGTTCTCAATTCAGCCTTACAAGATGGTTGGGACTGAGTATTATACTCAGTAGTAGGTGGGGCTATGAATTAGTTTCCCTGCCCTGATGAGACAGCCGAATGGGCCCCAGAGCCTGCAAAGCTCATTTTTGGGAACCCAAATCAAGCAAGACTGTGCACTGAATTCCCTGGCCAGACTGGGCTACCGGCTTTGCTCTGTTTGTGGAGAGAGCCACAAGCCTGTGCTCTCACTGTTCCATACCACTGTCTGCAGGGCTACTGGATGGCCACCCAGTTTCCTGGGTACATTGGTTTGGTTTCATGGTCAACCATGCTAAAGGCTGTATTCACTCTGAACAGGGCTGCAAATTAGTTCCTCTTCCCTGGCAAAGCAGGAAAACTGGCTGTAAGGCTGACACAGCTCTTTGTGGTCTTGACTCAAGTGCTCCTGCTTCCCAGGTTCCCTGGCTGAACATTGCCACTGGCTTTGCTTTGCAGGTGATCAGTTCTGCTTGCCAGATTCTCTGCTTGAATGTTGCTTGGCTCTGCAGCTTCCAGGTGTCTTGGCTAGGCTTTTGGGCCAGACAGTTCCAGGAGCTGCACTCCATAGTGTACAAGGCTACAGCTCCCCTGCCTGAGCAGAGTGGAGGAACAGACTCCAAGCCTGGAAAGGCTCTTTGATTCAAGCCTACTCACATTTCAAGTTTTGTCTTCAAATGGCGCCACTGGCTTTGCTCTGCAAACAATGAGTTCTGCCTGCCACACTCTCTGTTCAAACATTACTAGGCTGCATAGCTTCCAGGTGTTCTGGCCAGTCTTTCTGGCCAGCCTGGGCTGGGAGCTACGTTTAGCAATGTGCTGTGCTATGACTTATATCTCCTATCTGGTCAGGGGCAAGCCAGCCTTCGGTTCTGGTAACACTTTTTATTTGAGGACCTGAGTCAGGGAGACCTGTGTCTTGCTGTGTTCCTTGGTTAGACTGCACCACTCTCTTGGCTGTGCAGGTGAGCAATCCACAATTGGGACTACTACTTGGGGACTCCAGGTAGGAATCTGCTAGTTGTTATAAGCCCTTCATCCTTTTCTGGCATAATCAAATTCATTGTGGTCAATGAATCCTCTGTAATCCCCATGGGGCAAGACTGGAGTGGGAACTCCCAAGAAGTGACCTATAACACTAGGGTAGCTGGATGTCCATCCCAGATTCCCTTTTCCCACTGGAGGAACAGTAGTCTTAGAGGAGACCTCTTGGTTCTGTGTCAGCCTGAGGAAGGGGCAATGCTGGCACCACATAGCTCATCCTCTTGTCCTTCCAATTTGGACTGTCTTGGTCTTTGGTGCAGGGGGTGCTTCAGCCTCACAACCATGTTCTAGGATTCTCCCAATGATGTCAATGAACGGTCGTTAGTTGTTCCTTTGAGGGTAGCAAGGTTAGAAAGGACATGCTTGGTGACCCATACCTTTCTTTTCTTCTTTAAGTATAGTTCTTGTAGTTTTTTTTAAAACATATTTATAATGGTTACTTTGAAGTCATTTTTAAATTTGATCTCTATGCCTTCTGACAGAGTCTCTGTTGCCTGTGCTTTTTTCCTCTGCATTGGTCATACTTCTTTCCTTCTTTGTGTGTTTCATAATATTTTCTGTTGAAAACTAGACATTTAAAATAATATAATTAACATTATGTTGTAATGTTGTATCCCTCAAACTAATATAGCATTATGTGTCAACTATATCCAAATAAATAATAGTAATAATAATGTAGCAACTCTGGACACTGATGTTCCAACCAGAGGTTTATTGTTTGCTTATTAATTTGTTTAAGGACTTGGCTGGGCTGTTTTATTGATTTCATTAATAGTTATGAAACCTCTAATATCATTCTTCAGAAGGCACAGCTTTAGGCATCTACCCTGTCATCCTAGGTTGACAATGGTTTTAGCAGAGTTTTTTACTAGCTTTGTCTTTGAGGTTTTTTCAGAGGCTGCCTGAATCAGTTGGTATCACAGCCAGATGTTAGGCTTCACTATCTGCCAGGTGATTGCCCTACTGTTTCTAATAGTGCCCTACAACATCTGGTGTTCCAACATCTTATCCAATTGAATTTGAACCTCTTTGCAGAGGTAGTTTTTGAGTCTAGTCTTTGAGGTTTGTTTTGACTCCAGGAGAGATTTTCCCAACTATCCCTTTCTGTGATTCTGTCTGGTAAACCAGCAGCCTCTGGGGTTTAGCTCCTTGTTCTTGGGAAGGTTCAAACCTCCTCTTAAGTGCTTGTCACCAAAATCCCCACTGTTTCTGAAACCTTAGGCTTGTTCTTCCTTATGCTTCTTCCAAATAAAGACAGTTTCTTATGCGGAGCTTTAGAAGTCTCTGTTCTTATGTCTGTCTCTCCCCCAGGCAAAATCTCTGAGTCACTGATCCAGAGCTGGGCTCAAAGAGAGCATCCTGGGGGTACCTGGGATCAAGCCCCGAATCCGGCTCTCTGCTCAGCGGGGAGCCTGCTTTCCCCTCTCTCTCTGCCTGCCTCTCTGCCTACCTGTGATCTCTGTCAAATAAATAAATAAAACATCTTAAAAAAAAAAAAAAAGAGCATCCTGCTTCCCTCGGAGTGACACCCTTGCTTTATGAGAAAGATACTAAAGCAGGGGCCATAGCCTCTGGTCTTCTCCGCTTTCCTTGCCCAGCATGGAACGTTCACCCTTAGA
Organism: Enhydra lutris kenyoni; assembly: GCF_002288905.1. Classification (NCBI taxonomy): domain Eukaryota; kingdom Metazoa; phylum Chordata; class Mammalia; order Carnivora; family Mustelidae; genus Enhydra; species Enhydra lutris. The sequence goes on along the minus strand of NW_019154144.1, from coordinate 3,822,021 downwards.
GGAGGATAGGAAAGGCCAGTTGGGGCTGAAGTATTCTCAGTCTAACACCCTACAAGTGAAGACTGGATGGGGGAAGGGCACTCCCGACTATTCAGCTGCTCTCACTTGGAGGTTAGCTTCAGCAACATGGAACTGGGAAATGATGAGAAGTGCTGGGGGGCCTCCTCCTCCTGGGAATACAGTAGCCCCCAACTGGAGATTTGTGAGGTGGGAGTCTTCTTGATACAGCAGCTCAGGGTGGAGTTCCTAACACATTGAGATATAGGAGAAGAGAAAAGGAGTAGGCCTGTCTCAGGTGCCACAGACTTCTCACTTTCTTGCCAAGATATGATACATTTCTTGAATAAATCTTTCCCTATTTATGGTATGACCTTAGGACAATTTTCAGAGGCTATAAATAGTAATTTTTTTACCAGTTATGGATATTTTGCCTGAGAATGAGTCCTCAGAGCTCATCATGTGGTTACTCTAGAAATAGTCTCATTGAAATATGCAGAGCCGGTTAGATCCCTAGACAAGTTATTTAATTTTTTTAAATTAAGTAAACCCCCAACATGGGGCTAAGACTCCCCATCCCAAGATCAAGAGTAGCATGCTGCACTGACTGAGCCAGCCATGTACCCCAAGCCACTACTTATTATTTATTTATTTTTAAAAGATTTATTTATTTTTGAGACAGAGTGAGAGAGGGAGAGAGAGAGCGTGAGTGAGCAGGGGGGAAGGGTAGAGGGCGAGAGAGAATCTCAAGCACACTCCACATGGAGCACAGAGCCCTACACAGGGCTCTATTCCAACACCCTGAAATCATGACCTGAGCCGAAATCAAGTGTCAGAGGCTCAACCAACTGAGCCATCCAGCTGTGCCTGGAGTCACTGTGTTTTTTTTTTTGTTTTTTTTTTTTTAATTTTTTATTTTTTTAATTACTTTTCAGTGTACCAGAATTCATTTTTTTATGCACCACACCCAGTGCTCCATGCAATACATGCCCTCCTTAATACCCACCCCCAGGCTGGCCCAACTTCCCACCCCCCGGCCCTTCAAAACCCTCAGATTGTTTTTCAGAGTCTATAGTCTCTCATGGTTCATCTCCCCCTCCAGTTTCCCCCAACTCCCATCTCCTCTCCTTCTCCCCATGTCCTCTGTGTCTCACTATGTTTTAAGGACAACATTCTCCTGCCTGTTTTCCTATCGTACTGAATGCACTTCTTAAATTCTCTGGATTCTGGGTGGTTCAGCTTCTCTTGATCCTCCTAGCATGAAACAAAATCAGTTTATTTAAGTAGTTTGCATAGAAATAATCCAATTGTTAGTTTTAATCAATACCTCTTAATCAACACTTACTTCCCTCTAGCAGGCTTCCTGTGGAGTACAGAGGTAGATGAAATACAGCCCCAAGTATGATTTTGGTTTTATCTGAGTCTAAAGTAAAATAAACCATACATGTCACAGAAGAAAACGAAATAGCTCCGAAGAGTATATTAGGCAAGCTTCATAGGACAAGCTCTGTATGCAAAACAACCAGCTCAGGGATGAGTGAAAGAAACAGTTACAAAAATCTTTTGTAATCTAGGTAATATCCTAATTTCCCTCTTTTATTCAGTTGATTTAAACTTGAATAAATACAGTAATTTATTATTGTGAATTGCATAAAACAGTTTAATGAAATCAAGTATGAATGCAATTTACTATTTGGATAATTATTTTCAAGTATTTCTAAAAATATTCCAATTGAATTGTGCCTCTATTGCCTAATGTTGAATATGGAAATATTAATGATATTAATAAAACAGCTGGTTTTCTATTTAGTTCGTGGGGCAGTTTTGATAGATTAAATGGTACATGTGTTCTGCAAAGTTTTTAAAACTTTATGAATGTAAATTTGAGGTATTATTTGAGTATGTTTGAGGTACTGTTATTTTCAAAGAGACCTACAGAAAAGGCTGTCAAACAAATGAAGATAAAGTTGGAATTTTGCTAGACTATTCTTTGACCATGTTTAGTAGATTTCTAGTACATCTGTACATCTAGTAGATGTCTAGTACATCTGTTCTGTTCTCCCTTTTTGAGAGCAGGTACATTCACCTTAAACTCTAGTTAGAATATTGAAGATAACTGCCTCCCTCATTTTCAGAGTGGATTTTTTTTCACCTGTTTGATTATGGGATTTCCACATAAGACTTCTTTTGTGCAATTTGTTCTAAGGCTAAAATAATTTTGAAAACCTCTTTTCCAGACCCCTGAAAGATAGGATTCTAATTGCCCCTCTTCAAATTGTGCATACATTTTCCTGAAATGGCAGATATAAGAAAAAAGCAATGTATAAACATGTCTCCAATGGGAAGATGTTATAATACTGATAATAGCACCTTCCGTTACTGAACATTTGCATTATTCTGTTGAACACTTAAAACAGCCCTGCAACAAAAGCATTATTTCATTTCAGAAATGGATTTATTTATTTACTCTCAATGCCTTTAACTATACTGTGCTACGTCTTCTTTTCCCACAGCCCCCCTAATAATACTACGATGGTCCCTTTGAAAATACTAATCTAATGGTTTCCGCAGCTTCTACATGGCCAGTGCCAGGTAGTGATGAAGTGTTTCCTGGTGTGTAGCAAGGTGTGGAAAGACCACAAATTTGTATCAATTTAAAAGACTTTCTTTGAAAATGATAATTATTTATTGCTTTTCGTTTGTTTCAAGTTGCCCTTTCTTTCATGATGTAACAGTTATTGTAGACAGCAGGAATTTTTTAAAATGTCATTACTTGGAAAAATACAAACATGGCAGGATTATTATAATCTCTTCCTCATTTTTATCATATTGTAAGCTAATTTTTACATGGATAATAAATTCACATGGTTCCACAATCAAAAAATAAAAGTGAGTGGTCTCCCTGACACCCCACTTACAACTATTACTGGTATCTTGGTATTTTTGTAGTTTCTTTATGTATGTAGGTATATTTTTTAACCCTTTCCCAAAGTCTTTAGACAAAAGATAATATTTTACTGTTCTTCCCCTTGTTCTTTTCATATAAATATGTTATCCTGTGGGGCTTTTATGGAGGGGGTATTGGCACATAGAAATATTTTTCATTCATTCTTAATAGTAGTATAGAGTTCAAAGTATAAATAAACTATTATTTATTTAACCAGTCTCCTATTAATGGATATAAGACTGTTTCCAATCTTCTGCTACTATAAACAGTGCTACAGTGAATAATTGGACATATTTATCATTTCACGCTCATTCACCTATGTCTACAAGACAGATTCCCTGAAGCTGAATTGCTAGGTCTTACGATGAATAAAAGGTAGTTTAAATGATGCTGCCAGAGTGCCTTCCACAGGGCAATAAATTAGGGTGGTTATACCAATGTTCACTTTCACCAGCAGTGTATGAAAGTACCTACTTTTCCACTGCCTCACAAACAGTGAATCTTTTGGATTATTGCCAACCTAATAGGTGAAAAATGGCATGCCTATGCAGTTTTAAGTTGCACTTACACTATTATGAATGAGAATGTACATATTTTCATATAATTAAAAGTCATTTGTATTTCCTTTTCTGTTAACACACTTTATATAATTTGCCCATTTTTCTGTTGGGTTGGTCTTACTCTTCCTGATTTTCTGATTATGACTATTATTCCTTTATTATTTGATACATGTATATTCATAATCTTGTGTCTTCATTAGCATTATAGAGTTCTCTTTTTTGTCTTGCTTAATTCTTTCTTTCTTTATATATTGGTACACAGTGCAGTTTTCATGAGTCTATTCCCACAGGCTTTTACACATCAGTTTACAAACACCTATATCTTAATGAATGAAGATGTTACTTGGAAGACACATTACTCACAGTGTAGGTTCAGTGAACTAACAATAGGGCTATTACCATATACTTCTTTTTTAAAAAGTTTTTATTTAAATTCTAGTTAGCTAACATACAGTATAATATTAGTTTCAGGTGTAGAATTTAAATGATTCAACATTTCTGTACAACACCCAGTGCTCATCATAAGCAAGTGCACTCCTTAATCTCCATCATCTATTTCACGGTAGATGAGTGGTGTAAGAACATGGTCCAGTTTAATTCTTCTGCATGTTGCTGTCCAGTTTTTCCAACACCATTTGTTGAAGAGACTGTCTTTTTCCCTGCTTTGTCAAAGATTAGTTGACCATATAGTTGTGGGTTCTTTTCTGGGTTTTCTATTCTGCTCTATTGATCTGTGTGTCTGTTATTATGCCAGTACTATAATGTTTTGATTACTACAGCTTTGTAATGTAACTTTAGGGCTGGAATTGTGATGCCTCCAACTTTGGTTTTCATTTTTAAGATTGCTTTGGCTATTTGGGGTTTTTGTGCTTCCAAACAATTTGTAGGATTGTTTGTTTCAGCTCTGTGAAAAATGCTGGTGGTATTTTGATAGGGATTGCATTAAATGTGTAGATTGCTTTGGGTAGTATAGACATTTTAACAATATTTGTTCTTACAATCCATGAGCATAGAATATCTATTTCTTTGTGTCTTCTTCAATTTCTTCCATGAATGTTTTATACTTTTCAGAGTATAGGTCTTTCACCTCTTTGGTTAGGTTTATTTCTAAGTATTTTATGTTTTTTGGTGCATTTGTAAATGGGATTGTTTCTTTAATTTGTCTTTTTGCTGCTTCATCATTGGTGTATAGAAATGCAATGATTTCTCTACATTGATTTTATATCCTGTGACTTTACTGTATTTCTGTATAAGTTCTAACAATTTTTTTGGTGAAATCTTTCAGGTTTTCTATACAAAGTATCATGTCATCTGCAAATAGTGAAAGTTTTACTTTTTCCTTGCTGATTTGGATGCCTTTTTTAAAAATTTTTGTTGTCTAATTGCTATGACTAGGACTTCCAGTAGTATGTTAAATAATAATGGTGAGAGTGGACATCCCTATCTTGTTCCTGACTGTAGAGGAAAATCTCTCAGTTTTTCCCCATTGAGCGTGGTATTAGCTGTGGGTTTTTCATATATGACCTTTATTCTGTTTAGATATGTTTCCTCTAAACCTACTTTAAGGGTTTTCATCATGAATGGATGCTGTACTTTGTCAAATGCTTTTTCTATATCTATTGAAATGATCACATGATTTTTGTCCTTTATTACTGTGGTGTATTATGTTGATTAATTTGTGAATATTGAACTACCCTTGCAACAGAAGAATAAATTTCACTTAATTGTGGTGAATGGTTCTTTTATTGTACTATTGGCTTCAGTTTGCTAGAATTTTATTGAGAATTTTTGCATCCATGTTCATCAGGGAAATTGCTTGTGGTTCTCTTATTAAGTGGAGTCTTTCTTTTTCTTTTTTCTTTCTTTCTTTCTTTCTTTTTTTAAATAGTGGAGACTTTGTCTGGTCCATTGTCTCTCACAAATAGTCTCCCCCTCTGGTTTCCCCCCTTCATTTTTCCTTTCCTTCTTCTAATGTCTTCCATGCTATTCCTTATGTTCCACAAATAAGTGAAACCATGTGATAATTGACTTTATCTGCTTGACTTATTTCACTCAGCATAATCTCCTCCAGTCCCATTGATGTTGATGCCAAAGTTGGGTGTTTATCTTTTCCACTGGCTCAGTAATATTCCATTGTATATACAGACCACATCTTTTTTTTTTTTTATAAGATTTTATTTATTTGACAGAAATCACAAGTAGGCAAAGAGGCAGGCAGAGAGAGAGAGGAAGGGAAGCAGGCTCCCCGCTGAGCAGAGGGCCCGATGCGGGGCTCTATCCCAGGACCCTGGGATCATGACCTGAGCCGAAGGCAGAGGTTTTAACCCACTGAGCCACCCAGGCGCCCCTCACTAGTGCCTTTTTCAATGTCACTTCTCCTTTATACTAATTCCAACTTCATTTTTATTTCTGTGACCCTTTTCATTTTTGTCTATTTGTTTCCTGAGTTCTGCTACTTTAATTTCATGGCCTGTTTTCTTACTCTCCTTTTAATTTGTATATTTCTTCATGGTGGTTTTTCTTCATTGAAGTGACTATTTTATTACATGCTTTTTAATTTATAGTGAATTATTTGCGCACAATTTTTATTTGCTGCATGGCCACATTTTTTAGTGAATATTTTTGTCTTAAATTCCCTCTTTTCCCCCCTATATATTTTTTTTAAGATTTTATTTATTTGACAGAGAGAGATCACAAGTAGGCAGAGAGGCAAGCAGAGAGAGAGAGAGAGAGAAGAAGGAGGAAGCTGGCTCCCTACCTAGCAGAGAGCCCGATGCAGGACTCGATCCCAGGACCCTAAGATCATGACCTGAGCTGAAGGCAGAGGCCTAACCCACTGAGCCAGCCAGGCAGCGCCCTCCCCCCCCATATTTTTTATATTCTCTTTGATTCAATGCTTTGCCGGTGACTTTTTCTTATAATTCATCCAAATATACTTTTCTTGGACTGGATTTTGCTGAAGTTTGGGGTGTGTATGTGTGTGTGTGTGTGTGTGTGTGTGTGTGTGTAGGGGTGGTACATTCAGGCTTTGTATCCTAAATGATTTCTTCCTCTCTACCACACAAATTGCTTTAGGCTAAAATGGTCCCTCCATATTATTCTTTGGTCCTTTAACCTTTCCTTCTCTAAGTAAAACTGTCCAGGGAGACTTGTTCAAGCATTCCTGCTAACCCCAGTTCTTACTCCCATTAATAAAAATGATCTATATTGGTTTGCACATTACAGTGAGATGTCTTATCTTCAGAAAGTATATTTTTCTTGGAACTGAGACATCTAGCCATCTTTAGGTTTTCTTTGAAATTTTACAGCTTTTGCCTAGTCTAAGCTCATTTGGCATCCCCATATATGTTTTGAAGTATAGATAATAATTGTATCCTAGTTTTCCTGAAGACAAAGTTGTGACCCCTCTGCTCCCTGTTGTCCTTCATATGACTTCCAGGATGAGAATAGAAAAGATACCGACCCAGCCATGTTTATTTTGGAAGTATCTCTTTCTATATTTGTTTTAGTTATTAGCTCTGAAACCCAAACAAGGGAACCATTGATTTAAATAGTAGTCTCTGACTTATTTTATGTAGATTTAAAAAACTGAATAAATTAAGATTCTCAGGTCCAGTGATGCAACTCAGCATCATTGAGATCCTTGGTAACTAATCCTTTATTTAATCTACCAATTTAGATAAACACAAGTACTATATCCAAAGTACCATAATAATAAGGTGCTCTTTACTTGATATAGGATGACCCAAGTACATGAACCATAGTTCAATGAAGAATCTGAACCTAATGAGTTCTAGCTAAGTAGGAAAGTGAGTAAAGAAACTTTGTCAAACATTAAGTGTTCAAGGAAGAAAGAAAGAAAAAAAAAACTACATGTAATTTGATCCACAAGAAAAACTCTCAGATGCATTTAAATTAAATGCATCGTTTCCATTCAATGAGCTATATCTTTCCCACATGATTTCCATTAATAGAACATGTTTTCAACTATTCTTCTAAGTTAGAGCAGAAAGGTTAAAGCTATTACTGTTTCTATATCTCTAAGAAGTGGAACAAGAGTTGTTTTTGCCTTCATTACTTATTTTTTCATCCTGTGTACTTAAGTGTTTGGGAGAGAGGCTTTCTTTATTATTTTCTGGCAATGATGAGGGATGATGGCTAATTCAGATAGTTAAAAATAATTTAATTGTTGCTTGTTATTGGATATTTTTACTTTTAATCATAGATTTCTGCTTATTTTCTATGAAATTATACATCATTTGAGTTGGATAGATTTTAATATATAAAAGGATGAAAAGAGCATCCATGACAGTGGCAATGACTTCACCTCTTACCCTTTGCTTTTGCACATCTACAGAAGAAGAATAGACAAAATGATCCTAAGGTCTTCCCTCCTAAGGGGTTATGCTCTATAATACTTCTCCAAAAGCAGTGTAAGAGACTGGAACTAATAGATAATTGAAACCAAAAGACTTAACCTCTCTCCCATTCTCTAAAGACCTCACATGAGTACGTCCTGGGGAAAACCATCTCATTATACTCTGGGAGTGTGTATCCTTACCTTGACCAGAGACACAACCTCTGTTTGTTATAGTCTCTCAAGTGAGCTGCTGAATTTTTTGATCTGGTTTCCCTTTAGTAGAATATTTCTATGCCTAGTCAAAACAACAGCAATCATAGCCAAACTATGCCAAGAAGTCTGGGAAGTTACTTTGCTGTTTATATTGAAAAAAAGTCTTCAGTTGAAACCACCACAGCCCCACTTTGAAATTGAAAGCAGAATTAACTCTAAGGGGAACCTTTTTAATGGGAGGTCCCATGTCATAGAAGCCTAGGCAGCATAAAACATGCCCCTCAGCCTCATACAACAACCACCAAACCACAAGGAAGTTCTACCTCCATGTCTTTGAAGGCTCTTGAAGCTGTTGGCTATGAAATCTAAAGCCCTTCTCTACAGATGTCAGTATAAATCAGAGGGTATTTTGACACAAGACAAATTATATTTGAACGTTTTCAGTTCAGTAGCCATGTCCAGATTTTACTAATTAAAAAGTCTGTTTCTCATTCCGTATTCCATGTGAATGCTGCATAAGAGAATCTTACAATCAGCAGTCAGTCTTGGTGGTCTCTAAATCAGGTTGTGTGTTGCCAGCACTGTGGCCATTTTAAAACACTTGTGTATCTAGGGGCACCTGGGCGGCTCAGTTGTTAAGCATCTGCCTTTGGTTCAGGTCATGATCCCAGGGTCCTGGGATCAAGTCTCGCATTGGGGTCCCTGATCGGAGGGAGCCTGCTTCTTCCTCTCCTACAGCCTTGCTTGTGTTCCTTCTCACACTGTCTCTCTCTGTCATATAAATAAATAAAATCTTAAAAAAAACAAAAAACAAAAACACTTGTGTATCTAATGGTTAGGGATGTTGTCTTTGGAGTCAGGTGATCTAAGACTACATTCCCCTTGGATACTTAATAGCTTGGGGATTGTGGGGATGTTGTTTAATCTCTTTGGGTCTCTATCTTTTCATATTGTGAGAATCAGATGCAACAGATGACCTAGAGCAGAGAGTCACTGGCACAAAATCACTTGACTTTATAAGGAAGTTATACCACACATTCAAGGAAGAGATCCTTCCATTTTCACACAGTCCTTCCTGATAGATTTCATAAAGCTACTAAAGAGGTTTTATAAATTCCACACAAGGAATATGGAAGACAAATCTCACTCATAAATGGTGATCAAAAAAACCCATTAATTGGTAAATCAAGTCCAATCCAGCTATTTATATGTAAATATATATGTATATAAAATACATAATTTTAGGTTTATTACATGAATTGCAATGACTTATAAGTAGAAAAATCTTCTATAACTCAGCATGTTAATATATTAATACAGAAGAGCCACATAGTCATCTTAATAGAGGTATAAAAACATTCAGTGAAATTCAGCCCACTTCATGATAAATTAGCAAATTAGCAATAGAAAAGAACTTTTTACGTCTGAGGTATATTTCCCAAAATGAGCACTAGCATTATTGTTACTGCTGAGGTTTTAGAAACATTTTCATTTATAATTAGGAAAAATTCAAGGATATTTATTGTTTTCTTTCCAATATTGAATTGTGGTCCCAACCAATGCATTCAAGATGAGAAGAAATTATGGTTATAAGGGTTGGAAAAAAAAATCATTATTTGTAGAAATTATGATTGTCTATGTAGAAAATCCATAATGACTTTCATATAAATTATTAGATTTAGCAAGAGGTTTTAGCAGGGTTTCTAGATATATATCAATATGCCAAAAATTACATTTATATACAGTAGAGACAGTTAGAAAATATTATTTTTAAAAAGATATAATTCATTATGGCCAAAAATAGTCATCTTAAAATAAATTGCATGAAAATGTGCAGGACATTGTGCAGATACATATAAAACTTTGTTGAGAGATTGTGAAAGGATCTAAAAAAATTAAAAAATATATTGTGTTTGTGTATAGGAATATTTACTACCATAAAAATGACACTTTTCATTCTAATAGACCTATGGATTCGAAAATAGTTCTAGTAAAAATACTACCAAAGTTTTTTTGAGGATTTGAACAAGTTGGTTCTAACATATGTGTGAAACTCTGGAAAACAGTATGGAGTTTCCTCAAAAAGTTGAAAATAGAGCTACCCTATCACCAGCAATTTCACTACTGGATATTTACCCCAAAAATACAAATATAGTGATCTGAAGGGGCACCTGCTCCCCAATGTTTATGGCACCAATGCTCACAATAGCCAAACTATGGAAAGATTGCAGATGTCCATTGACAGATGAATGGATAAAGATGTGGTATGTGTGTGCGTGTGTGCATGCATGTACATGTGCATGCACACAAGCACACATACTGGAATATTACTCAGCCATCAAAAAGAATGAAGTCTTGCCATTTGCAATGATGTGGATGAAACTAGAGTGTATAATGCTAAGTGAAATAAATCAATCAGAGAAAGACTTATCATATGATCTCACTTACATGTGGAATCTAAGAAACAAAACAGGATCATAGGGGAAGAGAGGAAAAAATAAAACAGGATGGAATCAGAGAGGGAGACAAACCATAAGAGACTCTTATTCATAGGAAACAAACAGGTTTGGTGGAGGGGAGGGGGGTGGGGGAATGGGGTACCTGGGTGATGGACATTAAGGAGGGCATGTGATGTAATGGGCACTGGGTGTTCTTTAAGACTGATAAATCACTGATCTCTGCCTCTGAAACTAATAATAATTATATGTTAATTAATTGAATTTAAATTAAAAAAAATGAATATGGAACAAAAATTTACCCCAAAGATACAGATGTAGTGAAAAGAAGGGCCATCTGCACCCCAATGTTTATAGCAGCAATGGCCACGGTTGCCAAACTGTAGAAAGAACCAAGATGCCCTTCAATGGACAAATGGATAAGGAAGATGTGGTCCATATACACTATGGAGTATTATGCCTCCATCAGAAAGGATGAATACCCAACTTTTGTAGCAACATGGATGGGACTGGAAGAGATTATGCTGAGTGAAATAAGTCAAGCAGAGAGAGTCAATTATCATATGGTTTCACTTATTTGTGGAGCATAACAAATAACATGGAGGACAAGGAGAGATGGAGAGGAGAAGGGAGTTGGGGGAAATTGGAAGGGGAGGTGAACCATGAGAGACTATGGACTCTGAAAAACAATCTGAAGGTTTTGAAGGGGCAGGGGGTGGGAGGTTGGGGGAACCAGGTGGTGGGTATTAGAGAGGGCACGGATTGCATGGAGCACTGGGTGTGGTGCAAAAACAATGAATACTGTTATGCTGAAAAGAAATAAAAAAAAGAAGAATTATTTTGATGAAGACATTATCACATAGGAATTTTATCTTCTACTTTTAAGAAAAAGAAGGATGATCCCTCTCTGCCCCAGTAACAATGCACTGACCACTGCTTACAGCCAATTAGAAACTGTCACAACCTTGAATTCTTATTTTTCTCCAGTGAATTTTGCTGAAAACACCTTTCACCAATTTGCATCTAAGACCTAATAAAAGCTGATCTTCCTGTTGTCTCTTTGGACTTGTCTATGGTTGGCCATAATTTGCTTGTCTCAAGTTGCAATTTCTCTACTATTCTTGAATAAACTCATGTTACTAGTAAAAAAAAAAAATTAAAAATGAAGATTAAAAAAATTAAATGAAATGAAACAAAGTATGTGTGAAAAGGCAATGTCTAAGAATAGCCAAATCTCTCTCAAATAAATAGTGGGGGGAACTTGCCCTTCTGAATCAAGATTTTCTATGAAACATCAGAGATGATGAAGTTACAGAATCAAGGATCGAGTAATGGAGCAGATTACAGGGGTCAGGAACAGATTTATGCAGATATGAGTAAGATGCATGCCCGTGCAGCGGGGCATATCAAAGAAGGAAAGTCAGGCTATTCAAAAATATGCTAGGACACTTGATTATTCACATGGAAAATGTGACTCTGGAGTCCTTTCTCATACACAACTGAAAAATTTCAGTTAGATTAAAAATTCAAATTCAAAAGGTAGGTAATGTAAACATTTAAAAGAAAACATCGGATAATTTCTCTCTGAATTTGGGGGTAGGGAAACTTTTCTTAAAAAAGAAAAAATATACACAAACAAAATAAAGACCATATATTTATGTAAGAATTGAGAAATTCCCATTAATAAAAATGATACTATAAAGGAAGTAAACAAGACAACCCATAAACTAGAAGACCTTTGTAGCACACATAATATAAGGAATTATGTCCAGAACCTATAAAATATCTCCTATAAATCAGTGGGTTTTTAACATAAGCAAGAATGTTTACTACAGTATTGTTTATAGTAGCAAGAAATTGGAAACAGCCCAAATGTTCTCAGTTGTAAATGGGTAAATTTAACATATTCATATAGTGGAAAACTGAACAGCAGTGAAAATGATTAACCATATGGACAAATTTCAAAAACAATGTTGAGTGAAAGTTACAGAAGGCTATTTGTAGTATATCAATTATAAAATCTGAAAGGCATAAAAACAAAAATATATAGGCAAATATACATACATATAAAATATGATTATAGTAAAAGAAAATGGCATGATAAATATAAAAATAAAGGTAATGGCTTTCCCTAGGAGAGACACATAGAGGCTTCAATGATATTGATGCTGTACTACCTTTTAATATGAATTACTATTTAAATGATCTCAGAAGTGTTAAAATGTGAAAAGATGTGCCTCTTAGAATTCTTAAAATATTGCATGTCATAATAAAAGATTTAAAAAGATTAAATGTGCATAGTACATATATACATATTTTCTTGGACCTTTCCCATATTTGCTTTCTCAGACATTTATCATATTTAAAAATTTTTGAAAGAACTTCTCCTCTTCCTCTTTTAGTTTGTCACTATTCCTCTTAAATAGACTATTGTGGCCAGAACTGAATTCAATACCAATTCCATTTAAAGAATGGATTCTACTGTAGATGTCCTACATAAATGAACAAAGACTTCTACTTTATTTCTCTGAACTAAAAGATCACCACGGAACTTGTGATTTTTGTCCTACTGTTATTAGAGTTTCAGTGGAGCACAGATTTCTAAATTGCTGGTCTGGTAGATGGGAGAAAGGATGGTAAAGAAGCTGACAAAAGAGCACATGCCACTTGAAGGGTATGGGGAAGGAAGAACATGCAGTTGCCAAGCAACCAGCCTGTATCCTTCACCTTGAAATGCTGACTGCAAGTGGCATATGGATCTCAGGTCTTTCTCTTTGTGACAGTGAGGTAGCCCTCCTTGTAGCTCTAACCTCCTTTTTTTCTTTTTCACCCAAGGTACAGGATTCTGCAAAAGTTCCTTAATTTTACATTGTCTATTGATCTTTTTGCATCTAGCTGCCCATGTTGACATGAGTTTGACTCACAGAAATAATCCTTGTCTTTTTTTTTTTTTAATTTTATTTATTTATTTGTCAGAGAGAGTGAGCAGACAGAGTGGCAGGCAGAGGCAGAGGGAGAAGCAGGCTCCCTGCTGAACAAGGAGCCCGATGCGGGACTTGATCCCAGGATGCCGGGATCATGACCTGAGCCGAAGGCAGCCGCTCAACCAACTGAGCCACCCAGGCGTCCCAAGAAATAATCCTTGTCTTTATGGAATTCCCTAGGTTAAAAGTATAAAACCCTCTGTAAAGATCTTTTAATGTATTTTTAATCTGTGTTTGTGTGTGTGCATGTGTGTGCTCCATATCTTTCCTAGAAATTTTGAGGTAGCTAGAGTCCCATGTGTTTTATTCTCAGTTGATAAAACCAGAAATGGAATTAATCCCCTTTTCCATGATGTGTTCTGGAATAAAAGTGAGATTTTCAGCAAGAAAAGCATATAATGTAAAACTATCTACTCTAGCTGCATGATAAAGATGGTTGAGTTTGGGAGACAGAGGAATATAGAATTATGAATAGGTGTTTGCTTTCATAAATTTCCAAAGTTCTTGTGCCAGAAAATCCTAGGAAGTCACTGTCTCCCAAGAGTGATCTTGAATGTCCTGTATCAAGATTGCCTTCGATGTTGGATTAAAGTGCACATTTCCTATTCACTCCCAAGCTCATTGGATAAGATCCTGGGATTTGCATTTCTAGTAAGTTTTCCAGGCAGTTTTGGGACACACCTCTTTAAGTGATTTTAAATGTCCCTAATCATGAAGTGTCAGTATTATTACTAGCTTGGGTGGTCTCTCTAAACAGAGGATTTACCATGCAATTAGCAGAGATAAGCCTTCACAGAATTTAATGAAATATTTCACCAAGAGTGCCCTAATACAGTTATAGTAACTACACATTCTCCAGTTCCAAATAATTTGCCCTCTGGATTCTAAAACCTTTTACTTCCACAACCATGAGATTGATTGTTTTTTTTTCATTGTATATTCAACTCTCTGATAGCAAATGACCCCTACCTATACTTGAAGCCACGTTATCCAATTTGCTTCTTGCCCTTCAGACAGTAGGTAAAGGGAAAGACTCTATCAACCAGAACTTAGGGCAAATGCTCAGATGCACCACCTGTTTGATTCTTTTATTTTATTCAAGTATAATTGACATTCAGTGTTATATTAGTTTCAGCTATGTAGTATCATGATTCAGCAATTCCATATATTAATCAGTGTTCATCTTCAGTGTACTCTTAATCTCCTTTACCTATTTCACCCATCCCCCTACCTACCTCCCCTCTGGCAACCACAAAGTTTGTTCCCTACATGTGAGTGTGGAGTTTTTTGATTGTCTCTTCTTTTTATTTGTTCATTTGTTTCTTAAATTCCACATATGAATAAAATCATATGGCATTTGTCTTTCATTAACTGGCATTTCATTTAGCATAATGCCCTCTAGATCCATCCATGTTGTTGCAAATGGCAAAATTTCATTTCTTTTTATGACTGAGTAATATTGTGTTGTATATATATGCACTACATCTTCTTTATCTATTTGTCTGTGGATGGACACTAGGGTTGCTTTCATATTTTGGCTATTGAAAATAAGGCTGGGATAAACATAGAGGTGCATGTATCTTCTTGAGTTAATATTTTCATTTCCTTTGGGTAAATACCCAGTAGTATGATTACTGGATTATGTGATATTTCTATTTTTAGTTTTTAAGGAAACTCCATACTGTTTCTCCACAGTGGTGAGGATTCCTTTCTTTCCACATTCTCACCTACACTTGTTTCTTGTCTTTGTTACCTTAGGTATAAGGTGATATCTCATTGTTTTTATTTGCATTTCCCTGATGATTAGTGATGTTGAGCATCTTTTTAAGTGTCTGTTGGCCATCTGTATGTCTTCTTTGGAAAAATGTCTATTGTTGTTGGTCCATTTTTAATTGGACATTTTTTGGTATTGCTTATATTTTGGTGTTTGGTTTTGGTTTAGTTATATAAGTTCTTTATATATTTTAGATATTAACCCTTTATCAGACATGTTATTTGCAAATATCTTCTCCCATTCAGTAGGTTGTCTTTTGTTTTATTTTTGGTTTCCTATCACCTGATTCTGATGTGTTTTCACATGGTTATATCCTCTCAGTTCTTAACTTTCTGGCCCTCCTGATTAGGAGCTCATTCCTAATCTTCTTGGTAGTCGGGTCTAAAGTGTCTATTATTATTCTAAATTAATCAGGCCCACTGGTATCACCCATTGTCAGGAGATTATCCTTGTTTCTACCTCATGCTTTTGGAAACCAACCCCAATGTGGTCACGGTGAGCTCTGCCCTATTTCTTCTTTCAACAAAACAATCTGGAAGCCTACCTTGGTATGTGCCCTCACTTCCTACTGCTACAAAGATTTCTTCCTCACTGGCTCAAGTTTAACAGTTTGACAGTTGACCCCAAGTATCCAATGTCTTGTGACACCAGTTGAATTGGGCATAATATAAGGCAAGGCAGTTGTGTCTGACCTCTGATGTACATTGTTACTTGGTCTACTGCTACCTACTGTAAAAAGGGCCTTCCAATCTACAGAAGATTGTATATCCTGATGGTAGGGTGGAAACCTGTCTAGTTTTGTATCGTATCCACACTGAACTCCAATCCACCACCAAAGTATATGTGTCTATTGAAGAACTTGTCCAATTCCCATTCATCCTGGCAACCAGGGAATCAAAAATATAGCCAAAGCCTCAGTAGTTCAATTAATTTATTTTTTTAGAGGATTTTCTTTATTTATTTGACAGAGAGAGCCAGAGAGCACAAGTGGAGGAATGGCAGAGGAAGAGGGAAAAGTAGACTCCCAGATGAGCAGGGAACCTGAGATGGGGCTCGATCACAGGCCCCTGGTGTCATGACCTGAGCTGGAGGCAGTGCTTAACTGACTGAGCCACCCTGGTGCCCCTCGATTGATTAACTTAAAAAAATATTTACTGGGTGCCTGTTAGATAAAAAGGCATTATTCAAATCATTAGTAATATACTGTTGAAAGAAATGATCCTGGTTTTTGTGCAGTTTATATTTTAGAGGAGGGAGACAAATAAATAAATGTAAAATACATCAGGGATGATAAGTGACAACAAGAAAAATATCTTAACTTGGTTGACTCCCAAAACAATTGCTTAAGTGTAGGTAGTTTATCTTGGGTAGATCCCAAGGTACAGGTTTGAGGCAACTGGGAAGAATGAAGCAGTAAAGGAGGAAAAACCCATCTTAGAGTGCATTGCTGCTGTAGGGACTCAGTCCTCATGGGGATCTTCTGAGGAAGTTTACTGAAGGTGTCTTACAATTGTCCACCCAAATCATAGAAGATGACAGTATTTATCCATAGCTCCTATTTCCCATAGGTTAAGGACTGTCACATTTGGTTCCAGGTTTGAGTATGTGCCAGGGTGGCTGAGTGGGCTCTTATAAACAGATACAGGAAAAAAGTCTGAGGGCAAGAACAAGAGCTATGCAGCTGAGCTGGGGAGAGGCTGTCGGTCTAACTGTGAAGCTAGTAGCCATAGTGATAGCTAGAGAGAAAAGTAGTGTAGTGGACATAAAATGAGTCAAGTATGGGAACAAGGTGGATAATTTTATATAAGCTGCTCAGGGAAGGTATGAGACTACATGCTGTGTGCCAACCATCACTTCCAATGTTTGCTGCCATTAGGGGAAAAAAATGGACCAGAAGAGCAGTCATGGCAACTTGACTCACATCTTAAGAGCGCTTTAGAGTAGTGGTTCGCAAACTCGGCTTCTGTGAAGCACCTTCAGGGGCTGCTGAAGTGGGGGGAGAAAGAAGAGAGCTAGAAGGGGAAAGGGGGCCAATGTATGGAATCCGGGTACCATAAACTACTTCAACTAGAAAAACTCACCCACTTTACATATGGACCTTTACTATAATAATTCTAGAGATAAAATGAATTTGGAAATCAAAGATCACATCAGGAAATTCCACTAGGAGAATAAAGGAGGTCCCAAACCAGTAATGTGTTGCCCATCTCAGCTCTGACCATTGAGCTGGGCTGATATGCAATGAACCGTAAGAGAATGCTGTAAATATCAACTGGTGTTCAAGGTAACTCCACTGCCTCCCTAATCCCATTGGATCTCAACCTGCTTTCACTGGGTCTCATTCTATGGGTCATTTATTCATATGAAAAATACTTCTTGAGCATCTATTATGTGCCAGTGTTGTGCTAGAGACCTGAGACATGATATAGCTCTTTCATTTAAGAAACCTAAGTCTAATGAGGAATAAAGGCAGACAGACAATTACTATACAGTGCTAAGCAAACAGTACTAGAACAGGAGAAAAGCCTTCTAGTCTAACCTGTGTGATCAAGAGATGAGATCTCAAAGGAAGTCAAATATGAAACAAGTTGTATGCATAAGAGTGTTCAGGAGTTAGTCAATCTCTGAACTTTTGTCTCTGGCAAAGTCCCACCTTCTGGTCTTGGCTTTCCTCTTTGAAATTTGGGTTGGCCTGAACTTCTGGAACCTGTTTGACATTATTTTAGAATATAAGATGTGACCTTGATCAAATCAGTCTTCTGTAAGCAGTGGGTTCCCCATCTTCCCCTGATGATGGAATGAGGATAAACCTAAGTGTCACCTTGGAATGATGGCAGAGTGGAGTAAATAGTATTCATTGAGCAAACACACCCTGAGCACCTACACTGTGCCAACCTCTGCAGCCAGTGCTGGATACAGAAGTGAAATATTGTTGTGGTCTGTTTGGGCTGCTATAACAACACCAGAGACTGAGGGGCTTATAAACAACAGAAATTTATTTCTTGCAGTTCTGGAGGCTGGAAGCCTGAGATCAAGGGGTCTGTATGGTTACATTCTGTTGTAGGCCCTCTTTCTTATTGACAGCCAATGTCTTCTTGCTGTGTTTGCACATGGTGGGAGGGGGCCTGAGGAGCTTTTTGTGTTCTCCTTGTAAGAGCACTAATCTGATCATGAGGCAGAGCCCAAAGGCCCCATCTCCTAATAACATCACATTGGGCATTAATATTTTAGTGTAAGAATATTGGGATGACACAAACATTCAGACCATATTAAGTAGTTATTCCATGTCCTCAAATAATCTACAGTCTAACAAGGAGAGAAATAAGAAAAGAGACAATTATGGTGTGGTAGGTAAGGGCTATGATGGAGATAAGCAAAGTGCTAAAGGATCCTGGAGAGATCCTCAAGTGCAAAGAGGATTTGGCATAGTCAGGTGGAAGTGGAGAGGATGATACTAGAGAATCTGACCCGTGCTAGGGCAGGGCCCATAGTTTCCTGTAACTGGACATAAACTGAGAGCTGGAGTGAAGTGATAGGCTAAACTAGATAGATAAGTAAGAATCATACTCATCCTCATGTTCCATGTTGTAGGCTAGACTATCTTAAAGGCCCTGGGGACCCTTCAATTGTTTTTAGAAGGATTCTTCTGGTTAGAGTTTGGAGTATACATTGGAGTGGGTTGGGTGTAAGGAATTTCTTTCCAATGTTGTTACAGTAATGTGGAAGGAAATCAGCAATGGTCTATACCAGCAGAGTGCAGAAGGCTTACTTAAGTTATCTACAGATGTATAACAAACTACCTCAAAACTCACTGGCTTAAAAAAACTAATAATTTGGGGCGCCTGGGTGGCTCAGTGGGTTAAAGCCTCTGCCTTCGACTCAGGTCATGGTCTCAGGGTCCTGGGATCAAGCCCCGCATCGGGCTCTCTGCTCAGCGGGGAGCCTGCTTCCCTCTGTCTCTCTGCCTGCCTCTCTGCCTATTTGTGATCTCTCTTTCTCTCTCTCTCTGTCAAATAAATAAATAAAATCTTTTAAAAAAAGCCTAATAATTTGTTATTTTTCATGGTTCTATGGGTTGACTGATAGGTTATCCTGTAGAATGCAATGTTGACTGTAGCTTGGCCATGGCTAGGCCCAAATGACCTTATTCATATAGGTGGCAATTGGTTCAGGCCATAGTAATTCAGCTATAGCTTTCAACCAGAAGTCTCAAGTTTTCCTCTACATTTTTGTCTCCCTGTGACTTCTTGGGCTTCCTCAGCATTGTGGTTGGGTTTTAGAAAGGAATGCACCAGGGTGCCTGGGTGGCTCAGTCAGTTTAGTGTCTGACTCTTGATTTCAGCTGAAGTCATAAACTCAGGATCATGAGATCAAGCCCCAGGTCAGGCTCCATTCTGAGCATAGAGCCTGTTCAAGATTCTCTCTCTCCCTTTCCCTACCCTGCATAGGTGCACACACAATTGTATACATGCTCCCTCTCTCTCTCTCTCTCTCTGTCTCAAAAACAAAAGCAAAAAAGAAGAAAGGAATGTACCAAGAATTCAAGACCCAGTGTACAAGTGCTTATCAAATCTCACACTTGGTACTGTCCTGTTGGCCCAAACTGGATACATAGTTAAGCTCGTAGAGAACTACATAGGATGTGAATACCATGAGGCATGGTTTACTGGGAGCCAACCAAGTAATGTCCTAACACAGAGATGGAGGGATGAATTTAAAGTGCCACTTCTAATAACCACCCAAGCCATAGCCGCTTCATCACTTCGGTCTGGCCCCCAGAATTTGTTCTGGTGACATATGCCTGTCCCGTTCTTCATGTTGGAGCATGCAGTGTCATTGAGGGAGGGGTAGTGGATATACTGCCTGAAAGATATGTATATGAATAAAATATTATTCAAGTGGAAACTCTCTACCTCTTTTTTTTTTCTCATGGTTTTTGGCTTGAATTTATTATTGAATAATTTTATAGAAAGCAAATGTGACTGTTTAGCAATTAGTAGAAAAGGTGGAAAACTCCCCTCTTGATGGAAAATTGATAGATATTATTTCATTTGATGGCCTGAAATACCCACAGCATAATTAGTATGTATTCCAAAATACGAAAGTGAAGTCAGACTGCGAAAAGGAAAGCAGGAAAGAATATAGCTATAGAATGAGTTGTACAATTTCCAAATATGTTCCAAATATGTAAAGGGGCATGTAGCCCCTTTACCATAATGAAAATGATTTTTATGGTCATGCTAATTGTTTCCTATGATTCTTTGCAAATTTGATTCTCTTGGAGTGATTGAATGCTTGAGAAGACATTAATTTCTGTATGTTGCAAGCATACTTTAAGAAAAAACCTCCCTGCAGGGCACCTGGGTAGCTCATTTAGTTAAGTGTCAGACTCTTGATTTTGGCTCAGGTCATGATCTCTTGGTCCTGAGATTGACCCCTTGCTTCTGGCTCCAGGCTGAGCATGCAGCCTGCCTAAGATTCTTCCTCTCCCTCTGCTCCTCCCACATCTCAGTCAAACTCCCACCTCATTCCCCACTTGTGCACAGTACATGTGCTCACTCTCTCTCTCAAAATAAAAAATTAAACAAAATCCTTGTGTACTCAAAGATGATGCACAAAATTATTCTTTTCTATGCCCAGTTCCTGGTCCATGCCCCAATTTCCTCATTTGTAAAAAGAGAATAGTAACCAGATAGGTTTGTTGTGAGGATGAAATGGGACACAATGTAAAAGTGCCTAAAATAGTGCCTGGTACTCATAAGAGCTCAATAAACGTGAGCTATGATTTTTATATGCTTCAGGGATATTTTACAGGTAGCGGTTGGGTGGGATATTGCCACAAACACTAATGTTCACACACAGAGTACCCAGAAGGGTCAGTATACAATCTCTCCCTTGGGAAAGTTTCTCACTCTTCAAAGGCACCAAAGAACAAACCATACCTCGTTCACAAGCATCTGTGGCTGTTCCCAGGACTCTGAGGTAGCAAAGCCTATATATCTAAGGGTAAATTATACTCAACCCCAATAATTTCAGTTGGTCCACTTTTCAGGGTCTGACTTAGTAATATGTACAAAAAGAAATCTGTATTTCTGAATACACAGCAACGTTCTGTGATGACACATTGTAGAAACAAACATTCTCTGATGTTGTCTAGCTCATGAACACTGGTAGAGCCAGCACTGGCAACAGTGAAGGGTTTAAATCAAATAGGTATCACATGACATATAAGACAACTAATTTTCCAGTGAGAAATTCTCTAACTTGCCCAAGATGGTTATTTTCTCTCCTTTGGATTGAAAACTAAGGAATTTTACTGGGCATCTGGGTGACTCAGTCAATTAAGGGTTTGCTTTAGCCTCAGGTCAGGAGCCCAGGGTCCTAGGATTGAGTCCCACATTGGACTCCTTGCTCAGTGGGGAGCCTGCTACTCCCTCTGCCTACTGCTCCTCCTGCTGTGCTCTCTCCCTCTTTCTCTTTCTCTGACAAATAAATAAAATATTTTAAAAAAGGAAGCTAAGAAATTTTATTTCAATACCTAAATGTATCACTTTTTTCATCATATAATATGAAATTAAAAGGATTCGTCAGCTAATGGCAAAGTGTGCATTTCTTAGGATGTATGAAAGAAGGAAAATGATGAGAAATTCAAAATACAGCATGTTTCTGATCTTCTCCTCAAAGATATCTTCCTGTCTGTCTCTGGTAATATAAAAATGATAATCAGAGCACCTACTTCCTAAGATTACAAGCCAGTTACCAGGCCATCCAACAAACACTTAACAAACAAGACTGTTTTTATTGAACACTCATGAGTGATTCTCAGCTTTTCTATATGCATATTACATGAACAGTGGTCAGAAGTCTACGTTCCTTGGCTTCTTTTTTAATCTTTTTCCTTGTTCATGCAGAGTTTGTTTTCCCCAGTTGCATTCTGAATGTGCCCTTGACTGATCCACAAAGGTCTCCTGAGTGTGTCCTCCCCCTGAGGGAACTATTACCTTATGTTTCTCTTCACCATCTGTTTGTTTTCTGCAAAGCTTTCTTGAAGCCCAGCCTCTTGGAACAAGAGAATAACGAAAATGAAATTTATTGCCATCGATCACTTTTAGATAAAGCTGAATGTCTTTCAGCCACTCTGAATTGATTTTTTCCCCCAACCCCGTTGAGAAAGTAACAGAAAGAAGTTAGAAACCATGTAGGGGACTGAATCAATACAAAAGTGAGGAAAATTTCATGGAGGTAATCATGTGCAGAAAAGCAAGAAGCTGACAGTGTTAGTTGGTAGAGGTGAGTTGCTTACTCAGCTTTATTAATACCTCACTAAGCAGGATATAAAACCTCAGATTTTTCTACCTTAATCTATGTCCCTGCTCCTTTGTGTAAAAAATTCACTGTCATTTGTTGCATCCTTTCCATGAATGTTGCATCATTCCATGATTCCATTATGAGGAACCCTCACAATGACATTAGCAAGTGCCTGTTGTACGTAGAGCATCATAATGTTAAGAGTAATGAGCTCTGAGGTCAGGTAAGAAGGTAATAATTATAATGATAGTGATAAAGTAATGTTATTTGAGTATCATTACTCATTAACACCAAGAGATAAAGGTATGCCCACTTGTACTCCTCTCCCTCTTTTGGTCCTTCAAAGGCAACTAACTACTGTACCTTCTGTAATGTATCTTTTAAATTTTTGTTTGCATTTTGGTAAAACACATATAACCAAATATTTGTCATTTTAACAATTTTTTAGCATACAGTTCATGGCCTTTGATTACATTTTTAGTGGTGTGCTGTCATCATCACTACTTACAAAATTTTTTCATTAGCCCAAACAGAAACTCTATACTCATTAAGCAACAACTCCCCCTATTTCCCCATACCCTGGTACCACTAATCTACTTTCTGTTTTCATAAATTCAAAATTCCTTCATAAAAAGGAATTCCACATAAATGGATTTGTCAGCTATTTGTCCCTTTGTATCTGGTTCCTTTCATTTTGCATAATGTTTTCAAGGTTCATCCTTATTGTAAAATGTATCATAAACTTATTCCTTTCTATGACTTGATAAGATTGCATTGTATATGTAATACATATAATATGCATACATAATATGCATTATTCACAATTTTTGTATTTGTGAATTTGCCTACTCACTGAAACTTAATTTTGCCCCCAAATCAATACTAGGGGCTCTTTTGTGGCCATAGTTGGACATGTTCAGAGTGGCAAGAATTTGAACCATGTGGTGCTGATGTTCCCAGCTGTGGGTAAACAAATAATGTTCTAACGAATATTGATGCCCAGGTTTCTTATTCCCTATTATTCATCCTTTGGGATATATACTGAGGAGCTGAGTTCATGGGCCATATGGTAATTCCATGTGTAAGTGTTTGAGGAGCCACCAAACTGTTTTGTACAGTGGCTGCACCATTTTACGTCTACCAGCAAAATATAAGGGTTCCAGAGTGTCCTCATCCTCGCAACCATTTGTTGTATTGTTTTTAATTGACTTATAGACATTTTAGCACATGACCAGTGGTATCACATTGTATTTTTAATTTTAATTTCTTTAGTGATTAATAACATCTCTTTATATGCTTGTTGGCCGTTTGTATATCCTGGGAGAAATGTTCTTTCAGATTTTTTGCCTACTTTTTAATTGGGTCATTTAACTTTTTGTGGTTGGGTTGTGGAAGTTCCTTCGACATTCTGAGTACTCTAACTTTGTCAGACATAAAATTTGTAAATATTTTCTTTCATTCTGTAGTTTGCCTTTTCACTTATCTTGATAATGTCCTTAGATGCATGAAATTCTTGAATCCATCCCCTCCCCACTGTTGCCTTTAGATCACACCCTTACCCTTTCTAGTCAACACACTCTGGACTCCAGCTTCTGTCTTTGCCTTTGCAAAGTATCTGTCCCCTGCTGTGATCCATTCTCTATTCAGTTGTTAATTGATATTTTTAAAGATAAACCTGATTAAATTTTTCAGCATTTTTCCTTTGCAGTGAAAAGAAAACCCAGACTCCTTAAGATAATATTATTCATTATCTTTAGCCTCATTTTAGAGAATGTTCTCCAACTCATAGCTGATGGTTCAATCACAAATCAAAACTACACTTGTATTCCAGGCAACATGGCATATACTTTTTTGGTCTGTTCATTATGCATGTGATGCTCTGCCTAGAATACTTAGATCTCTCCAGTCTTCAGCTGTTAAATTCTACTTACTTGGACTTTAATGCAAGAAGCTTTGCTAAGCACTGATGTGTTGGACAATGTATCACTGAGGAGGAAATTAAATTGTATGTGAATATACAAGAGTAGATAGTTATATGACAGTGGAAAATCATTGGGTCAGTTTAAAGCTACTTGATATGTAAGATATAAAGGAAATTCAATTATGTGACTCTTTACATAATTTGGATCTTAGAAAATTAATTTGGCTTGCATACAGCACCAGTGTAAACTAACTAGCAGTACTCCTATTAAGGAAAGACTTCCCAACTGCCAAACCTTGTAACTTGGGACACCAAGCCACTATCTATATTATTGTGATTTGGTAATGGATGTAGGAGCATGAACAAGCTTCATGAAAGCATGGAAGCCAGCCATTCTGCTGAATGGACTGATGGAGACTGTTTGGAAGTTAGTGGATGACAGGAGTCTAGGTGGAGTCAAAGTACAAGAATGTATATTAAATCTGATTTGGGGAATTTCTGAGGTATTGCAACTTCCTGTTTTTTCCCAGAGCCTATTTGCTGCTGAATAGACTAATGCTGGTTCATTCTTTGTACTTCTCATCTTCTTATCACTGCAAGGAATGGTTCTTAGAGTTCTTGCAGGTATAAAGAGTATTATGAGGTGAATGAAAGTTGTATCAACTGGGACAGCTGAAAGCTTTGGCTTTGGGGTGAGACAAACTTTTTTCTGTGAAGGATAATAAATATTTTAGGCTTTGTGAGCCAAGAGGCCAAATCAAGAATATCATTTAGCTACTCATATAACAGGAGGGAAAACACATTTCCCCATTTTTTTAATTGATGAAATTCAAAACATAATAAAAAGATTGATTATAAGTGTAACAGAAGTCTATTATTGAGAGTAAAATTCTTTTTGGAATGTTATTTTACCTAGCTGGGATACAAACTCAGTATTCCTTATCAGGTGGATTGGAAATATTCATTGTGAAAACTGTTCTCAGCTTGTGGACCATGTAAAAACAGGCAAGGGCCAGCCTGCTGGTTTGCCAACGTCTGCAGTTTAACCAAATACTTCTTGTTTCTTAGAGCTGCCAAGAGAGTGTGCAGTAGGCAAGAATAAAGCATGAAGGAAGGTTGTCAACAAAGCGTTTTGTTGTTGAACACGCCCAGATCTCCACAACCTCAGCTCCCCCTGACTGGTCCCTGAATCATCTTTCAATGAGACCTTCTCTGACCACCCTATTTAAAATCACAATCCCTTCTCCCACCAGTCACTCCTCATTCCTCTTACCCTACTCTATTTTTTTTTAACATATTCTATGTCACTTTTTAATATGCTATATGATTTCTTCATTCATCATTTTTATTGTTTATTTCTGTCTTTCCCTGCAAGGCTATAAGCTTAACATGAGTAGCAATCATTTCTGCTTTGTTCACTAATATATCCCGAGTATACAGAGCAGTATTTGGCATATAGTAGGTACTCAGTAAATATATGTTGGGTGACTTGATGTGAAATAGATCATTTCATCTTCACAAAGACCTGCTGAGATAAGTATTATTAATATACAATTTTACATAAGAGAAAACTTGCGGGTGCAGGGAGGCTATATAATATGATAAAGATTATATAACTAATTCTACTACCACTGTCACCACTCCTACTCCAGATAAATTAATTATTTCATACTAATCATGTACCAGAAACTGCTCAAACATCTTATTTTATTTTCACAATAACCCTGCGAGATGAGTATCAGAGTTAAAATTCAAACCCAGGTAGTCTGATTCCTCAGCTCATGTTTTAATCATGTACTTATTGTCTAAATTATAATCAGAAGTAAATTCATAGCCTTGGAAGTTTTTATTATAAACATGAAGAAGAAAAACTAATACGAAAATCATGAAGAAATCAATAATAAAATGAATGTAGAAATAATTGTGAAAACAGTAGACTTGATTAATAAATACAAGATTTCTTTGAAAAAAGAATAAAAGATGAGTTTCTCATAAATCTAATTACGTAAAAGGAAGGTAAATCAATTTAACAAAATTACAAAGGAATTAAATTTATATGTAGAGGAAGAAATTACAAGGTTGTTATGGATTGAATAATGTGTCTCCCCCTCCCCCAAACTCATATAGTGAAGTTTTACCCCCCCCAAGTTAACCTCAAAATGTGACGTTGTTTGGAAATAGGGTCTGTACAGAGGTAATCAGGTTAAAGTGAAGTCATTAGGACAAACTCTAGTTTAATATGACTAGTGCCCTAAGAAAGGAGACATTTGGGCGCAAAGGTGTGCAAAGAGGGAAGACTAATTGAAGACACAGGGAAGAGAGGGCCACCTACAAGTCAAAGAGCAAAGCCTGGATTATATTCCTCCCTCACAGCCTTCTGAAGGCACTAACCCCGCTGACACCCTGATTTCAGACTTCTAGCCTCCAGAGACAGTGAAACAGTAAATTTCTGTCCAAGTTACTAAATTTGCAGTACTTTGTTATAGCAGTCCTAGCAAATTAATGCAACTCCTAAATTTGAATTCATTCATATTTTCAATCAGAATATGGAAATGGTGGGCTCATTACCTTGTAACATCTGATTTATTATGCTAGAGCTTCTTTGTAGGATTAAAATTTAAAACTCATCTTAGGTTTTCTTTTCACATTTCCCACTTTAAATTTTGAAACCATTTTTTAAAAAGATTTTATTTGAGAGAGAGCATATGAGCAGGGGTAGGGGGAGAGAGAGAGAGGAACAAGCAAACTCCCTGCTGAGTGAGGAGCCCCACATGGGGCTCGAACCCAGGACCCTGAGATCAGGACCTGAGCCAGTCAGACACTTCACTGACTGAGCCACCCACATGCCCCTGAAATCATTTGAATGTAACCAACAACAACATCTTCTTCCATGAAACTTCTGGTATTTGTCCATTAGGGAAGTTTTTGAGAATCCATAATTCAGTTAGTATTTAAAATGGATTTTGACAATGACAGAAAAATGTGATTCTGGGCTAAAGGAAATTTGACAGGAACAGCAAAACCACTATAAGGCAGGAAGGCTGGTTTTAGACTGGATGAGAACTTGTCTCCTTGGTGGGTAGAACACTTTGGCTTAGCTGAGCCTCTTGGAGCTACTACCTTTTTCATCCTCTGATGTTGCTATTTTTATTGCTGGAATCCAACTGCAGTAATTAATGCCTCTCTGTATGGTTTTGTCAGAAAGAACTCCTTGTTCTTCAGAACAAGATACAGAATGAAAACTAAATGAATTAATGCCATGAAAAATGCCATGAAAAAATAAATGAATGAATATTATGCCTCTATTTGAGCATTCTACTCACATTACACATTGATCCCAATTTCCTTTGGTTTTGGCATTCTCTAAGGGAGTGGGGCTCCTTACATGTGACCAGCACATTAGTGACCAAGTCAGTGGCCACGCATAACTACAAGTGGTATATATATACCAGAAAAAACTTGAGGATAATATTTACCTCAAAGTTGAGCAAATAGTCTTCCCATGAGCAGGATCACCCCTAAGGTCCGGTCAGGGTCAAAACTCAGAACTTACAGGCCTTGAAGTCATTGAATTATGTGAGTGGATTCAGAAGCAAGCATACATGAGTCAGAAAGAAATGTTAGGCAGGGCCAGACAGATATTTTAGGCTGTCTGTCTCCTTCACAAGGTTGCTCTGACCCCCAGTTGCCATGATCAAAACTGAAATGGAAGAATCCTGCTACTCAGTGTGGAAGCAGCATGTATAGTGAAATAAACAAGGCTTTTGGGTCAGGCAGACCTGGGTCCAGATCCTGGCTCATGTGCTTCTAGTTGTGTGACCTTAAGAAGATTGACTAACCAGTATGACCTTCACATCCTGAGTCTGTATCATGTGAATATAATGTATCATAGCTACCTCAAAGGGCTTTTATTAAATGTGATCATGTTTATAAATTTATGTGCCTGATATATAACAACAGTTTAGCAAGAATTAAAAGTACAAATGTGCCTCTGACTGGTTTGGCAAGTACTGTCGGAAGCACAGTGGTACCCAGTCTTTGCTGGGAGACCACATGAGACACATGAGCTGAGAAGATCTCAATATGAGATGATATGAGACACTTAAATGGAAGGAAACCCAGGACTAATAGTTTAGCCTCATAGCCTAGCCTTGACCTTGGATCATAACTGGGACCACACTGAGTATCCACAGGGAATCCCAGATTAGAGGGTTGCCTGCCACCTCTTCTGTCCCTGAGCCACTTTTCCATCTGTCCTGAGGGCCTCAGGGTTGGGATACTATCAAAGGATGAGTTTCTGGGTGCCTGAGAACCTCAACTGTTCTGTGACAGCACAGACAGATAGGTATTCTTATCAGACTCTTAGATTTCAGTCCACTTATCCTTTTTCTTTTGTCTGAATGCTGCTAAGAGCCAATGAAGAAGGTAAGATCACTACCTTGTCATTGGTATCACATACACAGTTTATAATTACCTTGAGTTCAAGCACTCAGTGTTCTAAAATGAATTTTTTCCCTGCTGCACCAATGTGGGAAATAAGAGAGTCTAATAGTTTTAGCATTTTAAATTACAAGACTTCTTGAGTAGAGTAAGTGACTTTGAAATGGCAACTGTTCTTCTTTATGAATATATCACTTGGGGAACAAAAATTGACATTTGGTCTCCAACAAAAAGGGGGAAAAGATCTTCTAAAAGTTGATGGTGATTTGGGTAAATTTCAAACATTTTCCCCCATAGAGCCTAATAAAATTGAAATTCCACACCCTTTAAAATATGGCTCAGTTGGGTTCTCTGGCTTGGCAGAAACACAAAGTAGAAAAATCCAAATCCATGTGTCTTATAAATGGAGAGGCAAAAATTCTGGGCACATTCACGTGATCACCAGCCCAGTTCCAAAGTAAGGCCTTAAAATAGGTGAAGCATTTGTGACTACCTCCTTCATATAGGCACATATTCCAGTGGCCTCTTGCAGGATTTGGGCATGCACTTCAATAATCTGATTTAACACATATATCATTACCATGAGGAAAAGTGATCCAGCTTAAGTTTGAGAGGTCATAGCTTTGATAATATTAAACTTTAGACACCTTGAGAAAGACATTGGCTGGAAATCCACTGTCATTTAACAGCTGTCAATAGCAGCTCAAGCTGCTATTATAAATACAGAGACTTGGTGGCTTAAACAACAGACATTCATTTTTCATAGTTTTGGAAGCTGGAAAGTCCCAGATCAAGGTGCCAGATGATTTGATTCTTGGTGAAGGCATTCTTCCTGACTTGCAAACAGCTTCCTTTTTGCTATATCCTGACAGGGCAAAGAGAGGAAGCCCTGGTTCTTCCTCTTTTTATAAGAGCACTAATCCCATCATAAGGCTCCACCTTCATGATCTCATCTAAACTTAATTACCTTCTAAAGGCCCTTTCTCCTAATACTATTACATTTTGGGTTAGTGCTTCAATATATGCATTTTGGAGAAATTCAGGCATTTAGTCCATAATACCCACCAACTCCAAAAAACCTTCAGTGGCCAAGTGAATTACTTTAAAAATCTTTCTTTTTCTTTTTCTTTTCTTGTCTTTTCTTTTCTTATCTTTTCTTTTCTTTCTTTCTTCTTCTTTTTTTTTTTTTAACTAACATATAATGTATTATTTGCCCAGGGGTACAGGTCTGTGAATCGTCAGGCTTAAATATTTCACAACATTCACCATAGCACATACCCTCCCCAAAGTCCATAACCCAGCACCGAATACCTACTCCCCCACCCCCAGCAACCCTCAGTTTGTTTTGTGAGATTAAGAGTCTCTTATGATTTGTCTCCCTCTTGATCCCATCTTGTTTCATTTTTTCTTTCCCTACCCCTCATGACACCCTGCCCTGCTTCTCAAATTCCTCCTATTAGAGATATCACATGATATCTGATTGACTTACTTCATTTAGCATGATACCATCTAGTTCCATCCACATAGTTGCGAATGGCAAGATTTCATTTTTGATGGCTGCATAGTATTCCACTGTATATATACACCACATCTTCTTTATCCATTCATCTGTTGATGGACATCTAG
Source organism: Enhydra lutris kenyoni (assembly GCF_002288905.1). Lineage (NCBI taxonomy): Eukaryota > Metazoa > Chordata > Mammalia > Carnivora > Mustelidae > Enhydra > Enhydra lutris. The sequence goes on along the minus strand of NW_019154144.1, from coordinate 3,791,435 downwards.
GTTCTTTCCATAGTTTGGCTATTGTGGACATTGCTGCTATAATCATCCGGGTGCACGTGCCCCTTCGGATCACTACATTTGTATCTTTAGGGTAAATACCCAGTAGTGTGATTGTTGGGTCATAGGATAGCTCTATTTTCAACTTTTTGAGGAACCTCCATGCTGTTTTCCAGAGTGGTTGCACCAGCTTGCATTCCCACCAACAGTGTAGGAGTGTTCCCCTTTCTCTGCATCTTTGCCAACATCTGTCGTTTCCTGACTGGTTAATTTTAGCCATTCTAACTGGTGTGAGGTGGTATCTCATTGTGGTTTTGATTTGTATTTCCCTGATGGTGAGCAATTTTTCATGTGTCTGTTGGCCATTTGGATGTCTTTTTTGCTGAAATGTCCGTTCATGTCTTCTGCCCATTTCTTGATTGGATTATTTGTTCTTTAGGTGTTGAGTTTGCTAAGTTCTTTATAGATTTTAGATACTAGCCCTTTATCTGATAAGTCATTTGCGAATATCTTCTCCCATTCTGCCCATTGTCTTTTGGTTTTGTTGACTATTTCCTTTGCTGTGCAAAAACTTTTGATTTTGATGAAGTCCCAGTAGTTCATTTTTGCCCTTGCTTCCCTTGCCTTTGGCAATGTTTCTAGGAAGAAGTTGCTGCAGATGAGGTCAAAGAGGTTACTGCCTGTGTTCTCCTCAAGGATTTTGATGGATTCCTGACTCACATTGAGGTCTTTCACCATTTTGACTCTATTTTTGTGTGTGGTGTAAGGAAATGGTCCAATTCCATTTCTCTGCATGTGGCTGTCCAATATTCCCAACATCATTTCTTGAAGAGACTGTCTTTTTCTTTGGACATTCTTTCCTGCTTTGTTGAAGATTAGTTGACCATAGAGTTGAGGGTCTATTTCTGGGCTCTCTGTTCTGTTCCATTGATCTATGTGTTTGTTTTTGTGCCAGTACCATACTATCTTGATAATGACAGCTTTGTAATAGAACTTGAAGTCTGGATTTGTGATGCCACCAACTTTGGCTTTCTTTTTCAGAATTCCTCTGGCTATTTGGGATCTTTTATGGTTCCATATAAATTTTAGGATTATTTTTTCCATTTCTTTGAAAAAATTGCTGGTATTTTGATAGGAATTGTGTCAAATGTGTAGATTGCTTCAGGTAGCATAGACATTTTCACAATATTTGTTCTTCCAATCCATGAGCATGGAATGTTTTTCCATTTCTTTGTGTCTTCCTCAATTTCTTTCACAACTATTCTATAGTTTTCTGAGTACAGATTCTTTGCCTCTTTGGTTAGGTTTATTTCTAGGTATCTTCTGGTTTGAGGTGCAGTTGTAAATGGGATCGACTCCTTAATTTCTCTTTCTTCTGTCTTGCTGTTGCTGTATAGAACTGCAACTGATTTCTGTGCATTGATTTTATATCTTCACACTTTACTGAATTCCTGTACACGTTCTAGCAGATTTGGAGTGGAGTCTCTTGGGTTTTCCACATAAAGTATCATATCATCTGCAAAGAGTGATAGTTTGACTTCTTCTTTGCCGATTTGGATGCCTGTAATTTCTTTTTGTTGTCTGATTGCTGAGGCTAGGATCTCTACTACTATGTTGAATAGCAGTGATGAGAGTGGACGGCCCTGCCATGTTCCTGACATTAAGGGAAAAGTTCTCAGTTTTTCTCCATTGAGAATGATATTTGCTGTGGGTTTTTCATAGATGGCTTTGATCATATTGTGGTATGTAAACTCTATCCCTACACTTTGAAGAGTTTTGATCAAGAAGGGATGCTGTACTTTGTCAAATGCTTTTTCAGCATCTATTGAGAGTATCATATGGTTCTTGTTCTTTCTTTTATTAATGTATTGTATCACATTGATTGATTCGTGGATGTTGAACCAAGCTTGCAGCCCAGGAATAAATCCCACTTGGTCGTGGAGAATAATCCTTTTAATGTACTGTTGGATCCTATTGGCTAGTATTTTGGTGAGAATTTTTGTATCCATGTTCATCAAGGATATTGGTCGGTAATTCTCCTTTTTAATGGGGTCTTTGTTTGGTTTTGGGATCAAGGTCATGCTGGCCTCATAAAATGAGTTTGGAAATCTTCCTTCCATTTCTATTTTTTGGAACAGTTTCAGGAGAATGCATATTAATTCTTCTTTAAATGTTTAGTAGAATTCCCCTGGGCTCTTGTTTGTTGAGAGATTTTTGATGATTGCTTCAATCTCCTTATTGGTTATGGGTCTGTTCAGGTTTTCTATTTCTTCCTGGTTCAGTTGTGGTAGTTTATATGTCTCTAGGAATGCATCCATTTCTTCCAGATTGTCAAATTTGTTGGCGTAGAGTTGCTCATAGT